>NC_139948.1:2849575-3234575 GCF_963454915.1 Gymnoscopelus microlampas
AGAGTTGGTGCCATGGACCTCCAATAGAGAAGATGTTAATTGTTGGATTAGATTTAGTACAGCATTCTACAACTGTCTATACTGTAGGTGGGGAGAGTTAAAGTAATTCTTATACAGTACATTGTCATTGGATTACATTCTAGCTGGTAAAATAGTAGTGAAATTAACCTTTTCCACCTGGCATCCCTATTTTGTGCATGCCATAGGCAAAACTGTTCAAAAATAGTTCAAAAATAGCAAAACATAGCTGATCTACAAGCTCACGATGCATCATGACACGTTGCCTATTTTTGAAATGGTGCTTTTGTGCTTAACTGTTTCTTATTTAGCTGGGGACACTGTGAAACCCCCTGGGACCCCACTTTTAAGAACCACTGTCCTACACAGTATGTTTCTTCAATACCTTGTCACTGTTGGTGTCAAACATCCCAGGTGTCGATGCCAAATCGTCTGACTCGGGGGAAGAGGAAACGGAGGAAGTTGCAACTGAAAATGTAGAGAATCATATTTAAGCTCCTTTTGGCAGTATCACAGTACTTATATTGTACACATTGTCACCATTTTCCGTAGAACAGTATCACTGTCTAAACACACCTATGCTGTCACTGGTTTGCTTATCTGCAGCAGGGATGTCAGGCTTTAATGTAGAGCTATATTGGGGCCCTTCCTCCAGTTTCTGTTTTGCAATCTCTAATTTGTTGCATCTTAAAGCATGAACAGGGTACGAAAAATAAAAACTGAATTGATGTATGCCTTAGTAGGATACCAGTTTAATAATGAACCTAGCATCTGTCCACTCCATATAACATGCTTTCTATATAATGTTTTTTTAACATTTGTGGTCAAGATCTAAGTAAAAAAGAACATGAGAACAAATAACCAACATATAGATATATACAAAAAGAGAAGAGCAAACTCATGCAATTGTTTCGTTAAAATAGCTTGGGTAACAGCATCTCCACCGTATTCAGACGAGTCAGAGTCTAAAGGTAGTGCAAGTGATATATTTTGGATAAAACAAGATGTTTTTTGTTAGAAAGTTAAAGTGGAATAAAATGTAATTTTATGCAACCTGTATCGTAGAGTATATTAATACAATAACTTATACAATCTGTATGTTAGAGTATGTTAATACAAATAATACTATATAACTTATATAATTGGGGTGGTTGTATTTCGTCTCCCTGCTCTTCTATTGAGACATTTAGATGGTGTCAAGGTCATGTCTCACCTATAGGCACAGGATCTGACATGAATTTTGATCTGATGGTCAAGATTCAATTTATCCCCTGAGCAAGCAGGCCGGCTCTATTAGCTCAAAGGTAAAAGGTTACAGCACTTGCTCAGGAAACCGGGTTCAAATCCGGGGTAGAAGAGGAAAGTTACATAGTGCAGCTTTAACCCATTAAGACCTGGGGCAGATTCTAAAAATGTTCTCTAAATCCTAAAAGTTTTTGAACATAAAAGGATAAAGATTTGAGGTACAAATGTTCGCTTTAAAAAACATATATTCAAAGATTTTCAAAAATAGCAGATCTACAAGCTCATAGCGTGCCACTCTGTGTCACGCTATGAGCTTGTAGATCTGCTATTTTTGAAGCCAAAGGTCTAGCCAAAGAAATAAAAAAAAATACACAAATGCGTTCCTGGTCTAAATGGGTTAAAGCAGGGGTCTCTCCATCTCTCTCTAGACAATTCAGTTTCAAATTTTGTATGCCCACTTCTTTGTGTCATCACTTCCAATTGCACTTATTTATCCTGTATCCTGTATGAGTTCTGAGCTCTCTCTCTCTCTCTCTCTCTCTCTTTTGAGCAGCACACAGGTACTGTACAGACAGTAGCATATATTATAAATTATATTGTATATCCCACTATCATTTCTTGTAATTATTGTCATAATACCTTTATCAAGACAAATTAAATAACTAAACAATGTGTCGTGACCATAGAGTTGGTTCATGATGACTTGTGATTGACTTCAAAAACATCAAGACATGCAGCCTACGCACTTATTTAGGCTAAAAAGCCTACATAAATAGTATTTCTGTGTGTCAACACTCACCTAAAATGTCCTCCGCTTCTTCTTCTTTCTTTTATCTTCTCTGAAGACGGTTTATAATTCTTTTTGAATCCAAAGCAACACAATTTGTCTAACTTTCTTTAGACTAAAAGTCTTTATTCCCGCTGCGTCGCGAGCCAGTGTCTCGAGCCAGTGTTGCCAGATTGTGTGAGAGAAATAAGGAGCAAGGTCTATGAAAACAAGCCTGCACTTTAAACCACACATTGGCTCTTTGAAAATAGCCGATCTACAAGCTCACGGTGCGTCGCATTTGCGACACGTTGTGAGCTTGTAGAACTGCCATTTTCAAAAAGAAAAGGTGAAATATTTGGAATATTATTTGAAACAGATAGGAGTCTGCGAAAAAAGACATTCATTTCGGCATCCTTGACATGCAAATGTTTGAGAACTGGTTTAAACATTTTTTTTAAATGGAAGCAAGCCCAAATAACTACAATTTAGAAACAAGCCCCCCCCCAAAAAAGCAACCCGCAACTACTACCAATATTTACAAGCAACTTTACAGAAAAACAAGCCCAAAGTCGCTTATAATAAACAGATATGGCAACACTGCTCATGGCCCAGAATGCATTGCTTGTAAAAAACAAACAAACAGATCTACAAGCTCACAATGCATCGAATTGCGACAAGATGTAGATCTTTAGATCTGTTCATTTTAGTCATCAATTATTTAGAATCAATCTAGCATATTATTTGCCATTTGCCATATTAAGTAAATATGTTATTGGATGCATGTTGTCATAATAATAATAATAATAATAATAATAATAACAATAATGTATATTATTATTATTACATATATTATTTATATCACATCACAAGAAAAGAAGAAAATTAAAAAATAAAATAATAATAACAATAAGGGTAATAATAATAATAATAATAATAATAATATGCTGTATATATACTGGTTGGGGGCAATTGTAACTGAAGATAATCTTCAAAGTCTAATGTTGGCAGGTATTATGTCTCCCCGGATCCAAACAGTTAAAATAGCAGATCTGAAAGCTCACAACGCGTCCCGGGCTTGTAGATCTGCTATTTTCACTGTGTGTTTTTTTTATTTATTAATTGATGGAATTTCTTCTTTTTTTATTAAATACATTTTTTTATTAATTAAATTATTTTGAGAAATCTTAAATATTTGTTTTTTTATTGATGAAGCTTTTAGATTTGTGGGTGGGAAATCTTTTGAAAGAATAATATAAAATATTTTTGTAGGAAACGGAAAAAAATATTATTCAGGGTTTACAAAAAATATACATTTACATGACATGCAAATAAGCATTAAAAAGGTCTTAAAGGTCCTTAAATTGTCACTTCACTGTCATCTGGGGACCACCCCAGATCATGTGGGGACCCCCCATGTGGGTCCCGACCCACATGTTGAGAACCACTGATCTAACCAACTTGACCAGCTTATCAGCTGGTCATTGCTGGTCTGTCCAGCCATCTGACCAGCTAAGTCCAGCTGGTAAGCTGGTCTTTGCTGGTCTGTCCAGTGTCCAGCCATCTGACCAGCTAAGTCCAGCTAGTAAGCTGGTATTTGCAGGTCAGTCCACCCATTTGACCAGCAAAGACCAGCTACCAGCTTGGCTTTGCTGGTCAGTCCAGCCAGCCAGCTGGCTGACCAGCAAAGACCAGCATAATCCAGCTTAGTGACCAGCTACCAACTACACTGGCAAACCAGCCTGACCAGCCTGACCAACTTGTCCAGCCTGGTATGCCATCTAAACCAGCTTAAGACCAGCCAAGACCAGCTAATACCAGCTAAAACCAGCTAAAACCAGCAACCATCATAAACTGGTTTGTGCTGTTTTTTTCAGCAGGGCTTACCTGTCTTCTGCTGATGCTGCTGTCTGACATAAGCTCTCACCAATGCTTGCAGCCAGGTCTGCTTGCCTTTATTATGTCCCCCAAGATTTATTTGAAAATAGCAGATCTACAAGCTCACAATCCGTCATGATGTGACACGTTGTGCGCTTGTAGATCTGCTATTTTCAAATTGACTATGTATACAGTGGGTTTGAAAGGGCTCACACCCAGTCACTCGTTTCTCTCACAGAACCTGGCAACGCTGGCTGTGACAGGAGTCTGTGACAGAGATCCACGCCTTGATGTCATCAAAACTATATAAAACATCAAATATAAACGTTGTTGGGTCCCAACCAGCACAAAGAGACCATCCGTGGGGGCTCCTGTGGCCCATATAGTCACTTCCTTTGGGCTTTGTTTTCCCAGACCTTGTTGCTCGATTCTCTCGCAGAGTCTGGCAACTCTGGCTGCTCAAGGCTGTGGAAGAGATGTCCAAATCCAGGCCTTAACGTCATCAAAAACATATAAAACATAAAATCGAAATGTTATTGGGTCCTAACCAGCACCAAGGGACCATCATTGTTTGGTGGTGGGGGTCTATAATGAATTAAAAAGCATAGAGTGTTCCTGTCCATCTAAATGTAAACAAAGATGGCTGCCGTTGAGAAACTCAGAGAGAGTGAAGGGGGCGGGGACACGCAAACAAGAGAAATTTTCAGGAAGGTGGGGGCCTCTGGAGACTGGAGAGTGAATGGAGGTCTATGAGGGGGGCGACTGGAGACAAGGGGGCCCCCCCTGACGTCTGGAGACCGACTGGAGACATGGCTGGAGACTGTCCGTAGTTAATACCCTCACAAAAACATGTAGTAATCCTGGTCACTATACTGCCTCCCCCTGGTCAGCCGGGGCGCCTGATGGAGGGGAAGGAAACTGGTTGGAATAACGTGTTCCTTCCACGCGCTACGTCCAACCAGGGAAACTCTCCCCTGTCAGGTGACAAGAAGGTCAGTTGGCTCTCATGCATTGAAGGAGGCATGAGCTCGGCCCTGGCCTCCCTAGGCTGGCGGGGGGAGTGTAGTGCCCAGGATCACTTAGCAAATTGGCACCGGGTGAAAAAAGGGTTACAAAATCGAGGGATAAAAAAAAATAAAAATAAAAAAAAGAATTGAGAATTCCAGTGGTTAATTATCCATAAAGTCATTAGTCTCACCATAGAGATAATCACAGATGTCCTCCTACTGATATGCCTGGTGTTACATTCAATGTAGGGGATAGAACTGTGTGGAAACAATTCAGAGAACGAATCAATGACATCTATAATAATATAGCTGCAAGCAGCGATAATACAGGGCCAGGAGAGAGAAAGAGAAATGATAATTCCTTTAACAGGTCAGTTCATGAAAGTCCTTGCGGTCTTGTTTCCAATGAGGGCCTGTGAGCAATTAGGGGTTAAGAGTCTTGCTCAGGGACAAATTTCATCGACACATTTGCTGACCTGGCCTGGAATCGTACCTGGGCCAACCAGAGCCTCTGGCTCACTAACCACTCAGCTATGGCCGCCCCTCAGAGAGAGAGAGAGAGAGAGAGAGAGAGAGAGAGAGAGAGAGAGAGAGAGAGAGAGAGAGAGAGAGAGAGAGAGAGAGAGAGAGAGAGAGAGAGAGAATAGATTGAAGAGAGAGAGACATGGAAACGGAATAGATTGAAGATAGAAACGGAATAGATTGAAGAGACAGAGAAACGGAATAGATTGAAGAGAGAGCCATGGAAACGGAATAGATTGAGTCATGTTTTTTGCAATTCAACTTAAATGAGTCTGCATCAAGTGAGGCTTGAACCGGCAACCTTGCGGTCGTGAGGCACTCTTAGGTAGCTGCAACACTACCTATAGCCCCTGTTTCACTAACACTAAGATCACTCGTTCACAAACCATTTACCAATGAAGAAATTGTACATCTCCTCAGAACCAAAACTAGTGAAAGTAGCCGATCTACAAGCTCACAAACCATTAAAAGTTGTCAGATTGTACATCGGCTATTTTCACAATGAAGTATGTTATACATTGAAAAAACATACTCTCATTGCTATCTGAAAAGTTGTGAGATTGTAGATCAGCTATTTTCACAATGAAGTATGTAAAAAACACTCAATTAAGTATTTCATGTTATCTTTAACAATTGCAGATGTATTCATTGATAGTCATGTTGTGTGAAATGCAACTTAGATGAAGTCTGCACCAAGTGAGGCTTGAACCTGTGACCTTGAGGTTGTGAGACATACACTTAAGCGGGAAGCTATTGGACCAACAGACAAACCTCTGAAAAAAGAGATCACACTGATGATACAGTTTCAGGCAAATAGCTGAAAAATCCTGGGTTTAAGTGTTTTTCAAACTGCTCAAGATTGCGGACAATCTAAGGGCGGTGCTTACTGGTCAACGTGATAGATGTGTTCCTCATTAGTCAAGGCACATGTGTAAGCAGGTGTAATGGCTGTCGGCCAAACGAGGCATGACTTTTGCCTGTTTAAAGTTTCAATTTTCAAAAAATTGCTATAGCGCCCCCGTTTGACCAATTGGAGTAAGATTGGTTTCAGTGATATTTGGAATGGCCCTTTACATTTCTGCAAAGTTTCAAAGAATGGTAAGTCTGCATGTATGTGTTAGGGGCAGATGAATAATTGTCATAAAACTGCAATATTCATTGGCTCATTAAAGCTTCATTTTTTCACTTATGGAAAATATTTTGCAAGCGTTTTTCAGCATAGGTCCAAAGTTCATGTGTAAAAAGTTTCGTGCAGATTGCTCAAAAATCCCAGGAGGAGATAGGTTTTAACTGCTTTTTATAGCTTTTCATATAATTCGAAATGGTGGGAGATCTAAAGGTCAGAGGTCAAAAGTCAAACAATGAAAGTTGTTAGGCATGAGGAGACGCATGTGTGCATCGAAGTGTCATGGCTGTAGGTCAAACAGGGCATGAGTTGTACCTGTTCAAAGTTGGCATTTTTCAATTGAGTGCTATTGCGCCACCTTTTGACGAAAGATTGTGAGAATTATTTCTTGATCGTTTTTCATGACCATCTATCATATGGCCGAGTTTCATAAAAAGCGACTGCACGGTTCAGCCAGAACTGCCAAAAGTGGCAGAAAAAGAAACGGAAATATAGCTGCAAGCAGCGATAATACGGGGCCAGGAGAGAGAAAGAGAAATGATAATTCCTTTAACAGGTCAGTTCATGAAAGTCCTTGCAGTCTTGTTTCCAATGAGGGCCTGTGAGCAATTAGGGGTTAAGAGTCTGGCTCAGGGACAAATTTCATTTCATCGACACATTTGCTGACCTGGCCTGGAATCGTACCTGGGGAAACCAGAGCCTCTGGCTCCCTAGGCGGGCTCACTAACCACTCAGCTATGGCCGCCCCTCACAGAGAGAGAGAGAGAGAGAGAGAGAGAGAGAGAGAGAGAGAGAGAGAGAGAGAGAGAGAAGGAAACGGAATAGATTGAAGATAGAAACGGAATAGATTGAAGAGACAGAGAGACATGGAAACGGAATAGATTGAAGAGAAAGACATGGAAACAGAATAGATTGAAGAGAGAGAGAGAGCCATGGAAACGGAATAGATTGAGTCATGTTTTTTACAATTCAACTTAAATGAGTCTGCATCAAGTGAGGCTTGAACCGGCAACCTTGCGGTTGTGAGGCATTCTTAGGTAGCTGCAACACTACCTATAGTGCTATAGCTTTGTCCAGGCTGATATTGTCTGTTGAGGATCACAAACTCTTGCCTTCTGTCATGACCCAAGCCCCTGTTTCACTAACACTAAGATCACTCGTTCACAAACCATTTACCAATGAAGAAATTGTACATCTCCTCAGAACCAAAACTAGTGAAAGTAGCCGATCTACAAGCTCACAAACCATTAAAAGTTGTCAGATTGTACATCGGCTATTTTCACAATGAAGTATGTTATACATTGAAAAAACATACTCTCATTGCTATCTGAAAAGTTGTGAGATTGTAGATCAGCTATTTTCACAATGAAGTATGTAAAAAACACTCAATTAAGTATTTCATGTTATCTTTAACAATTGCAGATGTATTCATTGATAGTCATGTTGTGTGAAATGCAACTTAGATGAAGTCTGCACCAAGTGAGGCTTGAACCTGTGACCTTGAGGTTGTGAGACATACACTTAAGCGGGAAGCTATTGGACCAACAGACAAACCTCTGAAAAAAGAGATCACACTGATGATACAGTTTCAGGCAAATAGCTGAAAAATCCTGGGTTTAAGTGTTTTTCAAACTGCTCAAGATTGCGGACAATCTAAGGGCGGTGCTTACTGGTCAACGTGATAGATGTGTTCCTCATTAGTCAAGGCACATGTGTAAGCAGGTGTAATGGCTGTCGGCCAAACGAGGCATGACTTTTGCCTGTTTAAAGTTTCAATTTTCAAAAAATTGCTATAGCGCCCCCGTTTGACCAATTGGAGTAAGATTGGTTTCAGTGATATTTGGAATGGCCCTTTACATTTCTGCAAAGTTTCAAAGAATGGTAAGTCTGCATGTATGTGTTAGGGGCAGATGAATAATTGTCATAAAACTGCAATATTCATTGGCTCATTAAAGCTTCATTTTTTCACTTATGGAAAATATTTTGCAAGCGTTTTTCAGCATAGGTCCAAAGTTCATGTGTAAAAAGTTTCGTGCAGATTGCTCAAAAATCCCAGGAGGAGATAGGTTTTAACTGCTTTTTATAGCTTTTCATATAATTCGAAATGGTGGGAGATCTAAAGGTCAGAGGTCAAAAGTCAAACAATGAAAGTTGTTAGGCATGAGGAGACGCATGTGTGCATCGAAGTGTCATGGCTGTAGGTCAAACAGGGCATGAGTTGTACCTGTTCAAAGTTGGCATTTTTCAATTGAGTGCTATTGCGCCACCTTTTGACGAAAGATTGTGAGAATTATTTCTTGATCGTTTTTCATGACCATCTATCATATGGCCGAGTTTCATAAAAAGCGACTGCACGGTTCAGCCAGAACTGCCAAAAGTGGCAGAAAAAGAAACGGAAATATAGCTGCAAGCAGCGATAATACGGGGCCAGGAGAGAGAAAGAGAAATGATAATTCCTTTAACAGGTCAGTTCATGAAAGTCCTTGCAGTCTTGTTCCAATGAGGGCCTGTGAGCAATTAGGGGTTAAGAGTCTGGCTCAGGGACAAATTTCATTTCATCGACACATTTGCTGACCTGGCCTGGAATCGTACCTGGGGAAACCAGAGCCTCTGGCTCCCTAGGCGGGCTCACTAACCACTCAGCTATGGCCGCCCCTCACAGAGAGAGAGAGAGAGAGAGAGAGAGAGAGAGAGAGAGAGAGAGAGAGAGAGAGAGAGAGAGAGAGAGAGAGAGAGAGAGAGAGAGAGAGAGAGAGAGAGAGAGAGAAGGAAACGGAATAGATTGAAGATAGAAACGGAATAGATTGAAGAGACAGAGAGACATGGAAACGGAATAGATTGAAGAGAAAGACATGGAAACAGAATAGATTGAAGAGAGAGAGAGAGCCATGGAAACGGAATAGATTGAGTCATGTTTTTTACAATTCAACTTAAATGAGTCTGCATCAAGTGAGGCTTGAACCGGCAACCTTGCGGTCGTGAGGCATTCTTAGGTAGCTGCAACACTACCTATAGTGCTATAGCTTTGTCCAGGCTGATATTGTCTGTTGAGGATCACAAACTCTTGCCTTCTGTCATGACCCAAGCCCCTGTTTCACTAACACTAAGATCACTCGTTCACAAACCATTTACCAATGAAGAAATTGTACATCTCCTCAGAACCAAAACTAGTGAAAGTAGCCGATCTACAAGCTCACAAACCATTAAAAGTTGTCAGATTGTACATCGGCTATTTTCACAATGAAGTATGTTATACATTGAAAAAACATACTCTCATTGCTATCTGAAAAGTTGTGAGATTGTAGATCAGCTATTTTCACAATGAAGTATGTAAAAAACACTCAATTAAGTATTTCATGTTATCTTTAACAATTGCAGATGTATTCATTGATAGTCATGTTGTGTGAAATGCAACTTAGATGAAGTCTGCACCAAGTGAGGCTTGAACCTGTGACCTTGAGGTTGTGAGACATACACTTAAGCGGGAAGCTATTGGACCAACAGACAAACCTCTGAAAAAAGAGATCACACTGATGATACAGTTTCAGGCAAATAGCTGAAAAATCCTGGGTTTAAGTGTTTTTCAAACTGCTCAAGATTGCGGACAATCTAAGGGCGGTGCTTACTGGTCAACGTGATAGATGTGTTCCTCATTAGTCAAGGCACATGTGTAAGCAGGTGTAATGGCTGTCGGCCAAACGAGGCATGACTTTTGCCTGTTTAAAGTTTCAATTTTCAAAAAATTGCTATAGCGCCCCCGTTTGACCAATTGGAGTAAGATTGGTTTCAGTGATATTTGGAATGGCCCTTTACATTTCTGCAAAGTTTCAAAGAATGGTAAGTCTGCATGTATGTGTTAGGGGCAGATGAATAATTGTCATAAAACTGCAATATTCATTGGCTCATTAAAGCTTCATTTTTTCACTTATGGAAAATATTTTGCAAGCGTTTTTCAGCATAGGTCCAAAGTTCATGTGTAAAAAGTTTCGTGCAGATTGCTCAAAAATCCCAGGAGGAGATAGGTTTTAACTGCTTTTTATAGCTTTTCATATAATTCGAAATGGTGGGAGATCTAAAGGTCAGAGGTCAAAAGTCAAACAATGAAAGTTGTTAGGCATGAGGAGACGCATGTGTGCATCGAAGTGTCATGGCTGTAGGTCAAACAGGGCATGAGTTGTACCTGTTCAAAGTTGGCATTTTTCAATTGAGTGCTATTGCGCCACCTTTTGACGAAAGATTGTGAGAATTATTTCTTGATCGTTTTTCATGACCATCTATCATATGGCCGAGTTTCATAAAAAGCGACTGCACGGTTCAGCCAGAACTGCCAAAAGTGGCAGAAAAAGAAACGGAAATATAGCTGCAAGCAGCGATAATACGGGGCCAGGAGAGAGAAAGAGAAATGATAATTCCTTTAACAGGTCAGTTCATGAAAGTCCTTGCAGTCTTGTTTCCAATGAGGGCCTGTGAGCAATTAGGGGTTAAGAGTCTGGCTCAGGGACAAATTTCATTTCATCGACACATTTGCTGACCTGGCCTGGAATCGTACCTGGGGAAACCAGAGCCTCTGGCTCCCTAGGCGGGCTCACTAACCACTCAGCTATGGCCGCCCCTCACAGAGAGAGAGAGAGAGAGAGAGAGAGAGAGAGAGAGAGAGAGAGAGAGAGAGAGAGAGAGAGAGAGAGAGAGAGAGAGAGAGAGAGAGAGCGAGAGAGAGAGAGAGAGAGAGAGAGAGAGAGAGAGAGAGAGAGAGAGAGAAGGAAACGGAATAGATTGAAGATAGAAACGGAATAGATTGAAGAGACAGAGAGACATGGAAACGGAATAGATTGAAGAGAAAGACATGGAAACAGAATAGATTGAAGAGAGAGAGAGAGCCATGGAAACGGAATAGATTGAGTCATGTTTTTTACAATTCAACTTAAATGAGTCTGCATCAAGTGAGGCTTGAACCGGCAACCTTGCGGTCGTGAGGCATTCTTAGGTAGCTGCAACACTACCTATAGTGCTATAGCTTTGTCCAGGCTGATATTGTCTGTTGAGGATCACAAACTCTTGCCTTCTGTCATGACCCAAGCCCCTGTTTCACTAACACTAAGATCACTCGTTCACAAACCATTTACCAATGAAGAAATTGTACATCTCCTCAGAACCAAAACTAGTGAAAGTAGCCGATCTACAAGCTCACAAACCATTAAAAGTTGTCAGATTGTACATCGGCTATTTTCACAATGAAGTATGTTATACATTGAAAAAACATACTCTCATTGCTATCTGAAAAGTTGTGAGATTGTAGATCAGCTATTTTCACAATGAAGTATGTAAAAAACACTCAATTAAGTATTTCATGTTATCTTTAACAATTGCAGATGTATTCATTGATAGTCATGTTGTGTGAAATGCAACTTAGATGAAGTCTGCACCAAGTGAGGCTTGAACCTGTGACCTTGAGGTTGTGAGACATACACTTAAGCGGGAAGCTATTGGACCAACAGACAAACCTCTGAAAAAAGAGATCACACTGATGATACAGTTTCAGGCAAATAGCTGAAAAATCCTGGGTTTAAGTGTTTTTCAAACTGCTCAAGATTGCGGACAATCTAAGGGCGGTGCTTACTGGTCAACGTGATAGATGTGTTCCTCATTAGTCAAGGCACATGTGTAAGCAGGTGTAATGGCTGTCGGCCAAACGAGGCATGACTTTTGCCTGTTTAAAGTTTCAATTTTCAAAAAATTGCTATAGCGCCCCCGTTTGACCAATTGGAGTAAGATTGGTTTCAGTGATATTTGGAATGGCCCTTTACATTTCTGCAAAGTTTCAAAGAATGGTAAGTCTGCATGTATGTGTTAGGGGCAGATGAATAATTGTCATAAAACTGCAATATTCATTGGCTCATTAAAGCTTCATTTTTTCACTTATGGAAAATATTTTGCAAGCGTTTTTCAGCATAGGTCCAAAGTTCATGTGTAAAAAGTTTCGTGCAGATTGCTCAAAAATCCCAGGAGGAGATAGGTTTTAACTGCTTTTTATAGCTTTTCATATAATTCGAAATGGTGGGAGATCTAAAGGTCAGAGGTCAAAAGTCAAACAATGAAAGTTGTTAGGCATGAGGAGACGCATGTGTGCATCGAAGTGTCATGGCTGTAGGTCAAACAGGGCATGAGTTGTACCTGTTCAAAGTTGGCATTTTTCAATTGAGTGCTATTGCGCCACCTTTTGACGAAAGATTGTGAGAATTATTTCTTGATCGTTTTTCATGACCATCTATCATATGGCCGAGTTTCATAAAAAGCGACTGCACGGTTCAGCCAGAACTGCCAAAAGTGGCAGAAAAAGAAACGGAAATATAGCTGCAAGCAGCGATAATACGGGGCCAGGAGAGAGAAAGAGAAATGATAATTCCTTTAACAGGTCAGTTCATGAAAGTCCTTGCAGTCTTGTTTCCAATGAGGGCCTGTGAGCAATTAGGGGTTAAGAGTCTGGCTCAGGGACATATTTCATTTCATCGACACATTTGCTGACCTGGCCTGGAATCGTACCTGGGGAAACCAGAGCCTCTGGCTCCCTAGGCGGGCTCACTAACCACTCAGCTATGGCCGCCCCTCACAGAGAGAGAGAGAGAGAGAGAGAGAGAGAGAGAGAGAGAGAGAGAGAGAGAGAGAGAGAGAGAGAGAGAGAAGGAAACGGAATAGATTGAAGATAGAAACGGAATAGATTGAAGAGACAGAGAGACATGGAAACGGAATAGATTGAAGAGAAAGACATGGAAACAGAATAGATTGAAGAGAGAGAGAGAGCCATGGAAACGGAATAGATTGAGTCATGTTTTTTACAATTCAACTTAAATGAGTCTGCATCAAGTGAGGCTTGAACCGGCAACCTTGCGGTCGTGAGGCATTCTTAGGTAGCTGCAACACTACCTATAGTGCTATAGCTTTGTCCAGGCTGATATTGTCTGTTGAGGATCACAAACTCTTGCCTTCTGTCATGACCCAAGCCCCTGTTTCACTAACACTAAGATCACTCGTTCACAAACCATTTACCAATGAAGAAATTGTACATCTCCTCAGAACCAAAACTAGTGAAAGTAGCCGATCTACAAGCTCACAAACCATTAAAAGTTGTCAGATTGTAGGCCTACATCGGCTATTTTCACAATGAAGTATGTTATACATTGAAAAAACATACTCTCATTGCTATCTGAAAAGTTGTGAGATTGTAGATCAGCTATTTTCACAATGAAGTATGTAAAAAACACTCAATTAAGTATTTCATGTTATCTTTAACAATTGCAAATGTATTCATTGATAGTCATGTTGTGTGAAATGCAACTTAGAGGAAGTCTGCACCAAGTGAGGCTTGAACCTGTGACCTTGAGGTTGTGAGACATACGCTTAAGCGGGACGCTATTGGACCAACAGACAAACCTCTGAAAAAAGAGATCACACTGATCATACAGTTTCACGCAAATAGCTGAAAAATCCTGGGTTTAAGTGTTTTTCAAACTGCTCAAGATTGCGGACAATCTAAGGGCGGTGCTTACTGGTCAACGTGATAGATGTGTTCCTCATTAGTCAAGGCACATGTGTAAGCAGGTCTAATGGCTGTCGGCCAAACGAGGCATGACTTTTGCCTGTTTAAAGTTTGCATTTTCAAAAAATTGCTATAGCGCCCCCGTTTGACCAATTGGAGTAAGATTGGTTTCAGTGATATTTGGAATGGCCCTTTACATTTCTGCAAAGTTTCAAAGAATGGTAAGTCTGCATGTATGTGTTAGGGGCAGATGAATAATTGTCATAAAACTGCAATATTCATTGGCTCATTAAAGCTTAATTTTTTCACTTATGGAAAATATTTTGCAAACGTTTTTTGGCATAGATCCAAAGTTCATGTGTAAAAAGTTTCGTGCAGATTACTCAAAAATCCCAGGAGGAGATAGGTTTTAACTGTTTTTCATATAATTCAAAATGGTGGGAGATCTAAAGGTCAGAGGTCAAAAGTCAGAGTGTGAAAGTTGTTCAGCATGAGGAGACGCATGTGTGCATCGAAGTTTCATGGCTGTAGGTCAAACAGGGCATGAGTTGTACCTGTTCAAAGTTGGCATTTTTCAATTGAGTGCTATAGCGCCACCTTTTGACGAAAGATTGTGAGATTTATTTCGTGATCGTTTTTCATGACCATCTATCATATGGCCAAGTTTCATAAAAAGCGACTGCACGGTTCAGCCAGAACTGCCAAAAGTGGCAGAAGAAGAAGAAACGGAATAATGCCAATAACAATACGGGTCCATGCTGGAAGCCTGGCCCCGTAAATATAGCTGCAAGCAGCGATAATACGGGGCCAGGAGAGAGAAAGAGAAATGATAATTCCTTTAACAGGTCAGTTCATGAAAGTCCTTGCGGTCTTGTTTCCAATGAGGGCCTGTGAGCAATTAGGGGTTAAGAGTCTTGCTCAGGGACAAATTTCATGTCATCGACACATTTGCTGACCTCGCCTGGAATCGTACCTGGGGCAACCAGAGCCTCTGGCTCCCTAGGCGGGCTCACTAACCACTCAGCTATGGCCGACCCACAGAGAGAGAGAGAGAGAGAGAGAGAGAGAGAGAGAGAGAGAGAGAGAGAGAGAGAGAGAGAGACGGAATAGATTGAAGATAGAAACGGAATAGATTGAAGATAGAAACGGAATAGATCGAAGAGACAGAGAGAGAGACATGGAAACGGAATAGATTGAAGAGAAAGACATGGAAACGGAATAGATTGAAGAGAGAGAGAGAGAGAGCCATGGAAACGGAATAGATTGAGTCATGTTTTTTGCAATTCAACTTAAATGAGTGTGCATCAAGTGAGGCTTGAACCAGCAACCTTGTGGTCGTGAGGCACTCTTAGGTAGCTGCAACACTACCTATAGTGCTATAGCTTTGTCCAGGCTGATATTGTCTGTTGAGGATCACAAACTCTTGCCTTCTGTCATGACCCAAGCCCCTGTTTCACTAACACAAAGATCACTCGTTCACAAACCATTTACCAATGAAGAAATTGTACATCTCCTCAGAAGCAAAACTAGTGAAAGTAGCCGATCTACAAGCTCACAAACCATTAAAAGTTGTCAGATTGTACATCGGCTATTTTCACAATGAAGTATGTTATACATTGAAAAAACATACTCTCATTGCTATCTGAAAAGTTGTGAGATTGTAGATCAGCTGTATGTAAAAAACACTCAATTAAGTATTTCATGTTATCTTTAACAATTGCAGATGTATTCATTGATAGTCATGTTGTGTGAAATGCAACTTAGATGAAGTCTACACCAAGTGAGGCTTGAACCGGTGACCTTCAGGTTGTGGGGCACACATTTAAGCGAGAAGCCACCAACAGACAAGAACCTGTGAAAAAGGAGATCACACAGATCATACAGTTTCACGCAAATAGCTGAAAAATCCTGGGTTTAAGTGTTTTTCAAACTGCTCAAGATTGCGGACAATCTAAGGGCGGTGCTTACTGGTCAACGTGATAGATGTGTTCCTCATTAGTCAAGGCACATGTGTAAGCAGGTCTAATGGCTGTCGGCCAAACGAGGCATGACTTTTGCCTGTTTAAAGTTTCAATTTTCAAAAAATTGCTATAGCGCCCCCGTTTGACCAATTGGAGTAAGATTGGTTTCAGTGATATTTGGAATGGCCCTTTACATTTCTGCAAAGTTTCAAAGAATGGTAAGTCTGCATGTATGTGTTAGGGGCAGATGAATAATTGTCATAAAACTGCAATATTCATTGGCTCATTAAAGCTTCATTTTTTCACTTATGGAAGATATTTTGCAAGCGTTTTTTGGTATAGGTCCAAAGTTCATGTGTAAAAAGTTTCGTGCAGATTACTCAAAAATCCCAGGAGGAGATAGGTTTTAACTGTTTTTCATATAATTCAAAATGGTGGGAGATCTAAAGGTCAGAGGTCAAAAGTCAGAGTGTGAAAGTTGTTCAGCATGAGGAGACGCATGTGTGCATCGAAGTTTCATGGCTGTAGGTGAAACAGGGCATGAGTTGTACCTGTTCAAAGTTGTCATTTTCAACTGAGTGCTATAGCGCCACCTTTTGACGAAAGATTGTGAGATTTATTTTTTGATCGTTTTTCATGACCATCTATCATATGGCCGAGTTTCATAAAAAGCGACTGCACGGTTCAGCCAGAACTGGCAAAAACGGCAGAAGAAGAAGAAGAAGAAATGGAATACTGCCAATAACAATATGGGTCCATGCTGGAAGCCTGGCCCCATAAGAAATGGAAATATAGCTGCAAGCAGCGATAATATGGGGCCAGGAGAGAGAAAGAGAAATGATAATTCCTTTAACAGGTCAGTTCATGAAAGTCCTTGCGGTCTTGTTTCCAATGAGGGCCTGTGAGCAATTAGGGGTTAAGAGTCTTGCTTGTGTCGATGACAAATTTCATCGACACATTTGCTGACCTGGCCTGGAATCGTACCTGGGGCAACCAGAGCCTCTGGCTCCCTAGGCGGGCTCACTAACCACTCAGCTATGGCCAACCCTCAGAGAGAGAGAGAGAGAGAGAAAGAGAGAGAGAGAGAGAGAGAGAGAGAGAGAGAGAGAGAGAGAGAGAGAGAGAGAGAGAGAGAGAGAGAGAGAGAGAGAGAGAGAGAGAGAGAGAGAGAGAGAGAGATGGAAACGGAATAGATTGAAGATAGAAACGGAATAGATTGAAGAGACAGAGAGAGAGACATGGAAACGGAATAGATTGAAGAGAAAGACATGGAAACGGAATAGATTGAAGAGAGAGAGAGAGAGCCATGGAAACGGAATAGATTGAGTCATGTTTTTTGCAATTCAACTTAAATGAGTGTGCATCAAGTGAGGCTTGAACCAGCAACCTTGCGGTCGTGAGGCACTCTTAGGTAGCTGCAACACTACCTATAGTGCTATAGCTTTGTCCAGGCTGATGTTGTCTGTTGAGGATGACAAACGCTTGCCTTCTGTCATGACCCAAGCCCCTGTTTCACTAACACTAAGATCACTCGTTCACAAACCATTTACCAATGAAGAAATTGTACATCTCCTCAGAAGCAAAACTAGTGAAAGTAGCCGATCTACAAGCTCACAAACCATTAAAAGTTGTCAGATTGTACATCGGCTATTTTCACAATGTTATACATTGAAAAAACAAACTCTCATTGCTATCTGAAAAGTTGTGAGATTGTAGATCAGCTATTTTCACAATGAAGTATGTAAAAAACACTCAATTAAGTATTTCATGTTATCTTTAACAATTGCAAATGTATTCATTGATAGTCATGTTGTGTGAAATGCAACTTAGATGAAGTCTGCACCAAGTGAGGCTTGAACCTGTGACCTTGAGCTTGTGAGACATACACTTAAGCGGGACGCTATTGGACCAACAGACAAACCTGTGAAAAAAGAGATCACACTGATCATACAGTTTCACGCAAATAGCTGAAAAATCCTGGGTTTAAGTGTTTTTCAAACTGATCAAAATTGCGGACAATCTAAGGGCGGTGCTTACTGGTCAACGTGATAGATGTGTTCCTCATTAGTCAAGGCACATGTGTAAGCAGGTCTAATGGCTGTCGGCCAAACGAGGCATGACTTTTGCCTGTTTAAAGTTTCAATTTTCAAAAAATTGCTATAGCGCCCCCGTTTGACCAATTGGAGTAAGATTGGTTTCAATGATATTTGGAATGGCCCTTTACATTTCTGCAAAGTTTCAAAGAATGGTAAGTCTGCATGTATGTGTTAGGGGCAGATGAATAATTGTCATAAAACTGCAATATTCATTGGCTCATTAAAGCTTCATTTTTTCACTTATGGAAAATATTTTGCAAAAGTTTTTCGGCATAGGTCCAAAGTTCATGTGTAAAACGTTTCGTGCAGATTGCTCAAAAATCCCAGGAGGAGATAGGTTTTAACTGTTTTTCATATAATTCAAAATGGTGGGAGATCTAAAGGTCAGAGGTCAAAAGTCAGAGTGTGAAAGTTGTTCAGCATGAGGACACGCATATGTGTATTGAAGTTTCATGGCTGTAGGTCAAATAGGGCATGAGTTGTACCTGTTCAAAGTTGGCATTTTTCAATTGAGTGCTATAGCGCCACCTTTTGACGAAAGATTGTGAGAATTATTTCTTGATCGTTTTTCATGACCATCTACCATATGGCCGAGTTTCGTAAAAAGCGTATGCACGGTTCAGCCAGAACTGCCAAAAGTGGCAGAAGAAGAAGAAGAAACGGAATAATGCCAATAACAAAACGGGTCCATGCTGGAAGCCTGGCCCCGTAAATATAGCTGCAAGCAGCGATAATATGGGGCCAGGAGAGAGAAAGAGAAATGATAATTCCTTTAACAGGTCAGTTCATGAAAGTCCTTGCGGTCTTGTTTCCAATGAGGGCCTGTGAGCAATTAGGGGTTAAGAGTCTTGCTCAGGGACAAATTTCATCGACACATTTGCTGACCTGGCCTGGAATCGTACCTGGGGCAACCAGAGCCTCTGGCTCCCTAGGCGGGCTCACTAACCACTCAGCTATGGCCTCCCCTGAGAAAAGAGAGAGAGCGAGAGAGAGAGAGAGAGAGAGAGAGAGAGAGAGAGAGAGAGAGAGAGAGAGAGAGAGAGAGAGAGAGAGAGAGAGAGAGAGAGAGAGAGAGAGAGAGAGAGAGATGGAAACGGAATAGATTGAAGATAGAAACGGAATAGATCGAAGAGACAGAGACATGGAAACGGAATAGATTGAAGAGAGAGAGAGAGAGAGCCATGGAAACGGAATAGATTGAGTCATGGTTTTTGCAATTTAACCTGATTACCTGCCAAAGACGTATATATACGTCTTTTAATAATCAGCTGTTGTCCGCCAAAGACGTATATATACGTCTTTGAAAAAAAGGGAAAAAATAGAAAAAATGTTCAAAAAAATATATATATATTTTTTTTGATTTTTTTTATAATTTCAACCCTTGTCGAATTACGAACAGATTAGGAGCTAAAAATGTTCGAAGATTTGCTGCTCCATTCACTTCAATGTTAAAATTCAAACG
This sequence comes from Gymnoscopelus microlampas, assembly GCF_963454915.1. Classification (NCBI taxonomy): domain Eukaryota; kingdom Metazoa; phylum Chordata; class Actinopteri; order Myctophiformes; family Myctophidae; genus Gymnoscopelus; species Gymnoscopelus microlampas. The sequence continues at coordinate 2,869,191 of NC_139948.1, forward strand.
GACAAACAATTCACTTTGTTTTTTGGTTTAAAACTACTGGTTTTGAGCTATATTGAAACATCAAACAACACATGTCAACGAGGTCAAAATGACCTCGTTGACATTTGTGAAACCACACCTGAATCTCATCTGTGATTAGAAACCATCTGGGGATCAATCATACTGGAGGAAAAAAATCTGTGGCTACGCGAACAGGTACCAAAATCATGGCAAAACCCTGGCAGAGGCTACAGAATGTTCTGAAAAAACTCTGGCAGGCATTGTGTTAAATGAGTGTGCATCAAGTGAGGCTTGAACCAGCAACCTTGCGGTCGTGAGGCACTCTTAGGTAGCTGCAACACTACCTATAGTGCTATAGCTTTGTCCAGGCTGATGTTGTCTGTTGAGGATCACAAACTCTTGCCTTCTGTCATGACCCAAGCCCCTGTTTCACTAACACTAAGATCACTCGTTCACAAACCATTTACCAATTAAGAAATTGTACATCTCCTCAGAAGCAAAACTAGTGAAAGTAGCCGATCTACAAGCTCACAAACCATTAAAAGTTGTCAGATTGTACATCGGCTATTTTCACAATGAAGTATGTTATACATTGAAAAAACATACTCTCATTGCTATCTGAAAAGTTGTGAGATTGTAGATCAGCTGTATGTAAAAAACACTCAATTAAGTATTTCATGTTATCTTTAACAACTGCAGATGTATTCATTGATAGTCATGTTGTGTGAAATGCAACTTAGATGAAGTCTGCACCAAGTGAGGCTTGAACTGGTGACCTTCAGGTTGTGGGGCACACATTTAAGCGAGAAGCCACCAACAGACAAGAACCTCTGAAAAAAGAGATCACACTGATCATACAGTTTCACGCTAATAGCTGAAAAATCCTGGGTTTAAGTGTTTTTCAAACTGCTCAAGATTGCGGACAATCTAAGGGCGGTGCTTACTGGTCAACGTGATAGATGTGTTCCTCATTAGTCAAGGCACATGTGTAAGCAGGTCTAATGGCTGTCGGCCAAACGAGGCATGACTTTTGCCTGTTTAAAGTTTCAATTTTCAAAAAATTGCTATAGCGCCCCCGTTTGACCAATTGGAGTAAGATTGGTTTCAGTGATATTTGGAATGGCCCTTTACATTTCTGCAAAGTTTCAAAGAATGGTAAGTCTGCATGTATGTGTTAGGGGCAGATGAATAATAATTGTCATAAAACTGCAATATTCATTGGCTCATTAAAGCTTCATTTTTTCACTTATGGAAAATATTTTGCAAACGTTTTTTGGCATAGGTCCAAAGTTCATGTGTAAAAAGTTTCGTGCAGATTACTCAAAAATCCCAGGAGGAGATAGGTTTTAACTGTTTTTCATATAATTCAAAATGGTGGGAGATCTAAAGGTCAGAGGTCAAAAGTCAGAGTGTGAAAGTTGTTCAGCATGAGGAGACGCATGTGTGCATCGAAGTTTCATGGCTGTAGGTGAAACAGGGCATGAGTTGTACCTGTTCAAAGTTGGCATTTTTCAATTGAGTACTATAGCGCCACCTTTTGACGAAAGATTGTGAGAATTATTTCTTGATCTTTTTCATGACCATCTATCATATGGCCGAGTTTCATAAAAAGCGACTGCACGGTTCAGCCAGAACTGACAAAAGTGGCAGAAGAAACGGAATAATCAGAATAACAAAACGGGTCCATGCTGGAAGCCTGGCCCCGTAAAGAAACGGAATAATGCCAATAACAAAACGGGTCCATGCTGGAAGCCTGGCCCCGTAAAGAAGAAATGGAATAATGCCAATAACAAAACGGGTCCATGCTGGAAGCCTGGCCCCGTAATAATACCAATAACAAAACGTGTCCATGCTGGAAGCCTGGCCCCGTAATTATCCTTGTGTATCAGGCTTTATTTCATTTTAGATATTTTTAGGCCAAGTTATTTTGTCAAAGTGGTCTATTCAATCACAAAGATGTAAACAACTAATGTAATCCAAGCCTGATAAAAGAAAATGCATAATTGTCTCCACTGTACAAACCTCCTGTAATGTACAACATAATATACAAAACCACACAATCCAAGAATATTACAAATTAGTACAACAAAGGACATAATATTCTTAACTCCTGAATCTGATTTACAATATTGATTTATAATATTTTATATTACTTTTAATAATTATATAAATACAAATTTCCATTGAATGTAAATATTTCATTTTGAACACAAAGCTGGACAAGATGAACAATCTAGAATCTAGCATTACCTTATATTAAAATGTATATAAACCATAAGACAAATCAAAGTGTATCAGTGGTTGATATTAAATGTATTTAAACATAAGATGAATCAAAGTGTATCAGTAGTTGTCCAGCAGTAAATGTTGACTAAACAAAACATAAACAGCTACTTATTCAATCTGCATTAAAACTCTACATATGGATTTGATCCATTTCCCTCCAGAAACATGCAGGAAAGACAATTACACTAACTTCTGTCACAACATGTTTCTGAAACAAACACGGCGAAAATAGCTTATCTACAAGTTCACAATGCGACACATCGTGACCCGTTGTGAGCTTATAGATCGGCTATTTTATGTATGTATTTATTTGAGAGGTTTAAAACATTAAAATGTTCTCTTTTATTTTTCTTATTTTGTTGGGATGCCAGTCAGGTTTCTCTCTTGGCATGTAAGATTGATCAGTTTGTTTTGTTTATACTTTTTTTATTTTAAATGTTTAAATCAAACCCTACAAAATAATGCACCTGTTAAAATGCACACACTACACACTGAATGACCACATCCAATCCAATAGGAATCATACAAGCACAACAATCTGAACCAAAATAATCCTATATCCTATTTAAAAACGTTTACAAAAACCCATTCACATAATTTAAATACCTTCGCAAAACAATTACCACAGTCCTAAAGTCAATAGAACAAAAAATTATCCAACTCTAAATTCAACTATGGGGTTTTTGCTTTACTTTTTTTAGTCCAGGTTTCTCAAAGAAAAAAAGCAAATCATGTTCAATTATTTTCAGTTCATTTGGTGAATGCAAGCAAATCCAAACATATTTTAAACCACAACAAACAAACAGTTTATGACACTTGGTCAATCAGTCAGTCAGTCAGTCAGTCAGTGAGAATCCAGGTGTTTGTGCTGGTAAACAGTGAGCAGAGTGGATATGAAGATGATTTGATCATAGACGACTGTCACTGATGATGAATGAACACTTTGATAAAGTATTGTCTTACTTTATACAACATTATAACCTGTCACTGCTCTCCTGAAAATGAGAGTGTGTCATTAGTCTCCTGCACTAATGAGAGTGTTGCTCCACTGATCCTCTCTACATAATATCTATATTCTTAGTTGACTGGAGTCTCCCAGAAGTCTGTATGTCATTCGCTCCTTTTGTCCATCTACACCAAATAGCTGATCTACAAGCAAGCTTGGATATTTCGGCTGACTGTTCATCCACAGAATAAGGACACTAGTTTTCATGTGGTTAAAGTGTTGTGTAATTGGGTCTTTCTGGGGGCACGCAAGCACGCACGCACGCACGCACGCACACACACACACACACACACACACACACACACACACACACACACACACACACACACACACACACACACACACACACACACACACACACACACACACACACACACACACACACACACACACACACACACACACATCACTGTACACAACGCTTCCTCCCAGATGGTTCTTCTTTGCAGACTTTGATATCAGTAGTCGTGTTATCACCTGCCTGTCCAACTTCTATACATGGATAGAGTTTCTCAGTGAAAGTGTCTTTATAAGTGTAGATGTGAGTCATGTCTTCAGGGTCGTAGAAGGACACCTCTCCCCTGTCATAGTCCAGCTGAACTCTGATCCTCTGAGGATTCCTCTTCAATGGGAGGGTTTCATTAATCCCATTAGTGTACTTCCCACTTCTCTGTAATAAACACCAGAATCCACAGGATGGTGAGACCGTTAGCTCTCCCTTCCTGTCAACAGACTCTTTAACCAAACCTATATTCCAGACAGGATGGTCTCCAACCTCTACCTCCCAGCTGTGTTTTCCTGAACTGAAACCATCTGAACCCAGAACTCTGGGATACCTAGAGTACCTCTCTGGGTTGTTAGGAAGCTGCTGCACTGTGTCTGTACATCTCACACTGGTCAGGTCTTCAGACAGACAGAGCCAGCGGGATGCTGTGTTTGGATCCAGAATGACAGGAGTGAACTTGACCTTCTCCTTCATCTTCTCCCACACTCTGAAGGTCAGGTTTTCCAGGTGTTTGGCCACGTCTATCAGAGCTCCAGAGACCAGCTGTGGTTCTGACAGTTTACACTGGACTCTGGCGCTGGTCTGAGTGTGTTTATAACTGCTGAGAAATGACACACAGGGTTTCTGCAGCTCTTGTTCTACAGCAGAGATGCTTTCTGAGAGAGAGGAGATCTGCTCCTGAATGATCTTCATCTCTCTGCAGACAATCGTCCCCTTCTGCTCCTCTTCCTCCCTCAGAGCTGCCAGTCTGCCCTTCTCTTCCTCTCTCAGGAACTGGTGGATCTTTTCAAACTCTGCTCTGATTTGCCTCTCTGTGGTAACCACCTGCTTCTTGTTGTGTTGAACCACTTCACTGTATGTCTGTTCAACCTCTTTGTATTTGCTCCTCTTGTCCTGTAGAGACTTGAGGTCAGGCTTCAGTTGGTCCTTCAGGTTAATGACTGCTTGTCCAATAGGAAGCAGTGTGTGACCACGGTGGTGAGGAAAGTCACAGATATGACACACAGCTCTCTGCTCTTCCTCACAGAAATGTTTAGGCTCCTCTGGATGTTTACTACACAACACCTTGACTTCCTCCTCAGGTGACTCAGCCTTCTGTCTCCCAGCATAAGAGTCAGCTAGTTCCTTTAGTGTAAAGTTAATACCTAGATCCTTTGAGGATTTTCTCTTACAAATGGGACAGTTCTTGTTCTCAGTTTGTTCCCAGAATTTCTTCAAGCAGTTAGAACAGAAGCTGTGATGACAGCTCAGAGATACCGGGTCTCTGAAAGTCTCTGAACACACATGGCAGTTCAGGTAACGCTCGAGGAAAGTTTTCTCAGCCATTTCCTTTGGTTTGCAAAGTGTCTTTAAATAACACGACTCACCAGTTCACATCCACATCAACTCACTGATCAGAGAGTCTCCAAACAGTGCTGTAGAGAAAACAAAAGTATTGTTCAATGAACGAACAGATTAAGCACTTTATATTCCCCTAACAGTTCTATAAACCTGTATGGTTATACATCTTACAGCTTACAATTGCATCACAGCAAAGTGTAGCAGTGATAACATTTACCTTATTGGTAAGTTATCTTACCTTGTCTCTTACGACTTAAAACCTATATTTAGTTGAACATTATTCCCATGGTCTACACTAAATATCTTTGCTGAAAATAGCCAATCTACAAGCTCACAATGCATCGCAACGCTTTGCATGCTTGTAGATCGGCTCTTTTCGGTGAATATTCCCTCCTGAATAGGGATAGAGTCAAAGTGGTTAATGGGTTAATTATAAAAAAATAATTAATTAAGAGTTGTTAATCATTACTGTTTGATACTGTACATCAAACCTTACAGAACTTTTTATATCGTATTGTGATTCTTATAAACCCTTAGTATTCTATATACTCTAAAAGTATTTTGATTTATACAATTTTGAATGCATATAATTACCTTATTGGTAAATAAAGTAAATATATAGAGTTGTGATCCTATAATAACATGTTAACAGTAGAATAGGATGTGCAACAGGTCCACACAGCTGAAAGACATTGAGAGTTCATCGCGTGTGTGTGTGTGTGTGTGTGTGTGTGTGTGTGTGTGTGTGTGTGTGTGTGTGTGTGTGTGTGTGTGTGTACTATACAGGTGATTTATCACCTGTATTACACAGGGAATATTCAAGAAGTTGTTCTCCGAACATTCAAGAAGTTTTTCTCTGTCATTTCGTTTGTTTTATACAGTATCTTTAAATAACAAATACTCACCAATTAATTCACATCCAACTTCAACTCAGTGATCAGTGAGTCTCCAAACAGTGCTGTAGAGAAAACACATGTTCTGTGCTCAGGGTTTTGCTCAAGTTTTCAAGTGTGATTTTCTCCATCAGTATATATCCTTCGATGACAACATTAAACCATTTATATTCTTTTTAATGTCCTGTACACATGTATTGTTGTGTATAACTCGTACAGCTTGCAATGGCATCACATCAAAGTTCAACAATGATAACATTTACTTCCAATTATCTTAACCACTTAATCCTATATAGTTGACCGAATTCTCATGGTCTGTGTCACAACGCATGTGCATGTGTTTGTCACAAATAATAAGCTGATACCTGTCATGTACTAAGGCCTGAACCAGAAACCACATACATTTATATTGTGTACAGAGTTCTAATGTTTTTCTCCAATGAGAATACATTATATTCATATCGCGATTAACTTTCTATTTCTCACACAATGTCTTGGTTTGATCATTCTGCTGTTAGGAACGTACCATGTGATGTGTTCTTTACAGTAGTTTTGATGTTGAGAGATTCCACTAGATGGCGGTCATTATTAGCCACCTGAGACAAAGAGAGAGAATGGAAGAAGACACAAGACACTGTGTGAGAAATAGAAAGTTAATCGCGATATGAATATAATGTATTCTCATTGGAGAAAAACATTAGAACTCTGTACACAATATAAATGTATGTGGTTTCTGGTTCAGGCCTACTTGTCAGGACCACCCAGGAGCCCAATAGAAACAAGCCCCTATAGGGCTTTTTGTGTTATTCTTTTAACAATCATTGTAAAATCATACCACTGTACTGTTTACAAACTGTTAATAAAGTATTCAATCAATCAATGGAAAGGAGTCCAGGAGTGTGTTCATGGTCCTTGTCTGTAGACTAAAGGGCCATTCACACTGAGTTCACACCAACAATAAAATACAATGGTGAACAATTTACAAGAGTATAAATCAAACATGACTGCCTTGGGTGTGCTCTGCCTGTTATGCCTCAATAGTGTGTGTGTGTGTGTGTGTGTGTGTGTGTGTGTGTGTGTGTGTGTGTGCCTCAATTGTGTGTGTGTGTGTGTGTGTGTGTGAGTGAGTGAGTGAGTGAGTGAGTGAGTGAGTGAGTGAGTGAGTGAGTGAGTGAGTGAGTGAGTGAGTGAGTGAGTGAGTGAGTGAGTGAGTGAGTGAGTGAGTGAGTGAGTGAGTGAGAGAGAGAGAGAGAGAGAGAGAGAGAGAGAGAATATTGCCTATGAACCATTTAATGCATAATACATAGGAGAGAATGGGGTCAAAAGTAACACTTTTTACATTTTTTTGTTTATTGTAACACTGTAAAAATAAGTCATATTAACACACTATATCTCAAATAAAAGCACATCACTAAGTAATATGTGTTTTTTATAATTTAATATTTTAACTTAAGAATGTTTTATATAATTCCAAGTGACAAAAAAAAAAAGAATGTTTTATATATGTAATTATAATTCCGTTTTATTTTTATTCAAATTATTTTATTTTAAAATTTATTTTTTTCAAATGTATGTCTATTTTTTATTTAAATGTATTTTTACTTTCAAGTGGGGCAACCATGATGAAGTCGCATATTCTAGCTAGAAACACCTATAGCACCTACAGGCTGCTGACGTTAATTTGTGACCAACATAGAGATACCATTCATAAGTTAAAATTAGCTGTCATCTTAACTTTACACAGCAAAATCAGTTTTTGTTGAACTTCTGCTGAGATGAAATGATCATTCTACAGTTCCATAGGCAGAGAGAGGACCCTACTGAGCATGTGTGGAAGAAGTCTCACCCCTCTAGCTTGTTTCTGATTAGAATTATTGAGTGTGTTACGTTTGCCCCCTGTTACTTTTGACCCCAGTCTCCCCCTAGGAATCAAATAAGTATGAGAATACACCATGTTAAACCATTGATGACTGTTAAGTATAATGTAAATTATGATGAGGAAAGTCACTTTTGTTGTAAAAGGTGGCTCCCTGTCTCATTCAGAATTGAATAGTCCTGCTTCTCACACAAACATATATGCCCTTCTTCTCTACCTATAAGAACTCATTACTCCACAAACATCCACCCACACCCTCACATCTGCAAACAGCTTCCTCCTCCATGTCTCCAGTACCAAGCTCTGCACCATGGCTGACCTTCTGCTCAGCTGCACCACACCAGTGGAACAGCCTTACTAACAGCTTAAGGACACTGCAGACCCTGCACTCTTTAAGACTAAAATCATTTTTTATCCAGGAAGGCTTTTTTGTGGAAAGATGTCAACTCCTCCTACTGGCTATAAACAGTCTAAACATGCAGAGACTCATTGTTTTAAGTTCTATTAAATCAAATAGATGAATAATGGAATAATGGCTGGAACTCAAATGTTGAAGAAAGACCCATGGTGTAAAGTCTTCTGTAGTGTTTCGTGACTATATTTGGCTCATTATGTTTTCATTCTGCTTGACTGAACATTGTCCTTTCTCAGAGTAAACTGAGATCATACTGTAGGTCTGGTCAGGAAAGACAGGAGAACGTGAGAGCACGAACCAGTATCAGCTGAGAGAAGTACTTAATTGTTGCGTTATGTTGTCAGTAATCCACCAGGGCCCCATAAGTATTTTTTAAGTTATGTAACAGTATGGCATTATAGTAAGTTGCACAGTAGCTGTTAACTGGGGAAACAAATACAAATGTTTAAATAAAAAGACAGTAATATAGTCTTTGTCTGATCACAGTAGTTACACCATGGCTGATGACAAACACTGTACAGCACCTATGATTTATAAACTACCACACAAGTACTAATGCCCCTTCCTCTATAAACTACCACCAGCACACATTCTAATGCCCCTTCTTCTATAAACTACCACACTAACACACATTCTAATGCCCCTTCCTCTATAAACTACCACCAGCACACATTCTAATGCCCCTTCCTCTATCAGTTGTTCAATCCTGTTACTTTCAGTTGAGGAACCAAGCCATTCCTGTCAGCCCCCGATCTTGAAAAGGTCATTCATGCTCTCATATCATCACGCCTTGACTACTGCAACTCCCTCTACTCTGGCCTTAGCAAGAAAGTCACATCCTGCCTGCAAATGATACAGAACTCTGCTGCTAGATTACTTACGAATACGAGAAAACAAGACCATATCACACCCATACTAGCCGCCCTTCATTGGCTGCCTGGCTGTGAGATCCAGGAGTGATTTTAAAATTTTACCTATTACTTATAAAGCCCTGCGTGGGCTGGCCCCTATTTATATCTTTGATATGCTGTCCCCTCCTAAGTCTGAGTGCATTCTTAGATCCTCAGACAAGGCCCTCCTGGAGGTACCAAATACTAACCTAGTAACCCGGGGTGATCGGGCCTTCGCAGCCCGGACACCTAGGCTGTGGAACACACTGCCGGTGCAGCTGAGGTTAGCACCATCCGTGCCTCTGTTTAAGTCACTACTGAAAACCTACCCTCTACACTAAGTGTTTTTCTTAACAGTTTTTTATATGACTGTACACACCCTAATGTTGTTATTTGTTTAATCAAACTGTGTTTTGCTTTGTTGTTTTTTTAAACCTTGCTCTGTTCAGCACTTTGTAACTTTGTTTGGAAAGGTGCTATAGGCCTACAAATAAAATTCATTATCATTATCACTCTATAAACTACCACACCAGCACACATTCTAATGCCCCTTCCTCTATAAACTACCACACTAACACACATTCTAATGCCCCTTCCTCTTTAAACTACCACACTAACACACATTCTAATGCCCCTTCCTCTATAAACTACCACACTAACACACATTCTAATGCCCCTTCCTCTATAAACTACCACACCAGCACACATTCTAATGCCCCTTCCTCTATAAACTACCACACCAGCACACATTCTAATGCCCCTTCTTGAGGTGAGTCAAATAGTCAAATCATTTGGTGGGTAGACTAGTGTTACAAAGAGAGTGCAGTAAAGTGGAATCCATCCTATCGTAACAAAGAAAAGTATTTTTGAAGACGATATCTATCTATCTATATACCATCTCGGTTGGATCTTTAAAAAAAAACATGGCCGCAGTGGGTTTACACTTAAACTTAATCTAGGGTTTACACTTAAACTTAATATATGGTGATAGACAATGGTGAGGAAAAAGCTGTTAAAACAGTTACATGGAATAACACAAAACACACTCACTGAGTGCAAAGGGGACACTGGTTCTTAATTTTTCTATAACCATTTTACAAGAAATTCAATTTTTGTTCTGGGACAAAAATCACAAAAATGCTTTTGTAGAGTCAATTCCAATTGAAAATCTAATTATACTAAGATCCAGACCGTTCTCTGCCATTTCCTTTGTTTTGTAAAGTATCTTTAAATAACAAGACTCACCAGTTCAACATCCAACTTCAACTCAGTGATCAGTGAGTCTCCCAACAGTTCTGTAGAAAACACGAGCGATTCTGTCAGAATTTCGTTTTCAAATTTTCATTTGCTTGATTATAGAACATATGAATGAGGATTAAATCGTTTATATTTAGCTTAATATCCTGAAAACCTGTATTGTTGAGATCTTACAGCTTGCAAAGGCATCAAAGCTCAGTTCATCAGTGATATGATTTACTTTGTACCTTGTACAGTAAATGAGTTAATTATTATCCACGCCAGCCTTACAGGCGGTGAGGTGGAGATTATATTTAATTTTACAGTATGTTGTTATATTGAGTAGTCAATCATTAATGTTTAATACCAACATATTGTATCATTGTAATTATGGTACATTATAGAAGTTATGTTGTATTGTGATTCTTATTTATTCATCTTATTTATAAACATTGTATAATGTATTCAGAAGTATTTTTTTTCTGTTAAATCTGCTTTCCCTGGAAATAAAGCAGAAAAAGTAATGATAGAAAGAAATCTGGAATAATACGAAAACAGTAGAAGGTGTCAAAGTCTGCAGTTCCACAGAGCTGTAAAGACATCAGATTTCAGAGTTAGAGTGTGTGTGTGTGTGTGTGTGTGTGTGTGTGTGTGTGTGTGTGTGTGTGTGTGTGTGTGTGTGTGTGTGTGTGTGTGTGTCCACTTGCATGTGTTTGTCACAAATAATTAGCTGACACCTGTCATGTTTGATCTTCTAATATTGGTGATATGATTTATATTTCATTTATTTAATTCCAGGAGTAAAAAAAAGCCAAAGCAAGCAAGATAAAAACTATACTGTTTGTGTAAAAAGGTAATAGAGCTCAATACAAAATATAAATCTTATCACATAATATTCGGTAGAGCAACATTTCATTTTGTGTTCGCCTGATGATCATGTTTGTAAAACTGTCTAAGAGTCTAAAAATCTAAAAGTGGCATTTCTTCATTGGCCCAATCTGAAATACCCGTTTTGTTTAATGACTCTAGAGATACTGTGTATTGATTTGTGGGATTTTTGGACAAAATCTGTAGGAGTACTGTCAAAAAATGTGTTTTGCACAAATCGGCCTCCTGGTAGCGCTATGAAAGGCCCATGTGAAGAATTTGGGGCAGAGGTTCTGCTGTGGCATCCAGGGAGTGTGTGTGTACAGTTTTGCTGCGATCAAGCCAATGGTGCCAGAGATTAGCTGTCCACAGACGGAGGGGGCGACGGACACGGACACACACACACACACACACACACACACACACACACACACACACACACACACACACACACACACACACACACACACACACACACACACACACACAAATACACGTAACAAATACTCACCAATTCACATCCAACTTCAACTCAGTGATCAGTGAGTTTCCAAATAGTGCTGTAGAGAAAACAAATGTTCTGTGCTCAGGGTTTCTTCTCAAGTTTTCAAGTGTGATTTTCTCCATCAGTATAAAAACTATCCTTCAATGACAAGATTAAACCATTTATATTCTTTTCAATAAATGGTAAATGGTGCATTTATATAGCGCTTTTATCCAAAGCGCTTTACAAAGATTGTGCATTACATACACCCATTCACAGTTCATACACACACACCGATGGCAGAGGAAACCATGCAAGGCACCAACCTGCTCATCGGGAGCAATTAGGTCAATGTCTTGCTCAAGGACACTTCGACACTAACTCTGAGGGGCCTGGGATCGAACTGGGAACCTTGTGGTTTCCAGTTCACTCTACCCTGAGCCACTGTCACCCTTAATGTCCTGTACTCATGTATTTGTTCTGTATAAATCGTACAGCTTGCAATGGCATCACATCAGAGTTCAACAATGATAACATTTACTTCCAATTATCTTAACCACTTAAATCCTATACTTAGTTGAGCGAATTCCCATGGGCTGCACTAAATATCTTGGCAAAAATAGCCGATCTATAGGCTGTGTGTGTCACAACGCATGTGCATGTGTTTGTCACAAATAATAAGCTGATACCGTTATGTACTCGGTCAGAATAATATGAAACGAGATTTCAATGTCTTGTGTATGTGCATGTGTGATATGATTTACATTTAATTTATTCAGTTTAATGTTCAGAAACAATTGATGTCCAGGTGAAAGAGGCAGAGCAAGGGAAAAATGATTCTACTGTTTGTGTAAAAAGTTGACATAGCTCAATCTTTACAAAATATAAATTTGATCAGATATCATTCTATCGTAGAGCAGCATTTCATTTTGTGTTAGCTTGATGGTCATGTTTTTACAACTGTCTAAAAGTTCTATAGACAATTATATTACAATTCAAATAAATCTAACAATAAATGTTCTGGTTTTGTTTGGCCTCATCCCCTCCAGACCCCCCACCCACTAGGATCTGTACCTACAGTATACACTGAACTCTTTGATTTCACTCACAACTTAGTAAATGGCTACAACGAATATCTACAGCGTATTTTGTTTTGATCATTCTGCTGTCATGAACGTACCATTTGAAGTGTTCTTTACAGTAGTTTTATGTTGACAGACTCCACTAGATCGCGATCATTAGCCACCTGAGAGAAAGAGAGAGAGCGACACAGATAGGATGGATGAAGACAAAATGTGAGAAATACAAACTTAAACAAACATATTAATATAATGTATTCCCATTGGAGAAAATCCTGAAACATTAGAACCATGTAGGCTACACAATATAAATCTTTGTGGTTTCTGGTTCAGTCCTTACTTAATGAATTAAATAATGAATGAATACTTGAATTGAATACACAGGACCACAAGGGAAACAAGCCCCTAGGGCTTTGTGTGTGTGTGTGTGTGTGTGTGTGTGTGTGTGTGTGTGTGTGTGTGTGTGTGTGTGTGTGTGTGTGTGTGTGTGTGTGTGTAAACCATACCTATAATGCATCATTCAGAAATCAGAAGGACAAAACATTCTGTATGGCTGGATATTTTAGTGCATCATTATAAATCTGGTGTCCTACAACTTGCCAACAAAACCTGGGTCAGGCTTGACACATGTAAATAATCCACTGAGAATTACACATAACAAGCCTCAAGATGTGTAGTTTTTATAAAGTGCTTCAGTTCAACTACAATATTTCTGGAAAAAAGGCTCCCTCAGCAACACATGGTTTCTGACAGAATGTGGGAACAGAAAAATGTAGACTATAACAAAATAACATTTCAAATAGCCTATTAATATTGTTCAAAACAGAATCCTGTATTTGACATTTATATCCATTTCACCATTATATCAACGGTCCATGGTCCTTGTCTGTACATTTTAATTGTAGAATATCTTGTAGTAGAAATGTATTCACACAGTGTCAGATACAAGTTGATACTTTATCATGACAGTTTATATTGCCTGGTTAGACTTAGTGGTGAGCTGGGCGGGAAGAGCGAGAGCGAGAGAGAGGGGGGAGGGGGTTGTTAAATTGGATTCTTACCTCATTATCATTATCAACAGATGACACAACTTAATTAGAAAAGAATGTACATGAACAAGTAATATGTTACATTCGGTGTCTTATGAAAGCAGATTCGTTCCACCAAAGCAGAGGCTGCACATCAGATCTCAATGCCCGAGTTGAAAATATTTGCATACGTGTAGCATAAGTTCAGGCATTGTAAGTGCAACAAAAACATACTATCATAAAAAAGGTTTTGACACACACACCACACCCAGCCAGCCACACACACACACTGTTTGTTCTAGGAAGCAGCTTGTGACACACAGCTCTCTGTTCTTCCTCATAGAACAGTTTACGCTACTCTGGATACTGTTTCCTAGGCTTGTGTTTTCCACTTCCTGTGGATTTCATTAGTCATCTGACCGGTTTCATTGGATTTCATTGGATCAAAAGACAGGAAGTGGAACACAGTAAAAAGCCTAGGAAACAGGTGGATACAACCATACCTCTATGGATACAACATGCTGTGTAGTAGCCCTGAAACATGACTGTCATGGACCCACTTCATGTTTTTCGATTTTTTTTACATTTACAACTCTCACATGTACATACACGTTCATATTTCAAATATAAAGTGCTTACCCCAAAGCCACGGATGTAAAAAGTTGAGGCGGACCACGATAGGTACCCGTATCTTCCGTATTGTTCAATAAAAAGCATTTTAATCCGATCGGCGGTCATTTTCTTAATTTCTTTGTAATGTATCAGAGTGCAATACACCTCCCAACCGGTAGTGTCGCATAGTTGAAAGCATCGGAGAAAATTCGGAGAAAATGGCCGGCGGTCGGATTAAAAAGCTTTTATTGAACAATACGGAATATACAGGTACTTAGACCTTTAGCGGCTCAACTTGTTACATCCGTGGCTTGGGGATAAGCACTTTATATTTGAAATCTGAACGTTTATGTAGATGTAGCAGTTGTGAATGTAAAAAAAAAATCGAAAACCAGGAACAAGTGGTTCCATGACGCTTGTAACAGACGAGCGTCATGTGAACCATGGCACATCCTCCTCTATGATTCAGCTAATATATTCAGTATATTACTGTTACAGGCTATTCGATATTTGAGTATTCTCCCCTACAAATGGGGCAGTTATTTTAGTTTGTTCCCAGGCTGTTTTCAGGCCTTTACAACAGACACAGGACACACAGGAGCTCTGAAAGTCTATGAACAGATGTGGCAATTCATATAAATAACATCCGAATGATTTGCAAATATCTTTAAACAATAAGACTCACCAATTAATTCACATTCCACTTCAACTCACGGTTTATGAGTCTCCAAACGTGTAATTGTTCCACTGAGAGACGTAACACACCTTGTAATGGCGCCAGTTCTGTATGACATTTACTTTCGATTTCAATACTAACTCCTGCAAAGCTCCTGGGAACAACAAGTTGTCTACTACTCCTCCTACTGGCCATAGACATCTTAACAACCCTTATTGTAAGTTATATTAAATCAAATAATGGAAGCTTGAAACAGGACTGATGGCTGGAGCTCAAATAGAAGACAGACTCAGTGTAAAGTCTTCTGTACTGTTTAGTGACTATATTTGTCTCATTATGTTTCCATTCTGCTTGACTGAACATTCTCCTTTCTCAGAGTAAATTGAGATCATAGGTCTGGTCAGGAAAGACAACAGTATTGAGGGTGGATGAACCAGGTTCAGCTGACAGAAGGACTATAGCCTTATTTATTATGTGCTCTACTCAGTGATCCACCCGGACACCAGGGCAGGAGAGTAAGTTGCACAGTAGCGGGGGGAAAATGCAATGGGTTTACCATTTTATGATTCAAAATATTATCTTGAAGTGCCTGACTGTTAATTGGGAAAACACATGAAGTTTAAATCATAAAATGAAAAGACAGTAATATAGTCTCTGTCTGATCACAGCATTTACATACATGAATGAGTTTGGAATATTGTATGCTTTTACGTTTAACCATTTAAACCCCATACGTTGTTGAGCCGAGTCCCTCAGGGCTCTATACTAGTGCCTGTTTTGTTTTCATTAAATCTACATTAAATATCTTTTGTGAAAACAGCCGATCGACAAGCTCACAATGTCAAAAGTGGTCCCAGAGTACGGATGCTGCGGACTAAGTGGTTAAACAAAATACATAAAAAAAAACGAATTTACTGTAGGCTATATGTCCACCATACAATCATGCTCAGGTTTGCTGTTTTGAATGTGAACACCAACGAATAACAGGGGAGTGGCCCAGTGTGAATTAACCATGGAATGAACACAGGAATGACCCTGGCAGCATATCAATGATCCAGGTGTGCGTGTGTTACATGTTTAGTACTAGACTAGTAAGACTACTACTACTTCTAAACCACAACTATCCAGACAGCAGTAGAATGAGTTTGGGAACAAACACCTGACATGAGACAAAAGACAATTTTCAAGAACATTTTTTTCATCATGTGGAATGGGAAATGTATTTGTCTCCTGAGCAACAACTTTACAGCAATGGTGAAGGAAGGGAACTTAACCACTTAACCACAAACCATTTGACTTCTCCAGCTGAGAAAAAGAAAGAAGCAAGTGAAATCTCAGCTACAGTATTGTGCATTTGTGTACCGTACATGCAACTGGATAAAGAGCTGTCATCACATCTGCAGCACAGTTGGTGAAGAAAGAGAACTTCCAGACAAACCACAAATCATTTCACAACATTTTTCGATAAGACACAGAGGTGAGAATAAGACAGAAGGAACTGAAACCTCAACCATGTGTACCGTGCAGGAAACTTGATGAAGTTCTGTCATCAGTGTTTTAAAAAAGGATTTTTGTACAGTTACATCTGCATTGTTGTGTAATGTGAATAACACTTATGTTCATAATGTATCATGCCTTAATTATTCATTTTAAGGTATTGACTTATTCATGTCATTTGCCCACCCCTGTTCGCTGAATAGTGTAGGTGAACCCCAGTGCGGACTCAAACACTGGGGCAAGAATTAATTAAAAAATGGAGTTGTATTGCCAGCCAAGCAGAACAACAAAAGTGGGAAAACAAAGGATTAGGTAAACATTTTAGGCCTGGTTTAGGTTTAGGCTGGTTGGGCAGGCAAAGGGAGGTCCAGGGAAGCCACAAAAGCAGAGCAGGCAACAGGACAGGAATCAGAGAGGTTCTGCAAAAAAAAACGACACATTACAAGGACCTGACAAGGAATGAAGAGCAGAGCAGAGCCTAGAGGCTACTAGATTGCCAAAGAACTGTAGCTGATTAGGCTCCAAACTACTCTCCACACACACACTCTAGTCATACGCACTCACGCACGCACGCAAGGAGATGAGAGGTAGATATAGCATGGGAGCTGATGTAACACTTCTAGAGTATACACAAGTGAATATATGTTGCTTTCTGTGAGAAGAGGTGATTCTAGAGAATGTTTAGAGTGAGACCCTCAGCAGACAATCCCATGGGGCCCTTCTGACCATCTTGAAAGAGCCTTCAGGGGCCTTTATTGCTCTGGGCCCCAGGCAGTTGACTACTTTAGCTGTTTATAAAATGTACCTCTGTATGTGGGGTGATTTTGGTTTAGCTTCTGAAACTCAGCGTCAGGGCCAGTTTTCTAGAGAGGGCCTCACTGACCTTTAGGCCCCTGGGCTTGGGATCCCTGAAGGGGCCTGACAGGCCCGTTCAGGGATCCAGCTCTACAGTCCACTAGGGGGTGCAATCACTCAGAAAAACAAACAACACAGACAGCTCCTGGTAAATTGACTCTGTCCTACTATTTATATGATGATATGCCTGTACACAGTCATATCAGCTGTGCCTGATGTTGGATAACCTGGGAGATAATCCTGGGTTATTCATTATGTTTCAAACATAACATCTTTATCAAGAGAACAGATGTAGCCACTTGACTTGTCAAGGTTAATATAACAAAAATATGTCTAGACATACAGTAGCCAAAATGTGACATCTACCTCTTGAATGGGAATGAACC
Source organism: Gymnoscopelus microlampas (assembly GCF_963454915.1). Lineage (NCBI taxonomy): Eukaryota > Metazoa > Chordata > Actinopteri > Myctophiformes > Myctophidae > Gymnoscopelus > Gymnoscopelus microlampas. The sequence continues at coordinate 2,887,123 of NC_139948.1, forward strand.
TACTGTATATCTGTGTTAACAATGTGAATTATGTCTGTCTACCCATTACAATGAATTAAATTGAAAAAACATTATAGGTTGTACCAGTGATTGTGATGTTGATGGACCAGCTGAGTTCTCCTGACTCCAATAAAGTCCACTGTCGAAAAGGTACACTTCCATGAAACAGGATCCTCCTACACAGAATCACAATGAAAAGAAAGATATATAACATACCTTCTGTGGATCCCCATTCATTGCAGGTTTCATTCCTACTCTCAATGGTCTCTCTTTGCACAGACCACCCCAGCACAGGGTTCCCTTCTTCTTCCTCACAGCTCAGTGACATGGTCTCGGATCTGAAGAACTGTGATCGTTCAGAGCTGACTCTCAGAGACACTGAAAGAAAGAAAGAAAGAAAGAAAGAAAGAAAGTACAGAGGGATGAAAGGGAGAGATACGCCCTACCTGTAGACATAATCTGGTCTGAGCAGTACTAAGCTGCTATGTGTCACTACAACTAACATTAACAATAGATGAAAGAACACCACAATGCATCTGACCAACTGTAATGTCTTCATCTGTAGTCTGTTGTATACTAGGCTGCACTAGCCTTCCTGCTTTCGTGTATAGAGGGGCGGGTTTAAAATCAGCGCGGAGAGAAGGCGCCTGATCCCATTGGTTCACCGATCTGTCCGTCAGCCCCCGCCCCGTCAACACAACATTACGAGCGACGCCCAGTGCACTCTGGTTGGTTGGGGAAATGAAACACTTCCTATACCGGGTACACCGACGCGCTGGTCCAGGCTTTTATTTTTTAGCAAAACGAAACAATAAAAGCCTGGAGATCGAGGCTAGTTGTATACAGATCATCAAGAGAGAGAGATGTACAGCAGAGACAAGTTAAAAGCTTTGTGTGGTGAAAGGTGAATTAAAGGATACCACCACTGCTTTCTAAACACATATCTGTGATGGAGCTGTCAGTCTGTCTCTCCAGTCACTCCCACATTCCGTGTATCTCTCCCTCTCTCAGCCACTCACATCCACTTCACCTCAGTTCTATCTACTCATTATGTTCCCACTCCCTGCATCAGCCCTGCAGTTCTCTATTGGAAATAAAATAGAGGGGGGGGGGCATTGTTATCAACAGACATATTGGACCATAAGTGCATAACACAGAGGGCATTTCTATGTTCCAGGCGGATACACATTTCTGTGTTTCAGAGTACTGTCTGGGAAGAGCAGAGGTGGGGATGTGTGTTTTATGATTTGGAGTGAACTTTCCTTCAGTTAACCATACCGTCAAGTCATATTGCATGGCATGGCCTGCTAACGACATCCAAAATATAAAAAAAAACAAAATATACTTAAAGTACCACAATGAGTACCTCAAGTAAAAGTACTCATTGTGCAGAATGTCCCATTTCACATGTTCAAAATGTGTAAAACATCTTTTGAAAATAGCAGATCTAGAAGCTCACAATGCGTCGCAATGCGACACATTGTGAGCTTGTAGATCTGCTATTTCCAAATGGCTGAAATATATATACAGCTGATGTGCTTAATGTATGTTTTGTAATAATAATGTGTTCATATCATTTTAGTGGAGTCAAATATTTTATATTTATATAAAAACCTAAAAATTGTACTTAAGTACAGTACTTGAGTACATGTACTTTGTTACTTTACACCATACCATATTAGCTCTCATTCAACATAAAAAAAAGATATATATAAATTTCAGGCAGTGCGGTGGGCAGCCTCACCACGTCACAGGGGTCCTTGTGGCGGTGGTTTCCGCGGCTACCCTTGGGCGCTCGTTTCAGATTGGCCAAATCCAGCCTGAGGGACCGCCTCTCTACCTCAGCGGAGTGCAGCCGTTGGCTGAAAAGCAGGAAGTGTTGCTGCAGGGAGGAGACCAGAGTCTGGAGGGAAAACGACACGTTTAACACTTTGTTGTTGCGTCGACATTCTTTTCAGGTGAAAGATACACCGCCATCGTTTTGTCTGAACCACTTATGTAGGTGGGGGGGGGGGGGGGGGGGTAGCTGTGTGGGTAGAGCCTGGCAATAGGCTCTATGCACAGCAGCCATATTATCACTTCCTTCACAGGTGTTACCAATGATACTAATGAAGGCTCTGTTCCATTTAGTGTAGCACAGTAGTTCTCAGACCTTTTAATTTCCACAACCCCCATAACTCTGAGAGTGTACAAATGGAGCCATTTGTACACTCTCAAGAGTTACACGCCCGTAAGGGCCATTTGGAACCCCCTCAAGGAACCATGGACCCCAATTTTGAGCCAACATGAACAATATCAGCACCCTGACACTGTTTGACCAGAATGGAACAGAGCCTTCATTAGTATCATTGACAACACCTGAGAATGTCTTCACAATATGGCTGCTGTGCATAGAGCCTATCAGAAGGCAACAAACCACCCCTCCCCTCCTCCACAGTCTAAAGTTCAAGTTGTATGTTCGTCTGTCTGTGGCGGGCGCGCAGATATGCCTATACTGCATAATATGAACTGGACATGTGTGACACGCTGTTAAACACAATAATCCCAGCAAGGACTGTGTTATCAGACCACAAATGGACATGCCCCATGTCAGCGCAAATCGGCATGTACAGTAAAATTCCCATATATGGACATAAGATCCCTGCCGTCAGTACCTGGCACTCAATGTGCTAAGTGACTGGATTATGCCCAAATATGAACATATATAATATGGATGGTCTCAATACTGACATCATCCAATGCTGGGTACCGAATGCTTGTATCTAAATATGAAAGGCTTACTTACCTTCCTATTGGGTGGTGGAGCTGTCAGTCGAGCCAGACCCCGCCCCAGCCTAACCACCAGTGGACACTGGTTTCCTCTGTAGGGGGCGGGACCAGAGACCACATCTGATTGGCTGAGAAGATGTTCCAAGAGGTGGGACAAACCTTCCCGAGCTGCTGACGTCACTTCTGGAGGGGTGGAGTCTAAAGAAGACGAGATAGGAGGAATAGGCTCTATGCACAGCAGCCATATTATCACTTCTTTCACAGGTGTTACCGATGATACTAATGAAGGCTCTGTTCCATTTAGTCTAGCACAGTGGTTTCCACGACCTCCACAACTCTGAGAGTGTACAAATGGAACCAAATGGACCCTTACGGGTCCATTTGGTTCCATTTGTACACTCTCAGAGTTACACACCTGTAAGGGGCCCATGAGGGTCCCTGGACCCCAACTGTAGGCCCACTGGTGTAGCAGAGTGTCTCCAGTGAGCCAACATGCACAATATCAGCACCCTGACTCTGTTTGACCAGAATGGAACAGAGCCTTCATTAGTATCATTGGTAACACCTGTGAATGTCTTCATAATATGGCTGCTGTGAATAGAGCCTATTGTGTGTGTGGTGAGAGTACTCTTCTATCTTTGTGAGGACATTTGGTCATTTTAGTAGAAAGATGAACATTTTAGAAATGCAGTGGCATTTACTGTCCTCACTTTTCAACAGGCTGTAGAACTGCATATTCACTCCCAATTCTCACCTCTTCAGACTCCACCTCAGCCCGTTGCACTTGACCTAGTTTTGACGACCAATGCAGACTAACCCTGGTCATTTATTCTCGTGTTTCTGTTGTTGTTTTTTTACCACAAGGTTAACATGAAATTCAGATAGCATGTTATTTAGACAGATGTTCATAGTTTACCTGATATCCTATAGTTTCAATGTACAGATTATTATTTTGATAGTAGTATATTGTTTAGATTGATTCTAGGTTCTTGGTTTACCTGTGATCCTAGTTTCTGGAGGCACTACACTGTCTCTCTGCATTTGATGTATGTGTTTACCTTGCTTATTTAAGTCTCTCTGGCTAAATGCCTACATTGTACATATGGACAGGACTTAAAGGAATACTCTTCGTAACCAAAACAATTAATGACCAATTCATTCATGTTGCAAATGTTAAATTAATCAATAAAGACACTGCATGGCCCATTTCTCACCTAAAATGTTATCAAAAGCTGTTTTGTTGAACCATAAAAGGTGAAATGGAGATTTTTTCCAGACAAGCTAACCTTAACCCTAACCTCAACCTTAACCTAACAGAAATGAAGCCTAAACCTAACCTTAACCCTAACCTCACAAACACTATGCCTAAACTTAACCCTAACCTCACAGAAACTATGCCTAAACCTAACCTTAATTGACAATTTGGGCAATGTTTGACATTTTTTATGGTATAGTTTGTTGATTATTTATATGCAGTAATGGTCTTTTGTCTTTTCTTTCTTTTCCCCCCCTTCTTTTTTTAGGTATTAAAACCTTTTTAAGGTCTTTAATTCCTTAAATTGTCACTAAACTCTCATCTGGGGACCCCACCCCCCAAATCATGTGGGGACCCCCTTAGGGGACCCCGACTCACAGGTTAAGAACCAATGATCTACTAAACCAGTGATTCCCTGCATTTTCTTTTTCTTTTTTTATCAAGGACCTCCAGTTTGATATGGATTAAGACTACAGACCCCCATTTGATACAATGTTTATCTCTGAGCCCCCCATCTATCTACACTGTGAGACAGTATTCATTTAACTCTGAGAGTGTAAACAATGGAACCAAATGGACCTGTATATAAACCCATAAGGGTCCATTCTAACCCCAGAGAGAAGTTCATGGTTAGAGTTAAGTACAACATAGTTTTTATCACAATCTAGAAATACTCTGCCATTACAAATAAGTCCTGTAGAGCCTATCAGTGATACATTCATGTGTTCATCACTTTGGCAGCTGGTAAAGGTGAGGCTGACTTTAACCCATGAAGACCTGAGACCGATTCTACGAATGCCTTCTAAAGCAGTAGTTCTCACACTTTCAAAAATGTCAAAAAATAGCAAATGTAAAAGCTCAAAGCGCAGCACGAAGTGTCCAGCTTTGAGCTTGTATATTAGTGTAAATAGTGTGCTACTATTTAAACCGTGACAGTTCCAGAAATTGTTTTATCCACTGTCCTGGCTCTTAAGGTGCTAAACAAAAAGAAGTTCTTATTCTTGGGTTATCGACATCTGTCAGTCAAGAGTAGTAGACGTCCGAAGTTGAATTCAAGTCTTACTTTGAAACTGTTATTCACCTCTATTGTTGGGGGGGGGGGGGTTCAGAGCGAGAAAGGGAGATTAAGACACATTTCACCTTATCTGGTATTAAACCACTGACTCATGTTTCAACAGGGTGAATGCTTCTCTCTCCCACGCGGCGCGCCGACACACACACACACACACACACACACACACACACACACACACACACACACACACACACACACACACACACACACACACACACACACACACACACACACACACACACACACACACACACACACACACACACACACACACACACACACACACACACACACACACACACACACGTGATCTCTGAGGATTGAGGAAAAGAAGCCAAACGGCCCTCTACCCGTTTTCCAGACAGTACGCAGTACAATTGCACAGCAGCACTAAGTAGAGTAGAGGTTCGTCCCGAGACCCGTTCTGAAGAAAAACACCACGTTGGCTGACATGATGGATGTAAAGAAGACGACTGTAGCTGCTTCTCCTGATCACTGCTACGATGGACCTGGAGATGTGGCCTGTGATTTCTGTACCCGGAGAAAACAGAAAGCTGTGAAGACGTGTCTTCAGTGTCGGGTCTCTTACTGTGACGCCCACCTCCTGCTTCACTATCGATCCCCCGCCTTACAGGCACACAGGCTGGTCAAAGCCTCCGGCGAGCTTTGGGAGAACATCTGCTCTCGTCACGACGAGGCGAGGAAGCTTTTCTGTCGTACTGATCAGCAGTGTATCTGTTCTCTGTGCTCCATGGAGGAACACAAAGGGCATGATATAATCTCAGCTGCAGCAGAACGGGCTGAGAGACAGAAAAGGTTTGATATGAGCCAGCAGAACCTTCAGCAGAGAATCCAGGAGAGAGAGAAAGACGCAAAGGTGCTTCACGAGGAGATAAAGAACATCAATCACTCGGCTGATAGAGCAGTGGAGTACGCTGACACTGTCTTTAATAAGCTCACCACTTCCACTAAGAGAAGACGATCTGAGGTGAGGGAGCTGATCAGAGACCAGCAGAAACGTGAAGCGAGTCATGCTGAAGAGCAGAGGAAGTGTGTGGAGCAGGAGGTCACTGAACTGGAGGGGAGACATGCTGAGCTGGAGCAGATCTCACACATAGAGGATGACATCCATTTTCTACACCGGTACATCTCCCTCTCACGGATCAGCGAAGCTACACACCCAGTGAGCAGCAATGTCCGTCCTCAGAGATCCTTTGAAGACGTGACTGTGGCGATGTCAAAGATCAGGGACGAACTAGAGGACAGTCTTAGAGAGGCAGGGACAAACGTCTCAGAGGGGGTGAAAAGAGTGGATGTTTTACTGTCAAGGCCGCCAGAAAAAAAACAACTAGAGGACGTATTAAAAATTAAAAAAATGAAGAGGGCATTTGTAGTGATCCTTTTCTTTGTAATTACTTTGACACATCCTCTAAGCAGCAGTGTTCAGCCCCAGTCGACACACGGGGAGCGGTTCTTAGGACACCACAACACAACTCCTGGTTGGCTTGAACCCAAGACCAGAGAAGAGTTCTTACAATATAAAGTTCCAATCACACTGGATCCAAACACAGCAAACTACTATCTGTCTCTGTCTAAAGGGAACAGAAAAGTAACAATGATGACTGAAAAACAATCATATCCTCATCATCCAGAGAGATTCACCACGATGCAGGTTCTGAGTATAGAGGGTCTGACTGGACGCTGTTACTGGGAGGTAGAGTGGAGTGGAAACCTTGTTGACATAGCAGTCTCACACAAGGATATCAGCAGAACAGGATCCCAATATGAAGTTGTCAACGGATTTCGATTTGATCTAAGTATATTTGCATTCAGTGACATAGCCTTGTCTTTACGGTGTGGGCCAGGTGGTTATAGTTTCAACCACAACAAATCTTTAAATATGATCCCAGGTCCTGTGTCCTCCAGAGTAGGAGTGTACCTGGATCACAGTGCAGGTACTCTGTCCTTCTACAGAGTCTCTGACACCATGACTCTCCTCCACAGAGTCCAGGCCACGTTCACCCAGCCCCTCTATGCTGGATTTGGGTTTTGGGCTGGTGAAGGAGACAGTGCTGAGTTGTGTGACTTAGAGTAGATCAAACCCTGGGGGTCGTCTCTCATGACTCCAGAATCATATTCATAATTGTTTTGTTGTTTTAATCTAAAAGGTCAACATTCTCAACATTCAAAAAGTAAACTGTTCTGTTGATGCAAATACTATAACGGTGGCTAGTGGTTCTCAAAGTGGGGTCCAGGGACCCTCAGGGTTCCTTGAGGATTCATTTGGACGCCTATATGTCTGTAACTCTTGAGTTATGTGGCTCCTTGAATTTAAAGTTTGAGAGCCATCAGAAGCCAGTAGTGTTGTTCCTAAGCTTTGTCATTGTCACTCGATTCATATGTTTATCTTGTCTATTGAGAAGATGTAATTGAATCGGCTGTTTTACTTTAAAATAAATACAGTTAATCAGATGAATCACTTCCTGTCAGTTTTAGGGAACATTTGCAGATTTAAGACGGCAATGAAATGTTGCTCAAAAGGCTTCCTGTTTCAAAGGGTTCACTCAAATAATTGCGTTTAACAATTTAATTGTGTTTCTGTCGTTGAACATTGGAACAGTAGATATAAAAATGTAATTTCTGTTTGGCTTTTAGGCTTTGTAAAAGTGCACAGGGCAGATACGACAAATAACTTACATAACTGAATAACTTTATACTTTATATGAATAGTGGAAATAGCCGATCTACAAGCTCAAAACGTGTCAAGATGTGACACGTTTGTGACACGTTTTGGGCTTGTAGATCGGCTATTTCCACAATTTTTGAAAATATATGAACATTTTTCAACATGGAAATGATTATGACGATTATGATGATTATGCCAATTATCTCAATTAATTGCAATTAGTATTTACTATTATGTTCTCCTCTTCATACAATTAATTTCATGCAACAAATGAGGATTATTAATGAGTTTTTTTGTATTATTTTGTCTTGTTATGAAGTAATGATTATTATGTGGGTTTTGATATTCCATGTTAAATAACATTCACTGATGGTGATTATTTTTGTCATGTTCAAACATTATCTGAATAAATTACACATTAATTCACACTCTTTGGCATTAAATGATACATGTGATGAAAATAGTAAACAACAATGATACATTGAATAGTAAACAACAATGGTAATCATGTGTAAATACTATTGTTTGAGTAAATGTTGGTGTATGACTGCATGTGTATTGTGGCTAGAACCAGGTTTAATGTCCTGGCAGAGACAATAACATGAACAATAGTACTAGGCCACAATGCAATGCAACTGAAGTTGTAAACAGAATATTTAGATAGGGGGTGTCCTAGCTTTATTCAAAGGGGGCCATATTGGAAAATATTAACCTATTAAAACCAGGAAGATTTTAGCTATATATTTGAGTGTGTGTGTGAGAGACAAAAAGTAGCAGATCTACAAGCTCATAGCGTGTCACGAAGACGTGCTATGAGCTTGTCGATCTGCTATTTTCGAAAAATCTTGAAAATGTGTGCAAATCCTTTAATACCGTATATCCTCTTTGCTTCGAGGGGGGGGGGGGGGGCTGGAACAAAATATTTAGCGATGGGGGTCCGCGGCCAAATACATATGATTTTGGGGGTCCTTGACATGAAAAGGTTTGAGCACCACTGATATAGCAGCATATGTTTTTTTCATAAAATTGATTTAGAAGATATTTGTAGACTCGGCCTCAGGTCTTAATGGGTTAACATACCTGGGGGCCGACAGTATCTCCTGTCATACAGTACCTTTGGACCATAACAAAATCACATACAAATGCAGCGCACTACATTTGATTTAACTACAGTGCAATTTCAATAGATGTCTGTTGGTAGAGTAGCAAAATGTAAGCCACTTACACAGTATCTCTGCTGGGAACAAGAGAACAACTATTTAGCCTTTTCTCAGGCTTTTCCCCCCACATGCATGAATGCACTGCATTCCAAAAAGTTGTCTTTTGATTACATGGTGCTGTAACCAAATGTAACCAGATGTGAAAAGGTCTTTACAAACATTTTGAATATAATAAAAACTAGAAAAAGTGGTCCTCGGAGCACAGGTCTCCGCCAGGTCAGGTAGGTTATTGTGGCCTCCTGGTGGCGCTATAATAGGCCAATGTGAAATAGGCCTTTCAATGGGACACTGCATTCATGATTTGAGGCATTTTGTTCCAAAAATGTGTTTTGCTAAATTAGACCTGCTGGTGGCGCTATAAAGGCCAATGTGAATGTGAAAAGGGGGGCATTTCTTCCTCTGCCTAGTGGGAATCTGCATGCAAACTTTCACGGAAAGTGCACACTGCATTCATGTTTTGAGGCATTTTGTTTAAAACTGACCAATCCTGCAAACTTTGGAAGCCACTGTAAGTCAAATAGGATGGAATATGAAATATCGGACAGATCCATCAGAATCACATGACTATGGAGATGCAGTGTACCAATTTGCGTGTTTTTTGGACAGAATCTGAAGGAATAATCTCCAAAAATGTATTTTACATAAGTCGGCCTCCTGGTGGCGCTGTAAAAAGCAGATGTGAAAAATGCAGTCCAATGTTTTTCCTTGGCCTCTAGGGAGTGTGCGTGCAAAGTTTCACGCAGATCGGTGCAGTTATAGTTAAAAATGCAAATCGGCCAGTTATAGCACCACCATGAGGCTGATTTGAAAATGTTCAAGTGGCATTTCTTCCTCGGTCTAGTGGGAATGTGCGTGTGCAATTTTATGGAAATGGCAAGCTGCGTTCATGATTGGAGGCAGTTTGTTCAAAACGGACCAATCCTGCAAACTTTGGAAGCCAACCTTAGCCAATGAGGATGCAATATGGGAAATCGGACAGATCCGGGTTGATCACATGACTATAGAGATACTGTGTACCGATTTGCATGACGTTTGGTTAAAAGCTGTAGGTGTAATGGGAAAAAATGGGTTTTGCACAAATCGGCCTCCTGGTGGCGCTATAACAGGCCCATGTGAAAAATGTGGGGCAGAGGTTCTGAATTGGCATCCAGGGAGTGGGTGTGCACAGTTTCGCAGCGACCGGGCCAACGGTGCCGGAGATTAGCAGGTAACACACAAACAGGACACACACACACACACACGGACGGAAGGACGGACGGAGGGTAAAACATACTCTCTCGCCATGCCTTTCGGCCTGGCGGAGACAAAAAGCCTTTCTTTCACACCTTGAGAATTAAACAACACAAGGAACAAGCAGTTCCTGAGAGACAGCCCATATGCCCAGTTTAGCTTCAAAACTCTTAGAAACTTCAATGCATATCATTCGACAATAGCGCCTGAAGTTAGCCGTTCTTTAACACTGCATAGGGAGCGACCATGACCTGGTACCTCCCACATTTACAACATTCTCATTCTACTACTCCCTGACACCATCCATTAAAGGATGTGAATCACTGGTTTCTTTCAAAATTGTCCTGAAAAAACATCAGGAGTCCACAAGGGGAGGTAAATGTAAATCCCCATCGAAAGGAGGTGTCTTACACTACCGTCGTTTTTCCTTTTAATCCTTTGTACATAGTGTTTGTATTTGTTGAAGAAATGTATTATCGTGTACATTTGTATGCTATGTTGATGAATTGAATACAAACACTATGCCTATAACCTTAACCCTAACCTCACAAACACTATTTCTAACCCTAACTAAATGTCTAACTCTAACCCTAACCCTAACTCTACCTAATCCTAACCCTATTTCTAACCCTAACCCTAACCTCACTAACACTATGCCTAACCCTAACCTTAACCCTAATCTCACAAACACTGTTTCTAACCCTAACCTTAACCCTAACCTCACAAACACTATGTCTAACCCTAACCTTAACCCTAACCTCACAAACACTATTTCTAACCCTAACCTTAACCCTAACCTCACAAACACTATTTCTAACCCTAACCTTAACCCTAACCTCACAAACACTATTTCTAACCCTAACCTTAACCCTAACCTCACAAACACTATGCCTTATGGTGCGTTTTAACAGCGGGCAACTCTCGGCGACATCGCCCAAAAAGATAAAGAAAATCCATCTTTCATCGCCCCCCCCGCCCACTTCGCCCAATCGCCGGCTCTCATAGACTTTCATTATATTTTTGGACGATGTCGCCCAGTATTGCCCGCTGTTAAAACGCACCGTAACCCTAACCTTAACCCTAACCTCACAAACACTATTTCTAACCCTAACCTTAACCCTAACCTCACAAACACTATGCCTAACCCTAACCTTAACCCTAACCTCACAAACACTATGTCTAACCCTAACCTTAACCCTAACCTCACAAACACTATTTCTAACCCTAACCTTAACCCTAACCTCACAAACACTATTTCTAACCCTAACCTTAACCCTAACCTCACAAACACTATTTCTAACCCTAACCTTAACCCTAACCTCACAAACACTATTTCTAACCCTAACCTTAACCCTAACCTCACAAACACTATGCCTAACCCTAACCTTAACCCTAACCTCACAAACACTATGCCTAACCCTAACCTCACACACACTATACCTACAATTTTTTTCTAATCAGTCTGTGTGTCAGAGGAGGGCTGTAGACAGTACAGAAACCTACCAGTGACATCATCGATGGGGAATCCAAGCTAATAGAAACTGCAGGCTTTGTGTTCCTGGAAAGTTGCAATGCAATAATAGATCCCATTGTTCTCGGCTTAATAAAAATCTGATTTAAAAAAAAAAATTTTTTTTGGAAAAAAAAAATCTGCCTAACGATGATGTCACTGGTAGACGGATTTCTGGACTGTCCACAGCCCTCATATGAGACACAGACCAAGTAGAAAAAAATGGTACCATTTTATCATGAATATTAGTGAGGACCTATTATATGAAGATATGTTGAAAAGTGGTGAAGTCGTCCTTTAACCCTAACCTCACATAAATTATGCCTAAACCTAACCTCAAAACCCTGTCCACCTGGGCAAAACTCTCCCGAATCCAGGTATACTGTAGGTGACAGCGACACAGCAACAAATTTAGCCTTGTGTGGCCAGACAATATCACACGACACATCTGCCGAGGGCTAAAGTGTGATGCAATTTTGCAAAGGCAGATTCGTCTGGAACCAGGCAGGCTACAACAAATTGTGCTATTTTCACTATAGAGCTTAAGTGGTTAAATATCTATCTATTCGACATTGGAGCATACCCAACTCCTAGCTTATAGATTCGCTATTTTTGTTGTTTTTTAGAAACCTTTTTGAGTAAAAAACAGGGCTTAAATGACAGCGACACCTAGTGTGTGTTTGTGTAGTTACCAGTGTGTGCGTGTGTGTGTGTGTGTGTGTGTGTGTGTGTGTGTGTGTGTGTGTGTGTGTGTGTGTGTGTGTGTGTGTGTGTGTGTGTGTGTGTGTGTGTGTGGTTACCAGTGTGCGTTTGCACCTCCTGCAGTTGTGTCATGGAGGAGAGGATGAGAGAGGAGAAATGTTTAGACCGCAGCCAACGCACAAACCCTGCTCCACCACCTTCCTCCTTTTCTTCATCATCATCATCCTTATCTGGAACACACACACACAAACACATGAACTTACATTTTGAAAACACACTGAAATGTCCTCTACTCTTCTCTCTGGGCGTGTGTACGCGTGTGCGTGCGTGCGTGCGTGTGTAGGGCTGTCAGAATCATAACATGTTACTTGACGATTAATTGCCATACTCACTTGTGTTTTTGCCTTTTTGGCAATAAACATTGGAACATATAAATCAAAATGACATTTCTGTTTAGCTTTGTAAACCACAGCGCAGATGTGACAAATAACTTGCATATACAAAGAAAGACAATGACCGATACCGAAGGCCACAATAGGCCATCAATTATCAATAGCACAACAGCTGGTCTACACACCGGCTTCGAATGCTATCAATGCATTGAATGGGAGATTATCACGTTTTATCAGACCATTGAATGGGCGAGTAGGTGACGAGTAGGTGATACACGGACCTACCCGCGATTTGTCAGACCATTCATTGGGCGTAATCAGGAGCTACTGACCTACTTTGGAGGCGGAGCAGTCCCCACAACAATATTTACGATTCTATGCCTATCGGTACATAACTCCAACGGCGCTGAGTAGGCTCAGGCTCCAGTTCGCCTGAGACTGCGTGCCTCCGTCATGGTCCGAAACCAAAACAACCAAAACCAAAACCGAAACTGAACTATTTAAGTCATCTCCGTTGGTAGGTCAGTATGTCTTGATAACACCCAATGAATGGTCTGATAAATCGCGGGTAGGTAAGTAGGTCGCCTACTTCGCCCATTCAATGGTCTAATAAAAGGTGATAATGTCCCATTCAATGCATTGATAGCATCCGAATCAGGTGATCTACATCTACAAGCTCACAACGCATCACATCGCGCTATTTTTGAATAAGTTTGAAAATCTATGGCCTTTTTTTAGGTAACACTTGCTATGCCATGTCTACATGGCATAGCCAGTGACATTCCCATGTCTATGATGCATTATAAACATACTTATAATGTATTATAATCTGCATTATAACACTGTATAATTATAGTTATAAGAACTCATTAATGCTCATAATGCTTTATAAGAATAATCATCATAAAGAATTATATAATGACTTAAGGTCAATTATTATAATTGTCTCTATAGTCATTTAAAGCAACAAATGACCACTTATAGTGACTTATGACAGTATTATGCATTTTAACAGTGATGACAATGCATTATAAGGTGATTATAAAGCATTACAACATGATTATATTGTCTTACAACTATGATAATTAACATGGGATGCATAGAAAGTGTCATTATAAACTGGTTTATAATGCATTATGATTACATTACGAGTGCTTATAACTGTAATTATGCAGTGATATATGCATATCAGATTGCATTTATACATGACGGTATAAGTCATTATAGCATGCTTTATACAGGGTCCCCACACATTTTTAGCAATGAATTTCCAAAACTTTTCCAAAACTTTTCCAGAATATTTAGCCCAATTTCCAGGCCTATATAACAATCATTCAGCGCAATAATGTGTCTCTTACTCCTATGTACAATGCCCAAAGATAGGCAGTGTAGCAAAATAAATAAATAAAAAACAATAAAAAGTGTTTGGGGGTGGGGCACAGCCGCGAAACCTTGCTCAAATAGAGCCTGCGAGCGAAAATAGGAGGGGTGGACGACGTCGTTGCACAGTTCGTTGTCGCTTGCGGTAGGTCAGGACGGTCTCATTCAAAAACATGTATTTCAATGCGTCACGTCGCATCGCTGGCAGTGCGGATGGGGTGTTACACAGCCTGTTCGGTGAAAAACTACTTATGTTACATATTTCGTGTAATGTTATACATGTTTATGAAAAGGTTTTGTATTCAAAAAAATCAATAGCCAAAAACAATGCATAGCCAAATATTTTTCCAGGACCCTTGATAAATTCCAGGACCTTTGATGAAGTTTGATCAATTCCAAACCTTTTCCAGTACTGGATTATTTTTTTTTAAATTTCAAAATATTTCCAGGAATTTCATGACCGTGGGGACCCTGTTTATATTATAATGTATATTATTATTGTTATAAAGCATTATGACTAATGCGTTCTTATAACTGTGTGTGTGTGTGTGTGTGTGTGTATGTGTGTGTGTGCGTGCCTACCTGTTGTGGGTGTGAGTTCCCTCTTGGCTGCTGTCTGCCCACAGACGCACACACACACCGCCTGCCTCCCACCATCCTCTTCCCCTCCTCTCCTCCCTCCCTCATCCTCTCCTCTCCTCATCCCTCCATCCTCTCCTCCTCCTCCTCTTCCTCTCCTCTCCACACGGAGCGCCACGCTGGAGCTCCTGGCTAACGCTAGCAGCCTGTTAGCCGCCAGCACGGCGCACACCCCCTTCCTCCACCTCCGCAGTCCTCTCCCCGTCCTCTGCTCTCCTCCTGCTAGGGGCGGAACAGTTCATTGAATTAATCATAAGATAATTTAACCCATTTAGACTTGTTTTAACCTCATACCTTTCATTACGGGAACACAACCACAGCATGCAATAGGCTCTATGCACAGCAGCCATATTGTGAAGACATTCACAGGTGTTGCCAATGATACTAATGAAGGCTCTGTTCCATTCTTGGTCAAACAGAGTCAGGGTGCTGATGTTGTGCATGTTGGCTCACTGGAAACACTCTGCTACACCAGTGGGTCTAAAGTTGGGGTCCAGGGACCCTCATGGGCTTCCAAATGCCTCCTTACGGGTGTGTAACTCTGAGAGTGTACAAATGGAACCAAATGGACCCGTAAGGGTCCATTTGGTTCCATTGGTCCATTTGGTTCCAAACATTTTATCTAAATGTACAGCTTGCTAATTCTCGCCTACTACTACTACTACTACTTTTGTATTAGAAACTTTAAATTTCTCTAAATATTATCAGTGCATCAGTGAAGTCATTATTCAGTCCGACTTCACTGTAGCCTATAGTAGCCTTTTCATAAATGATATTCGTACTTAGGCTGTCCTGAAAGTTTATAATATTTAGAGAAATTTAAAGTATTTAAAGTACACTCTCAGAGTTATGGGGGTCGTGGAAACCACTGTGCTACACTAAATGGAACAGAGCCTTCATTAGTATCATTGGTAACACCTGTGAAGGAAGTGATAATATGGCTGCTGTGCATAGAGCCTATTTTAGATGATGCTATGTAAATATATACTAGCCCATACCCGGCAATGTGTGCAGCCAAACTATATGCAGACTTTTGGGTTATGAGCTCGGTATGCATAGGTCATTGACCATTAGCACATGCAGGTGACAGTGAGGTGTGGTGAGTGTGTGATAACCCGGTCATTTACGACCCTAAGTGTGCTAATAACACAGTTATTACGCAGTGTGTGTGCGTCAGTGTGTGTGTGTGTGTGTGCGTGTATAAGCCAAGTCTAGCCAGTGGCTAGAGATCCCATAGCCTGCTGGGCTGTAACCATGACAACAGAACCCATAGCCCAAACGCGAACTGCCTATTCCCATATTCTTTATGCAAGGGGGCGGGGCTGGGAGAGAGTCAGCGCACTGAAGTTAAGGCACAGACTACTGTGTTGTTGACGGACAAGGATGCACGCTTATGAGAAACAACACAAATGAAACATGACAAAACAGTTGCGTGCAGTAGCGCAAGATGAGGATAAAGGAAACATTTTGTCTAAATGTACAGCTTGCTAATTCTCGCCTACTACTACTACTACTACTTTTGTATTAGAAACTTTAAATTTCTCTAAATATTATCAGTGCATCAGTGAAGTCATTATTCAGTCCGACTTCACTGTAGCCTATAGTAGCCTTTTCATAAATGATATTCGTACTTAGGCTGTCCTGAAAGTTTATAATATTTAGAGAAATTTAAAGTTTCAAATACAAAAGTAGTAGTAGTAGGCGAGAATTAGCAAGCTGGACATTTATACTGAATGTTTCCTTTATCCTCATCTTGCACTAATGCACGCAACTGTTTTGCCAGGTTTTATTTTTGTTGTTTCTCATAAGCGTGCATCCGTTGTCCGTCAACAACACAGTAGTCTGTGCCTTGACTTCAGTGCGCTGACTCTCTCCCAGCCCCGCCCCCTTGCATAAAAAATATGGGAATAGGCAGTTTGCTAATAAACATCTTAAATTTCGGGAAAGTGAAAAACGTGCCACGTGTGCAAATGCTAATGGTCAATGCCCGTATGCACGTTCAGATCAATTAGTCAACCCACTGAGCTGAAACATGCAGAACCTCTGCTAGAGGCTGAGAAATGTTTTTTTTTATAGTGAACATTGACAATTCTGTAAAGTTGTTCATATCTGCCCTGTGCAATTTTTAATTACGGCGCCTAAAAGGCCTCATAGTGCTCCAATGTTCAACGCCAAACACGCAATTAAAATAGTTAATTGCAATTATTTGAGTGACAGTTAATCGTCAATTTAAATTTGTAATCGTGACAGCCCTATTAGTGAGGCCCTTTTTTTATTACACAAACAGCATGCCTCTCCATTATTCAATGAATCGAAAAAGCAATCAGTAGCATAACCGCTAATTAACATAATGAATAGTTGCAGCCATACTTCCTGTGTCTCCCCCCGTCTCCTCCTCTCCACCCAGGGCCTCCACCAGTCTCCTGACCTCCGTCTCCACTCCCTCTCTCTCCTCCAGGAGGCGATAGAACAGGGTGCGCTGTGCGGAGAGGGCGCCCGCGCGTCGGTAGGTGTGCACAAGCGCGCCGGCCAGGAGCGCGCACGTGGCGAGGAGCGTGGCGCGTGCCCCTCGGCTCCGGGTCAGGAGACCCCGCAGGCGCGCGAGGTCGGAGGTCGTGGCGGAACGCTCGCGCTCCACAGAGGAGACGCGCAGGCGGAGAGACTCCACCTGAGAGTGATACAGCTGAGAGAGAGACACAGAGAGAGAGAGAGAGAGAGAGAGAGAGAGAGAGAGAGAGAGAGAGAGAGAGAGAGAGAGAGAGAGAGAGTTGTGTATGTAAGATGATTGTCACCTGCTGTGCACATGCCAGCTGTGTCCCATGTCTTTTTCTGATTGAGGTTTTCTAATCAAGCTTCCAATGTCATTTATGATGTCATCATTTTTATTAAAAGAAAAAATGTTAATAAAATCCCTGATTTGAATAATAAACTGATTAATCAGATTACATTTTTTTTATTTTTTTTATTTTTATTAATGTATATATAATAATATGCAATGTTTATCTACAACTGTGCAGAAAAACTCCATTGCATGTTGAAATGTGTATTTCATCAATCTAAATCTTTCTAAATTTCTCAAACTTTTTCTCATCAAGGACCCCCAAATTGATAAATATTTGTCCGCGAACCCCCATCTGAAAATATGTTGTGCAGGAGCAAAGGTGTGTGTAAAAATGTGCACCAATGTTCAAGATTTTTGATAGATAGCAGATCTACAAGCTCAGAGCGCGACACTCGGTGCCGTGCTATGAGCTTGTAGAGTATAAAAGGTTAAATAGTGAGGGAGGTTAACAAAAAAATGTGGACACGGCTGACAAAAGCGCCAAATTTTTTCTACATGCTCTCCATCACCATAAGTTTCAGTTTGGAAGGGGAGCCACGTCATCAAGATGGCAGAAGGCGGCCATCTTGGGTTTCAAAGATGTCCACCATGTAATATCTATAAGTGCCAATATCTCGGCTTCAAAGCCACTTAGAAGGTCAATCTTGGTGTCAAAATATACATTTTCTGGGTCAAGGAACGCAATAAAGCGATTGAGAATACCACTAGATGTTTATTTGTGCCAAGATCAAATAAATATGGTAATTCTAGCAAAATATTTACATAATTTTCAACTCGGTTAGCAGTCAGACACATGGAGCATGAAGTGAATTGACATTCAAATTATCTGTGACATTGACAACTGCAAAGATCTGTGCAATTCCAGTGTGCCTTCTTGCATGAGCACCGTGCACCACAACCACGTTTACAACCGCACTTGACCAGTTCATTGCAGGCTTTTGACGCCATCGGTAGAATGCTCCACACAGGAAGCCAGACCTGGTTGTTGTCATCCAATGTCCATCCCCATCCTTCTGGACTGGGTGTCGGCTGCTGGGCCAGTTCAGACGTGGCCCAGATCCCAGACTGGTAGGCAACTCTCTTCACGTGTTGCAACAGTGAATCTTGCGTTGGTGGAATGTGTTCCATCGTTTTGTTCTTCTGGCAGAACAACTCTCGCCGTGCTTCATTGACAGATTCCAAATCACTTGTCTTATCATACATGATGACTGTGAAACGCTCAAGAAGCTGAAAGTGTTGGGCATCTATGGTCACTGAAGTGTATGGATTTTCTGCCATGTAGTTGAAGGCCTGGGTGACCTCAGGGTAGGACTTCCACGCCACCCATGCTGACTTCTTCCCTTTCCCGCAGAATGCTGATGTTGTGTCACAGCCTGTGTAACAGTGGAAGATGGGAAGTGCTGTGGACTTGTCTTTGCCCAGAGCATGGCAGATGGTGTTTATATGAACATAGGTGTAGTTCTTGCCAGTGCCAAAAGCAACCCAGATGTCTGCAGCTGGATACTTGGTGAGCAGGGCATGGAACTTGCCGATGAGGATAACGACAACATCCGTATCCACAGTGCGTATCAAGCAGGTAGAACAGCCATGTTCCAGGGCATCAAGCAGGTGAATCACTATCCTGGTGTCGGCGTCTTCGTGGTTACATGGCAGCATGGAGTGGCTGGTGTCTGTGCCGACCACTGTGATGCCAGATGTGATGAAGACCAGCTTGCCCTCTGGCCAGGCGGTGGATGCAATCTTCCCAGAGAGAAAGGTAAAGAGTTCCTGCTTGTTTATAGGATCACGCAGGAAATCTGGCCAATTCCCCGGCAGCTTGTTCTGACCAGCCACCTTCCGTCGTATCCCTTTGCCTCGCTTCTCCCTTGTTGACTCTTTTATGCTGCTGGTGATGTAAGTATCCCAGACCACATCAACTCTTTTGGAGATCTCCAGGTGTTTCATGATGTGGGGAACAAAGACACAACTGGCATATTCGTCAAATGTGGTAATGTTGGTAGTGGACAGGAAGTGCACCACAGCAGCTCCATCGAGTACTTTGACATCAAACGTAGCTGGAGGTTCTTCTTGTGTCTTCTGTGTCAGAATATTTAGCAGATCTGACTTCTTTCCCAGACGTAGTTTCCCTCTGTCAGATAGAGAGGGAGGGTATGGGTGGTTTTCATGTTTAAAGAAGGTGCTCATGTTCCCCTCTCTGTGTTGCATGGCTATATATACACACACACACACACACACACACACACACACACACACACACACACACACACACACACACACACACACACACACACACACACACACACACACACACACACACACACACACACACACACACACACACACACACACACACACACACACACACACACACACACACTGAGACTGAGATGTTGTGCATAATCTAGCCGAAGCATGCATAATTGTGTACATATATTGCCAGAATTGACCAAATTATCTAATATTGGCTGAATTAGTCACTTATTGATATTCCCTATAGTTTTATTGCATTCGTTGTCCCAGAAAATGTATATTTTGACACCAAAATTGACCTTCTAAGTGGCTTGGAAGCTGAGATATTGGCTTTTATAGATATTGCATGATGGCCATCTTTGTAATCCAAGATGGCCGCCTTCTGCCATCTTGATGGTGTGGCTCCCCTTCCAAAATGAAACGTATGGTGATGGAGAACATGTAAAAAAAAAATGGCGCTTTTGTCAGCCGTGTCCACATTTTTCAAAAAACTGGCCTTAAGCTGCCTAGCTAAAAGTGGTTAAAATGATTGTGATGCTATGTTCAACTACTTAGCTGGAGATCCCCTGGAACCCCCCCCCCCCCCCCCCCCACAAGAACCCCTGGGAGTCCCCACTTTGAAAACCACAGATCTAAATCACGCAAAGGAATCAAACTTGAATCATGCGGATCTCGGGATCCACATAAGAACGGAATTGCTCCAATGTGGATCTCTTACCAGCCTGTGAAAATAGTCATCTATTATGTCAGTTGTCTATGACTTGTGTCTATTAGTCCATATTTGGCCGAGGTTTCAATGCAATCAGAGCTCCGATAACCTCCATCATGAAATTAAAGTTAATGCATACGATCGATCTCCCGAAAAAACTGAATTTCTGCGTCTTTCTCAGACCCGCGGGCCGACAGATACAGTATAGTTTGTTTTGTTTTTAGCAGTGCCAACCGCTCTACATTTGACTCTGTCCGTGTGAGTGTCCGTCCGTCCGTCCGTCCGTCCGTCCGTCCGTCCGTATGTTGTGTCCGTCCGTATGTTTGAACACGGCAAGGTAGCAACACATGCGCCACTTCAACACACACACACACACACACACACACACACACACACAGCCAATACTGCACATATGCGCACACACGAACACACACACACTTGACGTCCGTATGAGCACGGCGTATGAGCACGGCATTTAAACAGCTATAACTCCAGTTCGCAGCATGCTACGGAGTACAAATTTTGTACATGGACTAAAACCACCAATAGGGACGAACTGAAATTCATTAAGCCCCACCCCCTCTGTCTTCCTATTGGCTGGGCTTTAAACAGCCCTACGCCCAGTTTGCAGCATGCCACCAAGTCCAAATTTGGTATGTGGACTTAGACCACCAATAGGGACGAACCGCTTCGAACCGCTTCCTTCACACAGGGTGTGATTTTTTGTTTCTAGTGACATTCTGCACCGCACACCTCGGGGTCATATGAGACACAAGTTTTAGACCCAACGGTCGGACACTTTCCGAGTTACGGCCGGCACAGATTTCTGCGTGACAGTCACACAGAGATTCTGTGAATTATAGTAAAGTCTATCGTCTCTGTCGGGTGGAAACCTCATATGTCCCAAACAGTTACTTTTCAGGATTCAAATTTAAAAACAGCAGAAGTAGCAAATCTACAAGCTCAAAATGCACTCTTTGCGCCGCGTTTCGAGCTTGTAGATCTGCTACTTTTGACGCTTTTTTTGTGACGCTGTAGTATGATCAAGTAGGGCGTTAATTTCCGAAAAAAAACACAAAAAGATAATATGTGGATCTTTATTATATAAAAGAAACTGTGAAAAAAGTGTTGTGGTGGTACTTGTGTGTCGTAGTAGCAGTGTGCGTACAACGTTTGGCACCGATAGGTCCAGTGCTGATTAGCTGTGTGTGTGTGTGTGTGTGTGTGTGTGTGTGTGTGTGTGTGTGTGAGTGTGAGTGTGAGTGTGTGTGTGTGTGTGTGTGTGTGTGTTACCTGTGCTTTGTTGTGTAGTTGTGTGACAGTGTGCGTGTGCTGCTGGTCCATCTCTTTCCTGTGCGTGTCCCAGGCCTGCTCCCTGTGTCGCACGCTCTCCTCCAGACGAGACAACACGCACTGCTGACTCCTCTGCAGCTCACGCACACACACACTCTTACTGTCACACACACTCTGCAGCTGCACCATCTACAGAGACAGAGACAGAGAGAGAGAGAGAGAGAGAGAGAGACAGAGACAGAGAGAGAGAGAGAGAGAGAGAGAGACAGAGACAGAGAGAGAGAGAGAGAGAGAGAGACAGAGACAGAGAGAGAGAGAGAGAGAGAGAGAGAGAGAGAGAGAGAGAGAGAGAGAGAGAGAGAGAGAGACAGAGCAAGAGAGAAAAGATGAATGTTAAAGAATTTCATATAATCACAGTTTTTTTTATGAACAGTTTGGAACTATGGATAGGCAATGTGGATTTGATCACAATTTCAAATTTCATCAATTTATCATTTTCATCATGCAAACACATTTGCGTTTGTTAAAATAAGTTTTAAAACGTTCTAAATTCTCATACTAAGTGAGAGGGTCTTGAGTGGCTCATTGTCGGTATTCGCGCGAGAACGAGGGAGTCTAACCAGTGTTGATTTCGTCGACTAAGACTATGTAAAAAATAATTTGTTGACTACCTTTTTTCACTAACGAAAACTAAATAAAACCGAAATAAAAACAAAGCTATAGACCACCGAAGTCCTGACGTCACTCGTTCATCGCCTGGTTCGTAAGGTACTTTCTCTATGGAGAATAACATTGGGTCATCTTAGAATCGTCTCATATAAGTGTGGTCCAAAAATAAACAAACTGTCTCGGCGATATTGTCAGGGAGGAGGTTCTGTACCGTTTATGATAGTCAGTCACTTATATTTGATACAGTCTGTTTCAGGCAAAAATGTAACTAATTCGGCGGAAGTAACATTATCGTTTTCTCACCGTCAGTTGATGCTTCATATCCATACGAGTCAAACCGCCGGGGTCATTTGTTTATTTTTGGAACACAGTTCTTATTTGACGCGATAATAAATATGTCTATGGGGATTCAGAATGGGGGTGGAAAACTGCGAACCAGGTAGACAAACAAAGGATGTGTAAATTACGTCAGACTTCGGTGGTCTATGATGACGAAGACTTAATATATTGACAATTTTGTCAACAAATTAAACTAGATTAAAATGTTACTGAGGGACTAGTGGAAGTCATTTTATGCTTTGTTGCGCTCGACGCCATCAAGGCACCGCCAAAACACATTTTAGTAGACTAAATCAACTGTAGATTTAGTTAACTAATTCTTATGATATTTAGACTAAACTAGACTAACAGTAAAACATTTCAGATGACTAAAATATGACTAAAACTAATGGAATTTGATTCAAAAGACTATGACTAAAACTGAATCAAAAGTTCCAATTCCAATTGTGTGTTCCATTTTATTTTGTGTCATCACTTCCTATTCCACTTATTTATCCTGTATGAGCTCTCTTTGATTGGATCAAATTGATATCCTGACCTGAAAATTTATTTTTGAACTGATCTGAACAAACACTTCATAGAAATGATTACTGTCAGAATATAGAGCTATTTAGATTAACATTTATTTTAACAAAAATATATCACTTACACATTGTTTTAAAATGCTGTTTTTAATGTTGCTGCTTTTATACTGTTGTTTTTTAATTGCACAGTTTTAGTTTTGTTGTGTTTAGCTGTATTTTATTTATTCTGCCATGACCAAGACCTAGGTAACACATTTTGTTCTATAATGGAATGTCAATAGAGCTCCTTGAACTCTGGTTAATGGTAAAATTAGATATTTTTCTGACCCAAAGAGTTCAGATATAATCATAATCACACTCATACAGTGAAATCCTCAGTGTTCATTTATCCATTAGTTAGTTAAAGGTAGGTTAAGTGATTTACTTTGGTTAAAATAAGTGTTAAATAGCTCTATATTCTGATAGTAATCATTGCTATAGAGTGTTTGTTCAGTAACAGGAGTCTCCCATGTCTCTCCAGCTCTTTAATAAACAGAAAATGCATTTTCAGTGCTCTCTCCTGATTGGCTTACATTTTGTCACCTACCTGAACATGTACTATAGGCCTATTCTGTTTAGTAAAGAGCTGGAGAGACCCCTGTGACCGAACAAACGCTCTGTAGCAATGATTACTATCAGAATATAGAACTTTTTTTAACAAAAACAAATATTTTACCCAAAAGATATCACGTAGCCTACCTTTAAATGAACACTGAGGAGTGTACAGTGTAAACTCACTGTGTCATTGGCTCTGCTGAGGTCAGATGTCAGGGTGTTGACCTGTTCTACGATGACGTTACACAGCTCCGAGCACGAGAAGTTACCCAGCATGCACTGGGAGGCGTCCAGCAGTACACAGCCCGCCACCAGACGCTGGTACAGAGAGTACAGGAACGACACACGCTCCTACACACACACACACACATACACACACACACACACACACACACACACATGTTTAGTTCTTCAGTATTTAAGCGGTTGGGATAAAGTTCCTCTCCACCACCCAGGATTTCCGCTAGGCAACTTTGGGGCTGGCCCCCTTGGCCGACAGGCCATAGTATAATTAACGTCATGCATGTTTGCAGATACAATGCAGACACATGCATTTTGATACCAATACTTTTGTACTTTTACTCAAGTACATTTTGAATTCCGGACTTTTACTTGTAACAGAGTATTTCATTTTCGTCTTTTCATTACAGTATTGATCCTTTTACTTAAGTAAAGAATTTGAGTACTTTTTCCACCACTGATACAGATAAACCTGTGGGTACCTTGGATTCTTTCTGGAAGACTTCTGTGACACGTTGGAGCTCCGCCTTGCCCTCCTCCCTCTCTCTCTCCCGCTCCTCCCTTTCTCTCTCCCTCTGTTCGCTCTCTCTCTCCCTCTCCTCCCTGTCTCTCCTTCTCTCCTCCTCCCTGCCCTGTCGCTCTGTCTCCAGGGTGAGCTGGGCGCTCTCCACTTCCACCCGGAGCCTGTGTGTCAGCGCCGACGAATCAGAGCTCTCCTGGCGTAGGTGCGTCACTTCCTCCCTCGTGTTGGCCAATAGCAGGTCAGACTCCTGGGGACATGTGACAGATGAGTCCAACGAGTGGGAGGAGTCACAAGGACAAGTCCTGTAAAGTCACTTTAGCAGTCACTTGATGCTTAGCTGTATGTTGACGTTTTCCCTCCCTTGTTCCATTGGAGCCAATCAGTTTGTTTTTAATCACATTTATAACCCATTAATAAACTTAGTTTTTCTTATTTTTTTATAAAAGTAGGAGCTCCAAATGTACAACTTGTTGTGAGCTTGTAGATCTGATATTTTTGCTCTTTGCTGTACGACAAAGTTTGGAATCATTTATGTATTTTTTGGGGGTCATTTTCTTTTTTTCATGTAAAGAATTTTGTTAAAAACGCTGAGGTTTTTCCTGAATTCTGGGAATGTCAGCAATTTGGGGATTTTTGTTCTTTTATACTTCTTTAAAAGACAAGGTTAAGTTATACAGAAATAAAGAAAAACATGGATCGGTGGTAGAAAAGTTCTACAAAGACTCGATCCAGTGGACTGGGCGGCTCAAACTGTGACACATTTGGTGAAGTGGATGAGAGGATGTACCTCAGAGTGTGTGTGTGTGTGTGTGTGTGTGTGTGTGTGTGTGTTTGTTGTACCTCAATGTGTTTGAGTTGCTGTGAGTTGATGTGTCTGTGAGTCTGGTTGTCCTGCTCCAGTCTCTCTGAGGCACACAGCAACTCCTGGAGCTGACGCACACACGCACACGCACACACACACATTCACACACACACACACACACACACACACACACACACACACACACACACACACACACACACACACACACAAACACACCCACACACACACACCATAGTTAGAGCAAGAAACAGCTAAACACTAAGAAGCAGTAAGACAGCTACAAATGTACAGTAACAAACCGTTACACAGTGATATCAAAAGAAGCTATGGGAAAATGAACCGGAACAGGAAACCTGGGAGTACATTTATGCAAACAACTTATTGATTAATACTACTAGTCCATACCCGTCGGGGGATATGAGCACGCAAAGTATATGCATGTCCCGTCGCCGCGTAAGCACGTCCTCTGTGTGTGCTTGTGGCAGACGGCAACAGTGTCACAGAGTGGGTCTATGGATTCGACGCATGCGCAGTTTGATCATTCATCCCATAGGTCGGAAGGCCATCCCACAGCTGGGGAGTCGTAACCATGGCGACATTCTTTTACATAAAAACGCCAATAAACAGCTGACATTTGGGGAAAGCGAAAAACGGGCTTCGGTGTTCCGTGCACATGGTAATGGTCAATGGCTGTGAGCAAATGCAGATCAATTGGAGGAGAACTGGGCGATGTTTTGCACACAGCACAGACAGCTACAGAGCTTTGGTTAGTTATTGGAGGATGTCAATGATCTATTGCTTGTAGATTGTTATTTTCGCTACTTTTAACACGTAAGAAAGAAAGATAGATATTGTCACAATATGTGTGTACAGGCACTCGTGTGTATCTGTTTGTTAGTGTTGTGTGTATTGGCAGTAGTAGTTGCACGCGCGTGCGTGTGTGTGTGCCTTGACGACATAGACTATAGACTTAGACCTATAGCTTTTTTGATAGTATACTGTTTAGACCAGGGGTCTTCAACAGGGGGTCCGGGACCCCTAGGTGATCCTCAGAGCTACTATAGGGGGTCAACCAAATCTTTGTGTGAGAGGATTTTTTTTTTACATCAACCACTTGAACCCTAGCCGAAAATAGCTCCGTTCTCTACACTGGCTCCCCGTAGCAGCTCGGATCCAGTTTAAAACCCTGGTGCTAGCCTATAGGGCAGTGAAAGGAACAGCTCCTTCCTACCTCCGGGCTATGGTCGATGCCTACACCCCTGCCCGACCACTTCGGTCTGCCACCTTGGGGCGACTGATTGCCTCGTCACTCAAGGGTCCCTCTGGTCGATCGACACGGTCACGACTTTTTTCTGTTCTGGCCCCACAGTGGTGGAATGAACTTCCCACTGAAGTCAGGACAGCAGAGTCACTGCCCATCTTTCGCCGCAGGCTGAAAACCCACCTCTTCAGGAAACACTACCCTTCCTCTTTGTCTGGCTTACTTGTTGTTAACTAGTTGTACAAACTCTTGTATTTTGCATATTGTACTGTTTTATTGGATCTTGTTTAGTCGATGCACTTTTTGAATTAGCTCGTGCTCATTTTATTTTGCTATTTTGTCTCATCTGTTTAAGAAAGTAGGTAGCTGATATATAGCACTTTTACCTGGGCGCTAGGTATACTCTTGGTTGCTTGTTTTTGCAGGAAATACACTTAATACTTCTGGTGATTAGTAGTTTTGTTCCCTACCTATGTTGAATGCACTTATTGTAAGTCGCTTTGGATAAAAGCGTCTGCTAAATGAATGTAATGTAATGTAATGTAAATAGCAGATCTACAAATAGTAGATCTGCTACTTTCGGCAAAGAGGTATGGGAGTAGAGGGAAAAAAGAGAAGTTTAATCTGAAACACAATTTTATACAATATAGAGGGGGTCCCTGCTTCATCTCTCTCTCGGCTAGGGGGTCCCTGGGCTGAAAACGTTGAAGACCACTGGTATAGACTGATGATAGGTTCTATGATCCTAGATGACCATTTATTTTTATTTATTTTTTCCCACGATTTTGTAACCCCTTTTCACCCGGTGCCAATGTTCTTTGCGTACCTGTGTGTTAGTGTTGTCCAGTGTGTGTTGGTAGTAGCTCAGTGTGTTCTTCAGTAGTAGTAGAACAGCATCGGTGTGCGTGTGTGTGTCCTGTCTATCTGCAGCCTCTGGAAACAAACAAGTCAACATCACAGCAATCTGGGAACCTGAACAATGTACTGTATTGTAGTGCTTCAAAAACACCAGGTTAACACAGCTAAAAACCATATTATATTTTATACTTTATACTTTGGCCATTAAAAAAATAGACGATATACAAGCTCCTAGCGCGGCACCGAGTGCCACGCTATGAGCTTGTAGATCTGCTATTTTTGAAAAATCGTGAAAATATGTGCAAATCTTGGAATATACATATTCTTTTAAAGCGAACATTTTAACCCAAATCTTTGCTTCTGGGGGGTCCCTGGAACAAAATCATTTTAGATGGGGGGTCGGCGGCCACATACATATAATTTTGGAGGTCCCTGACATGAAAAAGTTTGAGCACCACTGGTCTAAACAACATGCTATGTAAATCACATGCTGTACATTGGTGGTCAAGGAAAAACTAAACAAAAGAAACACGTACCTGCGTTGTGTGTTGTTGCAATGTTGTGTTGCTGTAGTGTGTGTTGGATCTGGTTTATACAGTTCATATACGTCTCTTCTATACAGGACTGTGTCTTCCCAGCCTATACACACACACACACACACACACACACACACACACACACACACACACACACACACACACACACACACACACACACACACACACACACACACACACACAACTTAGTGATGGAGAATACATTAATGTCTTTAAAAACAAACAGCTCTTGCATATGAATGAGTGTGTGTGTGTGTGTGTGTGTGTGTGTGTGTGTGTGTGTGTGTGTGTGTGTGTGTACCTGTTGTAACAGTGACAGACAGTGTGTGTGTTGTCTCTCCTCTTCCTCCAGTCTGTCCATCAGCTCAGAGCTCCTCTTCCTCTCTGTCTCCACGGCGACGCTCAGCTCACATCTACACTGCTCGTACTCCTTCTGCAACCTACACACACACACACACACACACACACACACACACACACACACACACACACACACACACACACACACACACACACACACACACACACACACACACACACACACACACACACACACACACACACACCATTTTAAAGTCTTTCCATTTTCTAAACTTTTGAATGTTAAATAAAGTTCCGTTCACGTGTTTATTTTGTATCTACATCAAAGGGTTAGCATTTTATTGCCTTCTTCTTCTCTTATAAGAAATATGTTATCACATAGAAACTAGATCAAATAAAAGCCTTTCAGATTGATTAGAAAATGTTGCACTTTTTGACAAAATCTTGGTCCAAACATTGGTAATCGGTGGTCTATAGGACAGTGGTTCTCAAAGTGGGGTCCGGGGACGACCAGGGGTCCTTGAGGGGGTTCCGAGGATCAAACCGATAGATATCGGTCTAGGTGTAGTTTGCATGGATTCAAGCTAAATAAAATCTCACGACTGAAAATGTTTGTTATGACCAAGTCCTGATGTGGGAATTGTGAAACAGTGTGAAAGGAGACCCCCCCCCGCACACCACACAATATGTAAAACTATGAGGGTTTTAGTAATATTGTTCCTGCTATTCTACATACTGCGAACCAGGCCAACACATCACAGATTGAGGCTTTAACCCATTAACACATTGAGTGCCAAAAACGGTCCGGACCGTTTTTCATAATCCAAACGAGGAGTGCCAAAAACGGTTATAGCCGTTTTTTGGGGGAAAAAAAATATATATATTTTTTCCCTTCACAGCACCAGGAGATATCATTTTTCGAAGATTTAGACTCCAATCCACTTCCTGGTTAACTTAACACATTGACTGCCAGAGTTTATTCATAATGTACTCACCCCTGTGCCAGCAATTTGCGTGTTTTTTTATTTTTTTATTTTTCATTCAAAAAAAAAACAATGTGACCCGGAAACGAAATCTGCGTTATACATCCGGCTCCGGGTGAGTGTGACGTAAGTGGAAAACGAAAGTGCTGATGAAAAATAAACAGACCCGCGCGATCACAGATGAAACAATGAAAATTCAAAAGAACGCATCAATGCGTTCTTTTGAATTGCTGGCAAGCAAGCGATGGATTTGAAAGAACGCATCAATGCGATCTTGGCCATCAATGTGTTAAGACTTCAAAAGCCTGTATCTCGGCTCCTGCGTACTTTTCTTTTTTAAGATGTATTTTTGACTATTTTCAACTGGCTGCAACTATGGAACGGATTACCGAATGTACATTTTTTCCCCCGATTGTAGGAGACCCCTGTGTGTGTAATGAGGGGATCACCGTGAGGACGGTGATCACTGAAAATATTTTGTGACTACTTGAAAAAGGTTCAAAAATGTTTAAAAACTGCCAGTGACGCTACATCGTTTTCTTTTAAACCTCTGGCACTCAATGTGTTAAGACCTGAGGCCGATTCAAGAATGTTTTCTAAATCCTAACAGTTTTTTGAAAAAAAATAAAAATATTTTTTTTTCACGATTTAAAAAAAATAGCAGATCTACAAGCTCATAGCGCGGCACTCGGTGCCGCGCTATGAGCTTGTATATCTGCTATTTTTGAACAGCCCAAAGACATCTAAAGTGACACAGATGCGTTCCAGGTCTAAATGGGTTAAGATTTTATGGACGATGCTTCTGAACATATTGCTAGTTTGACCACTTCAAATGCTCTAATGTTAAAATTATAACCGAAAATAGCAGATCTACAAGCTGTAGATCGTCTATTGTCGCTGCGCAACATGCTTCCAAATCCAAATGACTGAGAACTTGAAATCCATGAGTTTGGATGCAAACTACAGTTTCCATCATGTGTGTTTTGGATGGAAGGAACGTGTCTTACTTGTGGTGTGCATCTCTGTCCAGACTGGCAGCTCTCTCCAGCTCTATGAATTGACTCCTCAACATCTCCTGGCTGGATAGCGCCTCCTGGTGGCCACACCGCTCTACTGACACGGCTGCCTCTAGGTCTCTGATACGCAACTGCAGGCGCACGCACGCACGCACGCACGCACGCACGCACGCACACACACACACACACACACACACACACACACACACACACACACACACACACACACACACACACACACACACACACACACACACACACACACACACACACACACACACACACACACACACACACACACACACACACACACACACACACACACACACAGATGCTTTTATCCAAGGCGACTTACAATAAGTGCATTCAACATAGGTAGGCAAGAAAACTACTAAATCACCAGAAGTTTTAAGTGCATTCTCTTCTTAAACAAGCAACTAAGAGTATACCTACATTACCTAGCGCTAAGGTAAAAGTGCAATATATCAGCTACCTACTTTCTTAACTCATTCACTGCCACTGACGTAATAAACGTAATTATTCCCGTTTACCAATGCTGCCACTGACGTATAACACGTTTTTTTGTTTTGTTTTTTGTTTTTTGTTTTTTGACCCAAAGACCAAGGAGATATGATTTTTCGAAGATCTAGACTCCCACCCACTTCCTTGTTAACTTAAAACTTAAAAATTCTGTATCTCGGCTCCTGAGTACTTTTTTTTTTTCAATGAAAAATCTCTGGCAGTGGGCAAACGCGGCCAGCAATAATTCAGGCAGTGAATGAGTTAAACAGATGAGACAAATAGGAAAATCGAATGAGCCAGAGCTAAAACAAATAAGCGTATCGAATGAACAAGATCCAATAAAACAAGAGCTTGTACAAATAATTGACAACAAGTAGGCCAGGCAAAGAGGAAGGGTAGTATTTCCTGAAGAGGTGGGTTTTCAGCCTGCGGCAAAAGATGGGCAGTGACTCTGCTGTCCTGACATCAGTGGGGAGTTCATTCCACCACTGTGGGGCCAGAACAGAAAAAAGCTGTGACCGTGTAGATCGACCAGAAGGACCACTGAGCGACGAGGCAATCAGTCGCCCCGTGGCGGCAGACCGAAGTGGTCGGGCAGGGGTGTAAGCCTCGACCACACCTCGATACACACACACACACAGTAAATAATTTAGTTGTATAACACCACCAGAGTAAAGAAACAAAGTCTCGCATAAGGTTAGAGAACAAATGGGCGACCCAATAGCCACATGGCGAATACCACATGGATGCAATGCTCTGCATTATTTTCTTTCTTTCTTTCTTTCTTTCTTGAGCCCATTAAGACCTGAGGCAGATTCTACAAATGTATTCTTAATCCTAACAGTTTTCTGAAACACAAACACTTGAGTTGCTATAATATCAGTGGTTCTCAAACTTTTTCATGTCAAGGACCCCCAAAATTATATGTATTTGGCCGTGGACCCCCCCATCTCAAAATATTTAGTTCCAGCGACCCCCAGAAGCAAAGATTTGAGTTTACAAATGTTCACTTAAAAATATATATATATTCAGAGATTTGCACAAATGTTCAAGATTTTTCAAAAATAGCAGATCTACAAGCTCATAGTGCTGCACTCTGAGCTTGTATATCTGCTATTTTTTAATAGCCAAAGTATAAAATAATGGTTTAAGTGGTTGGTTACACAGATGCGTTCCCGGTTTTAATGGGTTAAAGGGGCCATGCCCAACAAAACTGTTAGGTCAGAGTTAGCTATAGCTAACTTGCATCTCTGGTCTCTTACTCAGCGAGTAAGAGACCGGCAGGCCAGACCATTTGCTGAATGTCATTAATAGATAACTAGCATTTTATTATTTGTATTATAAATGACTTGCAGATTGATTGAATAATGAAAGTCATTAAATAGTGTCAATAATAGAGACAATAGTGTGCAGCCCAGCACACTATGTCCTCCTACTGTATGTATCCACATGTTCCACACAGTAAAGTCCTCAGTGTTCACTCATCCATGTGTAACTCTGTACATTTGTAGGCCATCAGAGGTAAATTAACACTGAGGATTTTACTGTGTAACTCTGCACTGATTTGTGTAGAATCAGTGGTTCCTAAACCTTTTAGCTTGAAATCCAAAAGAGACATTTTCACTACTTCTTAAAAAAGGGTTTTATTTTTGGAATCCCTTTGATTATTATTGTTACTTTGGATTAAAACAAGGAAAAGAAAAAAGGGTTTTTATTCCCGACCCACTGTTTGGGAACCAGTGGTCTATATGGACTTCTAAAATCAGTGAACTACAGTACTATGGTGTTGTACTGCCACCTACTGGTGATTTGACTTAATTCGTTCACTGTCACATCACATCTCACTGAAGCGTTTTTGTAGTGTGAGTGTGAGTGTGAGTGTGAGTGTGTGTGTGTGTGTGTGTGTGTGTGTGTGTGTGTGTGTGTGTGTGTGTGTGTGTGTGTGTGTGTGTGTGTGTGTGTGTGTGTGTGTGTGTGTGTGTCACCTGTATGATCTCAGAGTTGAACTTGGTCTCCAGGTGAGCGGATCTCTCTGCTTCCACGTTGGATTGTAAACTCTTCGCCTTCTGACCTGACAACTACAAACAACATTCACATCACACAGCTGAGTTGGATGGGACAGACCTCCCTCACACATTAAATCAATTTCAATACATTTTTACGCTACATCCAGTCTGGATCTTCTTCCTAATTCGTCCAAACAGTAAAATCAAAGGGCCCTAGATTTCAAAACCTTTAAGCCATTAAGACCGGGAACGCATCTGTGTCATTTTTAGATTTCTTTGGCTATTCAGAAATACCAGATGCCGCGCTATGACCTTGTAGATCTGCTATTTTTTTGAAAAATAGTGAAAATTTGTGCAAATCTTCGAATATATATATTTATTTTTAAGCGACCGTTTTTAACTCAAATCTTTGCTCCTGGGGGTCCCTGGAACAACATATTTTGAGATGGGGGGTCCGCGGCCAAATACATATAATTTTGGGGGTCCTTGACATGAAAAAGTTTGAGAATCTCTGATTATAGCCACATACGTTTTTTTTTTAAACGGTTAGGATTTAGAAGACATTTGTAGAATCCCCCAGAAGAAAAGATTAGAGTTAAAAATGTATGCTTTAAAACAACATATAATACATATTCAAAGATTTGCACATATTTTCACGATTTTTCAAAAATAGCAGATCTACAAGCTCATAGCGCTATGAGCTTGTATATCTGCTATTTTTGAATAGCCAAAGAAATCTTAAAATTACACAGATGCGTTCCCGGTCTTAATGGGTTAAACCCTATCCAAGGGGATGAGATTTGGATTTGGGGTTTCAACCACTTAAACCCCATATGGTTGAGTGGAGTACCTCAGGGCTCTATGCTAGTATCCTTTTTGTTTTCCGTTATTGTGGGGAAAGCTTTCACTGAAAATAGCCGATCGACAACGCGTCGTAGCACGATGCGTTGTGAGCTTGTCTATCTGCTATTCTCAGCTACATCGTTCCCTACAATACTGATGCTGGGGTTTAGGTGGTTAAAATACTATTTGATTAATAATTTGATTTCCAGGGGCAGCCATAGCTGAGTGGTTAGTGAGCCCGCCTAGGGAGCCAGAGGCCCTGGTTGCCCCAGGTACGATTCCAGGCCAGGCCAGCAAATGTGTCGATGAAATGAAATTTCTCCCTCTTAACTCTTGACTCTTAACCCCTAATTGCTCACAGGCCCTCATTGGAAACAAGACCACAAGGACTATCATGAACAGACCTGTTAAAGGAATTATCCTTATCCTTATTGACATAATGATTGCTGAGATATTTCTAAGGTCACAGAAACAAAGTGATTCCAGTCCTGTTTATTGGTTTTGAACTATCCAAAATCCAATTCTGATCCAGGAGGGTAGGGATTGAAAGCTTTTAACTCTTGGGCCCAGGAAATTTACATCTGTATTTTATTTTTAAATGCCACGTCGGGTTTCATAATGTTATGTATTGGCAGAATCTGCTTTGGTTGCATTAATTTACACTATGTACTAAAATGGTGTATTTGAGAGCTGATTCACTGCAATGTAAGTCAATGAAGAGAATCATTTGTGAATGATCAATTTCTAATCAATGGAGTAACTATTGAAGATATGTCACTAATAACACTAATCACAATATTAAGCATAATACACTCTACCTAAGTGTCATTATGCTTTAAGGCTGCACTATGTAACTTTCCTCTTCTACCCCGGATATGAACCTGGTTTCCTGTGCAAATGCTGTTTTTTTACCATTGAGCTAATAGAGCCTGGCTGCTTGACCATCGGGTCAGATCATGTGTCTAGGTGAGACATGACCTTTGACACAATCTAAATGTCTCAATAGAAGAGCAGGGAGACTAAATGCCACCCCAAATATATATGTTATATTGTATTAACATTCTCTACCATATAGATTGGACAAAATTACATTGTAATCATAAAAAAATTAAGTTACATGCCACTTTAACTATTTGCATTTGATGTTTAAACATTATTTTTTTCCTATTTGTGTAAGTTTGGGTCGTGGAAAGACACCAAATGTCATATCTGACTCTGAGCTGAAAGCGTTTGGGAACATGTGGCCTAGAGAGGCTTCATCAGAGCATTCTAATAAAACATGGTGGAACTAAATAAAACTCATGCGTTTTTATCTTTTGGTGGAGCTCCATCAGCAACCATCTACCAAATCAGCCTCTCTCTCTCTCTCTCTCTGTACCTCCAGTTCCCTCCTGTTCTTCTCTTCTCTCTCCATCAGGTATTTCAGTTCGTTGGTTTGTCGTCTGAGGGCCTCGCTGTCTCTCTCCCTCTCCCTCTCCACCTCCTCCAACCTCCTCTTCAATCCCTCCATCACTTCTTCCTGCTCCTGAGAACGAAGGAGAGAGAGAGATGAGAGAGAAAGCATGTGTACAAAAACGCAGAAAGCGCGCGCGTGCGTGCGTGCGTGCGTGCGTGCGTGCGTGCGTGCGTGCGTGCGTGCGTGCGTGCGTGCGTGCGTGCGTGCGTGCGTGCGTGCGTGCGTGTGTGTGTGTGTGTTACCTGCAGCAGGGTGTGTAGTTTGTCGTTCTCTGTGTTGACGCTGAACAGGAGTCTGTCTCTCTCCTCTACTTCCTGTTGCAGTGCATGCTGGTCCTGCTGTCTGGACTGTCTGGTGACCTCCAGAGCTGTCTGAAGGTCACACACCGTCTGCTGCAGCTCTGCACAGCGCACTGCTCACACACACACACACACACACACACACACACACACACACACACACACAAGTTGTGTACCACTGACATAATGAGTGTTTCCCATTAATTAACCACTTAAACCCCAGCATCCATATTGTAGGGGAAGCTTTCACAGAAAATAGCAGATTGACAAACTCAGCTTGTGAGCTTGTCGAGAAAACAGAAAGTAAACTAGTGTTGAGCCCTGAGGGACTCCGATCAACCAAATTGTGTTTGGTTGCATGTCCACAGTATCCTGAGCTGCAGAAAGAATCTTAAAAAGTATACAGATTTGGGGAGAAAGTGTTGGAAGCAGAAAAGTGTCTCTATTAATGCTATCTATTCTAAAGCATAAAGCATCAATGTCCACAATGTTCCTGCTTTCAGACTGCTGAATTACCAGCCAGTGTTTTATTCAACAAGTCTATCTTAAATGAGAGGAATTTGTTATTATATGTTGCAATAATTTGGGGATACATTTAAATTGACCGAAACAAAATGCAAATTCTACACCCGATATAACTGTGTACAGCACAATAAAGACTTTGCTTGTAGTATTATGGGAACAATATTACTTTTTTGGGATGTTCAGTAGGCATAGATAGATGACAAGGATGTAGGATCAGGTCTATTTGGGGAGTTGGCAACGGTTTGTAGAAGTGAGATGATAAAGCAGGATTAGAAAGTGTGAAAAGGATTATGTATCCTAATCCTGGTGACACACTGACATGAATCGGTAAAACAGATTGTATCGTCTCTGTCGGGTGGAAACCTCAAGATGTCCAAAACTGTTACTTCTCAGGATTCAAATTCAAAAGTAGCAGATCTACAAGCTCGAAGCGCGGCGCGTTTCGAGCTTGTAGATCTGCTACTTTTGATGCTTTTGTGTGACGCTGTAGTATGACCGGCATGTCGTGACACAAACAATAATAAATATACCAGTAAATATCCAGCATTTCAAGCAAGTGGAGAAGGGGTGTTTCTAGTAGAATTACCAGTGAGTGCGTCAGTGTGTTCGGTCAGATCAGACAGTTTAGCAGCGTGTCTCTTCTCTACAGTCAGTTGATATTCCAGGGTTTGTCTCACAGCTTCTCCTCTCTCCACCTCACACCTCAGCTTAGCGAGCTGGGACTGGAGACTGGACGTCTGAAACACACACACACACACACACAAACTTTTGGAATGACAATTTGGAAATACACATAAAACAAGATAAAACAGACAAAAACACATAAAACAACATTTTAGATGTTCTTGCTACATTGCACTATTTGATTTACAGTTCATAAATTATTTTACTAGGTGTGTTAGTATGAAGTCATGTCCCACTCTGGAGAAGGACAACAGACACTACATGAAAACATTATCAGGATTATGATGGAGATTTCAATACATAGCTTGGTGGAGGTTTAACAATAAAATAAGAAGATTAAGCATCCGTATTCTGGAAAAAATAGCAGATCTGCAAGCTCACAATGTGTCATTACAATGCATTGTGAGCTTGTAGATCAGCCATTTTTGGTGAAGAAGTTTTGTGTCAATGGAAAAAAGCAGAAAGACAACTCTGGTCCGGTTTACTAAGTTTTGAGGGTTTAAGAGGAGGAGAAGAAGGAGAAGTAGTGTGTACCTCCTGGTTATGTAGGGAGATCAGCTGTAGCTTGTCTTTCTCCAGCTGGTGAACTCTCCACCTCAGACCATCCTCGTTTCCCTCTACACCTCCCGTGGTCCTCCCCGTCTCCTGCTGCTCCTCCTGAATCCCGCCTCCTCTCCCCTCTCTCTCCTCCTCCTCTGAATGTCTCCTCCTCTCCCCCCCACCTCCTCTGCTTCTATCTCTCGCCTCCACCTTCATGCCGCCGCCGCCTCCTCCTCTCCTCTCTCCCTCCTTCCTCTTCTCCTGCACCTCCTCTGGAGCCACTCTACCTCTTCTCCTCCTCTCCTCCTCCTCCCCTCTCCTCCCCCTCCCTCTCTCCTGCTGTCCTTTGGCTTTCAGGGTGATGGTGACGTCTTTCGGCCTGAGGAAACAAGACAAACGTCACACAGTGTAAATGTACCTTTCATACTAATCTAAAGAGGCTAGAGTTGAATTAAAGGGATATTTCACTTTCAAAAAAACTTTTGGTATTTTTGTCGTCTACTCAGGTCTTTGTGAGCCCCCAGACAGTTTAAGTTGCTCGATTCAGTATTTAGATATTTGATAGTCATTTTATCAGACACGCCTTGCCCTCCTAATGCGTGAGGGGGCCGTGTTTTTCCGATAATTTTTTTCATTTATTTTATTTTTTTATTGAATTTATTTTTTTTAATTTTCCAAAATAAATATTAAAAATAAATGAAAAAAGTAATTGAAATAACACGGCCCCCTCGCATATTAGGGTGGCGGTATGAGTCACCAGAAGCAAGGACGGGTGTTTTTGATGAATCTAACATGGTTAAAATGGAGTTTGAAGTTACAATGGGTTTGTATAGGAAGGGGGCGTGTCTGTTAAAATGAATATCAAATATCTAAATACTGAATCGAGCAACTTAAAAACTGTCTGGGGGGCTCACAAAGGCCTGAGTAGATGATACAATGACCAAAAGTTTTTTTGAAAGAGAAATATCCCTTTAACACTAATACATGTTACCATATCTACATGATATAGGGCTGGCAAAATATTCTAAGTCAGGGGTCTTCAACCTTTTCAGGCCAATGACCCCCTGGATGGCTTGATTCTAGCCTTAAAATAATTGATATCAATATTTTTGGAACTCTCTATGGGAAAAATGCATTGTCATTTTCTGAGTGGAACCAGAACATCACCGCCACTGCTAAGCCCTATAAGGCTATGGGGTTTAAGGGGATGAACAACCCCTGATAACGATGAATGTCCAGGTGATTGTCTATGTTATAACATAATCATGGAGTGTTTATAGTTGATGCTGTAAACTGTTGATGGTATATTACTAAGTTAACCCATTAAGACCTACCTGGAACGCATCGGTGTCATCTTGGATTTGGGCTATAACCATTATTTTGTATTTTGGCTATTCAAAAATAGCAGATCTACAAGATCATTGAAGATCTACAAGCTCTTGTAGATCTGCTATTTTTTTGAAAAATCTACATTTTTGCAAATCTATTTTTGAAAGCGAACATCAAACGTCTCAACAAATGTCTGAAAAACTATTGTTGCTATATCTTCTTCCATGTATGACCCTCATCTCAAAATATGTTGTTCCAGGGACCCCCAGAAGCAAAGATTTGAGTTAAACATTTTCGCTTTGAAAAAATAATATATACATATTCAAAGATTTGCACAAATTTTCTCGATTTTTCAAAAATAGCCAAAGCATAAAATAATGGTTAAAGTGGTTAAACAGATGCGTTCCCAGTCTTAAAGGGTTAATATTCCTCGTCCTCACCTTGCTGTGAGTTCCTCAGAGTGTTTGTCAGTAGAGACGTTCTGTCCAGCATCGTGAGCCCTTTCTCGCTCAAACCGCCTCCTCCGACTCGATGCTTCAGACATTATTCCATTGGTCAGCAAGTCTATACTCTCACTGATGGAATGAAATGTAATGTAATTACAGTAAATCCAGACATGGAACAGTGAATTATAGGATCCTAAAAATGAAACAGCTTAGCCATTTTACCACAACAGTGAAGTCTGTAACACTTTACTTATAGGTTGGGTCTATTAATGCATTATAACAATACATTATAATGCACTTATATGGCTTCATAACACTCGTTATAAATGTTTATAATTAGCGGTGGTGGAATGTAACTATGTACATTTACTTAAGTACTGTAATTAAGTATAATTTTGAGGTATTTCTACTTTACTTGAGTATTTCCAATTTCCAGTACTTTTACTTCTACTCCACTCTCGGATCTCGGATCCAAATATTGTACTTTTACTCCACTACAATTATTTGAAAACTTTAGTTACTAGTTACTATGCAGATATAAATTATTATATTTCAAAACATACATTAACCACTTTAGCCCTATTTTATACCTAGGCTATTTGAAAATAGCCGATCTACAAGCTCACAACGCGTCGCAATGTGACGCGTTGTGGGCTTGTAGATCTGCTATTTTCAAACATTTTAGTACATTTACTTTAGGTAATTTAAGTAAATTTTGATACCAATACTTTTGTGCTTTTACTCAAGTACATTTTGAATCCTGGACTTTTACTTGTAACAGAGTATTTTTATTTTGCAGTATTAGTACTTTTACTTAAGTAAAACATTTGATTACTTTTTCCACCACTCAGTGGCGCCGGAGCCTGTTTAATTAAAGGACAATTTGTTTCAGTCCAGCCCAAAAAAAAAAAAAAAAAAAAAAAATGTTAAATTATTTTTTATAAATAATAAAATCAGTCCAGTCCCCCGCACCTCGCGACCACCGCGCGCGCGAGGCGAACCGAATTAACCGAAATAACCGCATTATCCCCCCCAAAAATCAACAAATCCACCCGAAATAACCGCAACATTTTTGCGCGCCCGTGGTCCACATGCACGCGCGCGTCCCAGATGTGTCCCCCCATCTCATATTCCGTTCCGGCGCCCATGCCACCACTAGGCATAACAACTTATAACAAGGTTTATGATGCATTATAAGTGCTGGGTCATTATGCATTATTAAGCTCAGGCTCGGCGGAAAAACACATAATAACTACCATACTTAGTCACTTATAAAGTGTCTTTGTTATAAGTTGTTATGCATAATAATTATAAACATTTATAACGAGTGTTACGAAGCCTTATAAGTGCATTAATGCATCATAAATGTGATTATAATGCACTACTATAGACACAACCTTTATGCAAAGTTTTACCGTGAATTCTTTAACAGCAGATTAACTTGCATTCCAGCTAACGCACCTGCAATGACTATTAAGAGAGTAACTGGTTTAATGGTACAGCCTCATGCTTCATGTCCAGTAAACTCACTAATAACAATGATAAGATTGTTGACATCTCAACAGTGTTTATTTTATCTTCATGTGGTTGCTGTAGCAGTTCAGTGATTGTCAGTGTTGGAAAAAAGTACTCAAATGTTTTACTTAAGTAAAAGTATCAATAACCGCAATGCAGAAATTACTAATAGTTACGGTTACAGGTAAGTAGTAAAGTAAAAGTACTTAATTAAAATTGTACTTAAGTACAGTACTTCAGTAAATGTACTTAGTTCCTTTCCACCACTGGTGATTGTTGATCAAACAACAACAGGTGGTTGGTATCAGGGGAAGCTGTTGCTGTACACTTGTTGCCAGGTGTTACACCCACATTAGTGACCTATCGAATTACCGCACACTGTGTAGGCTGGTGTTTGAGGTTGTTTGGTTTGGGTCCGTTTGGTTTAACAAAAAAATATTATATTCTTTTTTTTTTTTTTTTTAAACTACAGTACCACCAACCAATTTCACATAATGTACTAGGGTTAAATGTAGAGGGGGAATAGATATGAATAAATAATAATAATAATATTAACCAGAGCACCAGTTTATCTAAGATTTTATTCAAGTTGTTGATAGGATGTAGTGATACACAATTAATTCACATCTCTTGGGGAATGTATTATATTTCAGCATTTTAATAGAATTATAATCTAACAGTATTAACGTTGAAGATATTAACGCGCCGGAGTAACAGAATTCGATAGGTCACCAATGTCACCAAAACACCCATATGAAGTAAACCAAAACAGAGACGCAGCGGATACAAAACACAACGTTTATCTCATTAGTTAGATCAAAACACCAGCTTGTTCAACTCTACACACTTGTGTGAGGACATTTAACACAATAGTTTAAGGAACGTTGTTGAAAAAAACACTTTAAAACACTTACATAAAAACATCTCCTCACGAGCCGTTTGAATGTGACGCCATCTTTAGCGTCCTCAGTGACGCTGTGGCCTCACGTCACCTGGTTTTGTTTCTATTCTGAATGAACTTGTGAGTTCCGGTATAGAGCCCGCCTACTGTATCCGGTCATTTTCAACAGCACATAAATGCACTGACTATTTCCGTATTCGCTCTAGACTGGACCGGATCTTTAACCTGTAAAGCAAATTGATCCTACTGCAGTGACGCTATCATGTCCACGTGATTCATTACTACACCCTGGATTGGTCGAATCGGACTATGATCTATATAAAGTCTGTTTATTTTTATCATATCATATCATATCATATCATATCATATCATATCATATCATATCATATCATATCATATCATATCATTATCATTATTATTATTACGGGGACAGAGCTCTGCTCTGTACACGTATTGTTATTGGCAGTATTCTGTCACTTCTTCTTCTTCTGCCACTTTTCGCAGTTCTGGCTGAACCGCGCTGTCGCTTTTTACGAAACTCGGCCATATGGTAGATGGTCATGAAAAACGATCAAAAAATAATTCTCACAATCTTTCGTCCAAAGGTGGCGCTATAGCACTCAATTGAAAATGCCAACTTTGACCAGGTACAACTCATGCCCTGTTTGACCTACAGCCATGAAACTTGGATACACATATGCGTCTCCTCATGCTGAACAACTTTCACACTCTGACTTTTGACCTCTGACCTTTAGATCTCCCACCATTTTGAATTATATGAAAAACAGTCATTGGCTCCTAACTTCTGCATTTTTTCACTTATGGAAAATCCGTTGGAAATTTTTGTAGGCAGTGGTCCAAGGTTCAAGTGCTAAACGTTTCGTGCAGATTGCTCAAAAATCCCAGGAGGAGATAGATTTTAACTATTACAGTTTAAAGAAAATTATTCATCTGTGCCTAAAACATACATGCAGACTCACATTTCTTTGAAACTTTGCAGAAATGTACAGGGTCATTCCAAATATCACTGAAACCAATCTTACTCCAATTGGCCAAAAGGGGGCGCTATAGCACTTTTTTGAAAAGGCAGACTTTAAACAGGCATAAGTCATGCCTCGTTTGGCCGAAAGTCGTGAAACTTGCTTACACATGTGCCTTGACTCATGAGGAACACACGTATCGATTTGACCATTAAGCTCCGCCCTTAGATTTTCCGCAATTTTGAGCAGTTTGAAAAATACTTGTTTTTGCCAGTTCTGGCTTAACCGTGCATGCGCTTTTTACGAAACTCGGCCATATGGTAGATGCTCATGAAAAACTACCAAGAAATAATTCTCACACTCATTCGTCAAAGGGTGGCGCTATAGCACTCAATTGAAAGTGCCAACTTTGAACAGGTACAACTCATGCCCTGTTTGACCTACAACCATGAAACTTCGATACACACATGCGTCTCTTCATGCCCGACAACTTTCGTGGTCTGACTTTTGACCTCTGACCTTTAGATCGCCCACCATTTTGAATTATATGAAAAACAGCCATTGGCTCATAACTTCTGCATTTTTTCACTTATGGAAAATCCGTTGGAAATTTTTGTAGGCAGAGGTCCAAAGTTCAAGTGTTAAACGTTTCGTGCAGATTGCTCAAAATTCCCAGGAGGAGATAGATTTTAACTATTACAGTTTTATGAAAATTATTCATCTGTGCC
The DNA here is from genome assembly GCF_963454915.1 of Gymnoscopelus microlampas. Taxonomy (NCBI): domain Eukaryota; kingdom Metazoa; phylum Chordata; class Actinopteri; order Myctophiformes; family Myctophidae; genus Gymnoscopelus; species Gymnoscopelus microlampas. The sequence goes on from NC_139948.1 coordinate 2,930,557, forward strand.
TAAAACATACATGCAGACTCACATTTCTTTGAAACTTTGCAGAAATGTACAGGGTCATTCCAAATATCACTGAAACCAATCTTACTCCAATTGGCCGAAAGGGGGCGCTATAGCAATTTTTTGAAAAGGCAGACTTTAAACAGGCATAAGTCATGCCTCGTTTGGCCGAAAGTCGTGAAACTTGCTTACACATGTGCCTTGACTCATGAGGAACACATCTATCACTTTGACCAGTAAGCTCCGCCCGTAGATTGTCCGCAATTTTGAGCAGTTTGAAAAACACTTAAACCCAGGATTTTTCAGCTATTTGCGTGAAACTGTATCATCTGTATAATCTCCTTTTTCATAGTTCCTTGTCTGTTGGTCCAATGGCGTCTCCCTTAAATGAGTGCCTCACAATCTCAAGGTCGCCAGTTCAAGCCTCACTTGATGCAGACTTAATTTAAGTTGAATTGCAAACAACATGACTGTATCAATGAATACATGTGCAAATGGTAAAGATAACCTGAAATGCTTATTTGAGAGTACGATTTCTCAATGTATGACATACTTCATTCTGAAAATAGCCGATCTACAATCTCAAAACTTTTCAGATAGCAACGTGTTTCTGAGCTTGTAGATCGGCTGCTTTCACTGTTTTCGGTAGCGAGGAGACATACAATTTCTCTATTGGTAAATGGTTTGTGAACGAGTGATCTTAGTGTTGGCTTGGTTCATGACAGAAGGCAAGAGTTTATGATCTTCAACAGACAACATCAGCCTGGACAAAGCTATAGCACTATAGGCAGTGTTGCAGCCTATTAGCCTATCATGGGGCGGCCACAGCTGGGTGGTTAGTGAGCACGCCTAGGGAACCAGAGGCCCTGGTTGCCCCAGGTTCGATTCCAGGCCATCCCAGCATATGCGTCGATGAAATGAAATTTGTCCCTGAGCAAGACTCTTAACCCCTAATTGCTCACAGGTTCTCATTGGAAACAAGACCACAAGGACTTTCATGAACGACCTGTTAAAAGGAATTGTCCTTATCCTAGTCCGAAGGTTGAGAGTTCGATTCCTGTTAATGGCAATAGGTTGAGATGTCCAATCTATCCATTCTGTTTCCATCTCTCTCTCTCTCATCAATCTATTCCGTTTCCATGTCTCTCTTCAATCTATTCCGTTTCCATGGCTCTCTCTCTCTCTCTCTCTCTCTCTCTCTCTCTCTCTCTCTCTCTCTCTCTCTCTCTCTCTCTCCAGTTTCCATCTCTCTCTCTCTCTCTCTCTCTCTCTCTCTCTCTCCAGTTTCCATGTCTGTCTGTCTCTCTCTCACTGGCCCCGTATTATCGCTGCTTGCAGCTATATTTATTATTATTATTAGCCTTATTATTATTTTCATTGTGTGTGTGTGTGTGTGTGTGTGTGTGTGTGTGTGTGTGTGTGTGTGTGTGTGTGTGTGTGTGTGTGTGTGCGTGCGTGCGTGCGTGCGTGCGTGCGTGCGTGTGCGTGTGTGTGTGGTGCTTGTATTAGCCTACTTGTGAGGGCCAAATGTCCCCACAAATATGGTAGAATTTGAGGAATTGACATTGTGAGCAATAACCTGCTCCTCACAAGAGAAATGCTTGTTTTTTGGTTAAAAAAATATGTTTTGAGTTAGGTTTACACTAATATTCAGCACACGCAACACATCCACAGTCTTGTAAATTCCTGCACATATACAGGCTAATTCTTATACAGGATAATAGTCCTTATATTCATTTATTAATTTATGTATTGATTCATTCATATTAGTTCATTCATTCATTCATTCACGGCATTTGTGGCCATGAATGAAGTTGATATAGTATTGTTGAGAGCGAGCGCTTCGATCGCAAAGTGGCCCTGAAACCTTCCACTTCCACTTCATCTCACAACAAGAAGAGAAGGGAGAAGAAGAAGCCCCATGCTGCTGGGCCATCTTCCTTCTACAGGGGAAAAAGCCAGTCCAGTGGGGTGCGATGCCGCCACCCCCACCCATACGCACCGAGTCCTGATCTAGGATACTACAGAGGCCCACAGGGTCGACACCATCCCGCTCAAAGGAGACAAGGGCCCAGTTATTAGCCCTTCAGAGAAATGCTAGCACAATATGACTCAGCTATAAATGTGTTTTCTGCTAGAAACGTTTCTCATGCACTGTCTAGGTAAAAGCTGATAAGATACTAGACGCCCACGCTCAAGGTCACGCACCAGCTGCAGCTATGATGTGTTACTGTGGGAACATGTGTACGTGCTCTGAGGGATGGGAGTTGACTTTGGTGGGTGGGAGGTGCAACTACATGTCTTGTAATATGACGGGACGGACTGTTCTTTTTATTACCCCGGTCGCCCTAGGTTGGGCAGACTCTCTTCCTGGACTTTTGCTCACGTATAGCTAACAGCCACCCCGGTGGCCATTTCTCTCTTCAATACTTTATCCCCTATTTTTGTAACTCTCTTCTTAATAAATCCTTTTTATTGAACTTCATTTTTGTGCGATGACTGCCTCCCCACTGCCTCATTAGCCGAGAAAGATATCCGGGTTTTTTGTCCTTTTCCTGTGTTTCTGTGGTAAGATTGGTAACACAAATTATTACATTAAAATTTCCATTAGCCTACATTAAAAAAACTTTATTTTGAGTCTCCAAGCTGGATAATTTGCAGGTTCTTCAGCAGTACTTACTTTTCCTACATAGCTCGAGTTAGAGCGCTTAATGTTGTGACAGTCATATTCTTTGAAAACACTGTTATACTTAATTCTTCAGTCAATGACATGAAAGCTTCTTTAGACATACCCCTTCTCTGAAACAGTCAAATTACTCTGAATAGAACATAGGTGACTGTAAGCCTAAGTTGATGATGGTCGTCATATTTTGGTAATGAAAGTCCAGGTGGATGTACACTCAGGATGTGAGTAACCTAATAAGGTGTCCTAATAAAGTGTATCTACATTTAAGGTGTATGAAACAGAGAGATACAAGGCATAAATATAATTCTGAGTTTTATTGAAACATGAAAATCAGTATCTCCTACCTAAATCACCTCTTCTGTACACAACAATTGCCATGGCATGTGTTGTATTCTTTCCATCCAGTGTCTGCTCATTCTGGTCAAAGTTGTCAATGGCAGCATCAATTATCCCATGTTCTGTGGTTCTTGTCAGTCCATTTGGGATGTAAACACCTTTGTATCTCTCTAATTGATCTGCTGCTACAGATGTTAGAAACTGGAGCACTTCAGTGTAAGAGACACAATGACCCATTGTGTGTAGGATGTTGATAAGGGCCTTGCTGCCAAACTCATGATGGATCATGATGCCCAGTCCTAGTGTGATGGGTGTACGGCTGCTGCAGCACTTTGCAATTATATCATGGCAAAAGGTTATTACACTTATGTTATTTGTTGCTGGGTCATTATTACACATCTGCACTTTTTTAAATGCATGTGAACTAACACACCAGTTCACAAAATCATATAAAACGTCTGGTACATATTTACTGCACTGGAGAAGGGACATCTTATCACTGCTTGTAGAATTGAGGCTCATGCTCAACCTTTTCCGTGGCTTTCCTTAAAATACCTGCAGCCTGGTGTAGAATTTGTGTATCCGTCAGAGACTCTCTTCTCTGTGGAGGCATTGTCTCCCTATCTTCTGTTATATGTTCTCTGAGGAGAGCAGCTTCTTGCATTGCTTGGCCAACAGTAATGCCACCAGAACAGATCAAATCAGATTTTCCAGGACGCTCAATGAAAGCCAGCTTCTCCCTATAATGTTGGATCAACTTTATTTTGAGTCTCCAATTTGCAGGTTCTTCAGCAGTACTTACTTTTCCTACATAGCTCTGAGTTAGAGCGCTTAGTGTTGTTGTGACAGTCATATTCTTTGAAAACACTGTTATACTTAATTCTTCAGTCAATGACATGAAAGCTTTTTCATGTGCATTTAATTTATTTTCTGACAGAAGTTTGTTTCTGGCTGCTCTGATATTATTTTCAGAAATATAGTGTCCCAGGCAGCTTCTGTGATACTTTGCATCATAAGCAAATAAATCTTCATGCGTCAGCATACGAAGATGAATTTTGTCATCAAACCTCTCTGAGGCTGCATCGAGGACCTTTGACCTTGTACTTTCACCTGTACCAGTACTTATAGGGGTAAGGCCTTCTTTCTTTGTGGCTTTCTGGCTGCAAATGAAACACTGGCTGCGGATGTCAAATCCTGGTTCTCTGGTCAGTCTTTTGCTTTGACATTGATCCCTGGCTGGTTCTTGCTCACTGCTCACTTGAACTTGAATAATTGGCCCTACATGACCTGTGATATGAAACTTTAAACTTGAAGGACAGTATGTCGTCTGAGTGGGGGGATAGTCTCTTATGGACTTCATCAACCCGTTCCTGGGCAACCTTCAATATGGTTTTGACTCCTTCCAAGGTTGCGTTCTTGACATGTGGATTATTTTTATCTCCTTGTAGAGGTTTTTCACATATTAAGCACAATGTTTCGTCCAGTGTCTGTGAATGTGGCTTGCTTACTGTTTCTGTTGGCTCCATTTTTACAGTGAACTCTGGTAAATATGGAACAGTTAATTAGAGTTGCCTATTTTTTTCACATTTAATTTTGATACTATTCTTGGTAACATGAAATAAGCCTCAAATTTAAGCTCTTCAAAAAGATCTGTTACTGTTATGCATGTAATGCTAACTTCTATCATTGCTTCAGATAGCTGATTCGTGATATAAAAGTAATACAACACAACATATTCTACAATCTAGATGTATCAAATTAAGGAATACCATAGTATTACATTTGTGTAGACATTTGTGTTACCTGTTATCGGTCATTTGATTGGTGGTTTCTTTACAATATGGCACAGTGGACATTTCTCCCCCTGGAAAGCCATGTGAGAGTTTTTGGATAGAATTGTGAAGCCACAGTCCTTCCCCTGCTCTCATTGGTTGAACTTAATTGACTTCAATTTACTGCTTAAAGAAACAGTAAACACAGTATTGCATTTGTGTAACGCTTCTCTGTATTGAGGCCTGCAATTCTCAACAAAATGAATTAATCTATGCACCGTTGGTTTGGATGTGTATATAAAAAAGTTCTTACTACTGAAATCATAAATTCATATTTCCATGAATTAATGACATGGCATGACATGACATTAATGACATGACATGGCTTCATGTGCCCCTGCCACACACAGCAATCATGTGTGAGTGTGATTGAATATGGTGCTGTACTTACATAATTGCCTCAACATTGCCCCAAATGTTGCCCCAAAATCACAAGGAATTTGACTTTTAATTTGATTTTGACTTTCATTTGGTATATATAAAGGACAAAAAGTAAAGTGTTATTCCAACATTTTAATAATGTTTTATTTCCAGAGAAGGAGTATATATCTAAAGAAGTCTAATTGTGGGATCGCTAATGCGATCACACTACTGTTATTGTCAATATTTATTCCGCCCGTTTTTTGGCACCTAACTAGTCCTTCATACTTTTAGCTACAAACTCCGTTCCAACTCTTCAACGTTCGGCCTACTCAGGACATGTGGGCTAACATTCAAATTTTTTAATTAATTTGTACTTTTAGAGATATTGCACTTTTTACTTCTAAAAAATCCCCATTCATTTCAATGGGGAAATGCATCATCATCCTCAGTTTTTTACACTATTCAACACTGCCAACACTATACAAACTTTTAACACTAATACTTTAACACCTTGTCAAACCTTTCACACCTTTTAAACTTTTCAAACCTTTAGAACCTTTCAAACCATTAGAACTTTTAGAACTTTTAGAACCTTTAGAACCTTTAGAACCTTTCAAACCTTTCAAACCTTTCAAACCTTTCAAACCTTTCACACCTTTCAAACCTACAGATGTGCCACTTCAAAACTTCACACGTTACTGTTCTTTCCCTGAAAGTGGCCTGAAAAGGCATGTTTTCCTCCCTGTTCTGCCCTTGAAATTGCACTGTTTTGCCCCTGAAAAGAAGTTGTCACTAAACCCCCCCGTTTTTCCCTTCAACAGACACCCATATGCATGAGAACAAAAGAATGTGTGTTGAGAAGGTGTCAGACTCATTATGAGGCGAAAGGTGATTTGAAGAGTTGCTCAAATTAATTAGCATCATAAAAGCAGTGATCATCAAAATAATTAATCATTTTAAATGCCCTTCTTTGTCCCTCTTATTTCCCTGGGAATCCCCTGAAAATTTACTGTCTTGGCGATGGCAGGACATGTGAAGTTTTGAAGTGGCACATCTGTATAACACTACTAACACTATCAATACTCAATACCAGCAACATTCTTAGCGATCCCACACTGTTTCTTCAGGAACAGTACTTTCTCGTTTGCAATAACACTGTACTAGATCTCTCCACACAACCACTGGTAATTGTTTAATAGCATCTTAGGCTATGCAGTAACAGCTTATTTGACATAAATATGTTTTTTTTTCTAAATGAGGGAAAGTAGAGGAGTCCACACTACAAAAGTACCATTTCCGCCTAAACTAAAAGTATGTTTAAAGGACTATATTTCAGTATTTCTTTAAGTAAATTACATTCTGACTCTTTGGTGATGTAGGGTAGACACCTGGTTCATACCTCAGCAAATTTGATGAAGATAAGAGTGAGCATTCTCAAGTTATAGCATTTTTGGTCACCTTTGCCCTATTCGGATTTGCCTTTTTCAGAGATTGAGGTAGTTCTAAAGAATAGCCAAAAAAACTAATTTTGCCCCAAAATAAAATTTCACAACAAATTAATGGGAGACCCTCAAACACTAAGGCCTTTTTTGAGGGCTTGCTACAGGACTATTAAGTTTATTTCTCAACGAGTGGCCCTCACTTATTTCCTCATAAAATCAGGATACAGGGCACTGCTCATGAGAGACTACTTGGCACTAGCTACTTGGTGATAACACAGAGCCGAGAGTGAAATTAGGTCTGTACAGTTGATGTTGAAGCACACGCAGATACAACAGCAGTTGTGTCCCGTAGCTGCTGGTGAAAGACGCCAAGGCAATAGTATTGGTCTCCGATCACTGAATGTTTTTAAATCTAATTCTAGATTTGTGCCTGAGTTCTGAGCAATGCAGTCTAGTCATTGTCGGAAGCCACTTGTAATCTACCGAGAATAGATCCTCTAGGTTGAACTCAAGAGACAGAGTTTATCCATTCTAGATAAAGCGATAAGTTGGAGTAAGATTAAAATTCCGGTAACCGGAGAGGAGTTAGCAAACCACGAAAGGGGTTCCGGTGGGGAGTTTGGGTCTATTGGCCCAGGGTCTGATTCCCTCTACAAGTATATATTGATATATATATATATATTTATTTTCAGTATAAAAAGCTAATGAGTGGAAATAGCGGCACTCCAAATGCATGACCTGAGCTTTATTTTGTACCTCCATGTTTTATTATAATGTTCTGATGAAGGCTCTTTAGGCCATGTTCATAAAACCTTTTCAACAGAGAGCACAACAAAAGACATTTGGTGTCTTCCATAAACCCAAAAATACATTACGAATGAACCACTACTTCAACATAATAGTATAAAAATAGCAGCTCTACAAGCTCAGCTCAAGTGTTGCATCTTTTAGATCTGCTTTCTTCTCAATAATAGATCATTTCTTTCAATCAGAGTCAGGGTGCTTCAAAGATTTTTGAAAGGTTCTGAAAATCTTTATTATATTTTTTTGAGGATTTTAAAACAGGATATTGTCTCATGGTATTAGCAGCAAGTTAGAGGCAGTGGTGTAAAGTAACTATGTACATGTACTTTTTTACTCCACTGCATCTCAGAGGCAAATATTGTACTTTTACTGCATTACAATTGTTTTGAAGACTTTAGTTACTAGTTACTTTGTAGATTTTGATTATTACAAAACATACATTAACCACTTCAGCATTTTATACTACGGCCATTTGAAAATAGCTGTAGATCAGCTATTTTCACAAGATTTGCACATTTTGAAATCTTTTCTGCATAATGAGTACTTAGTGTTATTAATATTTTTACTCAAGTAAAACATTTAAGTACTTCTTCCATCACTGATTAAAGGAATGCTATACTGAGCTATAAGTCTTACATTTTAATCTTTTGGAATGATGCTGTTTCCACTCAACTGGTGTTTTTTTTAACTGTAGCTGAGAACCCACAGCCAAGAAAGGCAACCAGAGGAAGAACACCTGCTCCAAACATTACATAGAGTTTTATTATTTTGTGATTTTCATGTCTTCTATCAAGGTTCAAGATGAGTCTTTATTGTTACATCTTGTGCACAGATACTTAAGAGTTAAAGTTAGTATTGTTCGTCAATTACTTTCAGAGCATGTTCATTTTAATGATCAAAACATGTGTTGCTATAATGTCAGTGGTTCTCAAACTTTTCTCATGTCAAGGACCACCCAAAATGATATGTATTTGGCCGTGGACCCCCATCTCAAAACATTTTGTTTCAGGGACCCCATGCAGAAGCAAAGATTTGAGTTTAAAATGTTCACTTTAAAACATATATATATATTCAAAGATTTGCACAAATTTGCCAAAAAGAAATAGCAGATCTACAAGCTCGTAGCGCGGCACTCGGTGCCGTGCTATGAGCTTGTAGATCTCCTATTTTTGAATAGCCAAATAAATCTAAAAATGGCACAGACGGACACATGAGAGACCAACACAGAGAGACACAGTGTTCCTGTTGCTCTGAGCACAAATACCAACCCGTTCAGGGTTGTAATATCGTCAGGCAGAAACCCGCCATCTTCTATATTTCATTTTCTTTTGTCACACAAAAGTATAGTGAAAATAGACGATCTACAAGCTCACAATGTGTTGCTTGCAGATCGGCCATTTTCACAATATTAAAACTTTTTTTTTAAATGATAATACAAAAAGGAACAGTTTTGGATATAGGCCTACAAGGTTTCCACCCGACAGTGACGATAACTTGTCTGTGTTTGTGTGTGTGTGTGTGTGTGTGTGTGTGTGTGTGTGTGTGTGCGCGTGCGTGCGTGCGTGCGTGCGTGCGTGCGTGCGTGCGTGCGTGCGTGCGTGCGTGCGTGCGTGCGTGCGTGAATGAGCTTTGGCCCAGAATTCATACCAAGAGCAGACGAGATGCAAACCCTTAATAATTTCAAGGTCCCCATTTCGTTATGCATTACAATTAATCCACAGACCCCCATTTGATATGATTTCTATCTTTGGGACCCCAATGTACACTCAAATCCTCTAACTAATCCTTTTAATTCATTTTGGGGGGCTATTTTTGGCTAGGAGATTTGGTATAGACGGAAAAAGAGCGATCCAAGTACAGTACTGTTATGGTTAGATAGGTCGGCTGTTGTGAGGCTGACACAAACCTGAGCTAAACCTATCCACATTGGAGTTGGGTGGTCCTGTCTATTTTACAGCTTTTGAAAGAAAACAGCTGGGAGAGAAAAAAAACAAAAAGCACTAAGAAGACGTTAGTGGGGAGAGAGAGAGAGAGAGCGAGAGAGAGAGAGAGAGAGAGAGAGAGAGAGAGAGAGAGAGAGAGAGAGAGAGAGAGAGAGGCTGAGGGAGAGAGAAATGACCAGAAAAGGGAGACGGATCGGGAGTCGCGACACGTAGTGAGCTTGTAGATCGGTTACTTTTGAATAGCCAACTGTTAAAGTGGTTAAGATGCTATATTAACACATTTTGCTGGGGACGTTCTAGAAACCTCTTCAAGGACCCCTGGGGGTCGTCGTCCCCCCCCCCCCCCCCCCGCCCCACAGGGAAGCACTGCTTCAGAAGACTTGTGTTGTTGCTGATCAGAGTCACAGTGACCAGTACGGGTCCATTTGGTTCCATTTGTAGACTCTCAGAGTTACACACCCGTAAGGGGCCATTTGCAACCCCCTCAAGGAACCATGAGGGTCCCTTGACCACACTTTGAGACCCACTGGTGTAGCAGAGTGTTTCCAATGAGTCAACATGCGCAATATCAGCACCCTGACTCTGTTTGACCAGAATGGAAGTAAGCCTATTGTAAATTGTAAATCCAAAATGTCCAAGACGCTGCCAAGAGTCTGTTTTACTTGGCTTGCTTCGAGTGGATGGCAGAAGTACTTATTTAAAGGATAATTGTCTTTACAACGTCTACTCAGGCTTTTGTATGAAAAAGCAGACAGTTTTTAAGTTGCTTGATTCAATATTTACATACAGTATTTGACAGCATTTGGTCAGACATGTCCCCTTCCTATATAAACCCATTGTAACTTCAAACTCCATTTTAACCATTAGACCATTGAAAATACGAGGCGTGAGGTGGGGAATGTGTTTTTTAATTTTTATAGTGTGTGTCTGTCTCTGTGTGTGTGTGTGTGTGTGTGTGTGTGTGTGTGTGTGTGTGTGTGTGTGTGTGTGTGTGTGTGTGTGTGTGTGTGTGTGTGTGTGTGTGTGTGTGTGTGTGCTTTAGACGAATGCATTGTCGTCTTTACTCTGAAAGCGAGGCTGCAGGTTTTACCATCTAAACTTAACCTCTCCATCTGGTTTCCAGGCAACCATGCTCCTCACTGTATACATCATGGTCATGAACAAATAGCTGAAACCATGTCCCACATCTTAAATGGGTGCCATGTATACAGGGGACTCTACATAAGTAGGCATGACAGAATAGTGGATTTGATATCTAAAGATATCACTTCTATTTTCAGGTCCTCCATCATGCTGTATAAGCATTCTACTGTGAAGCCGAGCATGTTTAACCTGTGTAACGATGATTCTGTGTTCTCTAACATTTCAGCTAACACCCCTGATGTCATTGTTGTTAATGAGAACCATAGGGAGGTGTTCATTCTCGAGGTCGGCTGTACTTTTGATTACAGCTTAGAGGAAGCCTTCCTAACCAAAGTGCTAAAATATCAACAGCTAGAGCAGACCATCTCTCAGCTAGGCTACAGATGTAAACTTTTGGTTTTTATCTTTGGTAGTCTAGGACACGTGCACAAGTTGGTTGTGAGGGGCCTGCAAATGGAGGGCTAAACAATTAGCAAGGTACTGCTCAATATCAGCTATTATAGGAAGCCGCTCAATTTGGAGGAGGCGTTGCTTCCTTTACCCATGATTGTTGTCTGCTGTGTTTGACAAGTATGCCATCTTTTGTTTTGTATGTAACATTGCTCTGCTTTACATGCGCTTTGTAACTAACTGTTTTCCCTTCATCTGACTGCACTGGCAGTGTTTATGTCCTTTGTACATCCCGTACTTCTTATTATGTGGACATAAATAAATATTTCAAGTGTGTGTGTGTGTGTGTGTGTGTGTGTGTGTGTGTGTGTGTGTGTGTGTGTGTGTGTGTGTGTGTGTGTGTGTGTGTGTGTGTGCGTGCGTGCGTGAAGGTCACAGCATGTCCCAACAGGACCACCTGAATTCCTCCTACTCAGATGCTCAGAGTCAGCACCTGGGCTCTTCTGCCCCCTGGAGGAATACTGCAAGCATGCCTCCCATCCTCACCCTGGAGGACAACTGCTGTGAGTAACACACACACTAACACACACACACACACACACACACACACACACACACACACACACACACACACACACACACACACACACACACACACACACACACACACACACACTAACACACACACACACACACACACACACACAGAGGCTGGTATTACAGTCTGTACTTGTGAGGACTGTGAGGAGATTTTAGTACGACCGTCTCTGGGAAAAAAATCTGAAATGTCCACAGCCCTCCTCTGAGTCACAGACCGAGTAGAAAAAAATGGCACCACATTATCATGAGCATTAGTGAGGACCAATTATATGAAAATGGGTGAAGTCGTCCTTTAAAATATGTATGCTCTGACAATGCACGTGGCCCACCCATCAGATGGGTTGGCAGCGAACACTTTCAAGATGTTCAAGTGGGCCCTGCTCCAGAAAAGGTTGGGAACCATACTGCACGTGTTCACTGAAGGAAGTTGCTCTAAGAAGACAATCAATAAATAAGTAGGAGAATAAATGTTAGCCAATCAGTCTGTGCTGACATTTCCTCTCCTCTCCATCTTCTAGATTTCCTGCACCTCCCTGTGTGTAAGGAGGAGCTTTCCCCTGAACAGCAGGAGAGGAGCCCCAGTCTGGTCCAGGTGAAACTAGAACCTCCAGAGATTAAAGAGGAACAGCAGGAGAGGAGTCCCTGTCTGGTGAAACTAGAGCCTCTACAGATTGTCCGTGTGGAAAATGCAGGTAAATCACTTAAATGCGCAAAATCTCCAAAAGTCTGTAGTTCACGCATCTCGAGAACCGAGTGACTGTAAACGCGACACGCACATCGCCGCCGACCCTAGGGAGTGTTATGCCCGGTGCCGAGCGATAATCGGTTGTCCAGAACCGCCGATCCGACCGATCCGCCCAAATATAGGCATACATGGTGATCCGGTTGTCCAGAACCGCCAATCCATATATACTAGGCATAAAAAGGACAAAGACAGACATATACAGAGAGTGACAGACAGACAGACAGACAGACCGGTACAAGTACTCTGAAAATGGGCACTAAGGGGAATTGCATAGCCATGCATTCCCATCCCAACTTGTACTGTATTGTTCCCGAATTGGGCAGCGGCCTATATGCACTATTAATTGATTAGGTTATTAAGTGGCCTGTCTATTTTGAGTTGTTAGTACCATCTAAAGCTTAACAACTATAGGAGGGGGGGACATTAAATATTTAACTCTCACTTTACCTTTTGCCTATAGATTATCTGCAGCTCCGTGTGTGTAAAGAGGAGGTTTCCCCTGAACTACAGGAGAGAAGCCTCAGTCTGGTTTTAAAGAGGATTAAAGAGGAACAGGAGGAGCCCCTTCAAAGACCAGAGGAGGCTGATGGGTCAACGTTGATGTTACTAGCCGTGAAAAGTGAAGATGATGGTGAAAACAGAGACACAGAGCCTGTAGCCAGCACCTCAACTCAACACATGAAAACACAAGCTGATGTAGGGGACTGTGGAACATCACAACCAACTAGTGCTGACCAGCTCCTCTCTTCACACGGTTCTGAATCTGACATCACCGAAGACAGTGATGAGTGGGTGGAGACAAGGGACGATCTGTCAGCTTTAAACACGCTGAAATCACACAAGACAAAACAAGTGGAAGGACAAAGATTGTCTTTGAGCAACAAGTTACCCCAGAACCTGAAATCATCAAAACAAACTCTGTCCATTAGGAGTCACACAGGGAAGAAGAGCTGTAGTTGTAAGGAGTGTGGCAAGGTCTTTGGTAAAATGAGTATTCTGGAACAACACATGAGGATTCATACAGGTGAAAAAACAATTACTTGTACAGTTTGTGCACAACAATTCAGTAAAACTTCATCTCTGGAGGCACACATGAGGACCCATACAGGTGAAAAACCATTTACTTGTACAGTTTGTGCACAAACATTCAGTCAAACTTCAAATCTGAAGAAACACATTAGGACTCATACAGGTGAAAAAACATTTACTTGTACAGTTTGTGAAGAAGGATTCAGTCGAATTGATGCTCTGAAGTCACACATGAGGACTCATACAGGTGAAAAACCATTTACTTGTACAGTTTGTGCACAACAATTCAGTCAAACTTCAAATCTGAAGACACACATGAGGACTCATACAGGTGAAAAACCATTTACTTGTACAGTTTGTGCACAACAATTCAGTCAAACTTCATCTCTGAAGTCACACATGAGGACTCATACAGGTGAAAAACCATTTACTTGTACAGTTTGTGCACAACAATTCAGTCAAACGTCAAATCTGAAGAAACACATGAGGACTCATACAGGTAAAAAACATTTACTTGTACAGTTTGTGAACAAGGATTCAGTCGAATTGATGCTCTGAAGTCACACATGAGGACACATACAGGTGAAAAACCATTTACTTGTACAGTTTATGCACAAAGATTCATTCGAAATAATCATCTAAAGATGCATATGAGGACTCATACAGGGGAATAATAAAACCAAAAACTTTAATTGTAGTTGTGTTCAAAATACAACTATTAAGAAACGTGTTTTCATACAGGAGGAGGAGGAATTCTGTCATTGAATAGTATACCTTCTATTTTTCAAGGAAGCAATCTGAGCTGACAAAATATCTGACCATGATCATGATCACTATGATCATTAAATCATTCTTAAATCAACACAATTAATTGATCTGCTTTGCATTTTCTGTATGGAAACTGTGTTTAAGTTTTTACAGTCAATGTATTTGAGCACTCAGTCATATGTGTATGTATGACCAAAGTGTATGCATGAGGTTCATCTAATTAGTTATTTCAGCCACTATACATTTCATTATCTTGACGCTATGAATGATATCTGATGGTTTTTGATTATCCAATAGAAATTACGATGAGAGGCACCTCCAACGCGCACGCACGCACGCACGCACGCACGCAATTCCTTTTCATATCCTGTTTTCATCCTGATTTGTTTTCTGTATAACAGAAGTCATAGCACTCTTAAAAACATTTGGAGGCAGTGTGCTACTATATCTTATTCAATGTAAAAGTCCAATGATCTGTCACAGAAAACATCTCAGTGTTTTTTTTATTACAGCTTGTCTTTATCTTATGACAGAGATACGACTACTGTTTATCTGATTGTACACACATGGGAATACAGAGCCAACTGTGATTCAAGGTCAGGGGGTCCCCTGCAAAAGCAGTTAATATAGCATCACAATCATTTTAACCACTTTAACCATTATTTTATACTTTGGCTATTCAAAAATAGCAGATCTACAAACTCATGCTGACCACTACCATTTTAGATCAATATCCAAACTGCCGTTTTTATTAAAGAATTTAGAAAAAATACTATCTCAGTATCTCTTTTATGAATTTTAATTCAATTTTTGAAATATTTCAATCAGGCTTCCGGGCACTGCGCAGCACTGAGACAGCACTTTTAAACATCACAAATGATCTTTTAATGGCTGCGGATGTCGGTGACTGCTCAGTTTTATTTCTACTGGACTTGAGCTCGGCATTTGACACGGTGGACCACCGTTTGTTATTGGACCGCCTTAAAAACTGGGTTGTCATAAATGAGGTATAGAGCTCGAGTGGGTTTGTTCATACAGTATCTGACTGATAGAGACTCCTCGATTGTAATTGGGGAGGCCTCCTCATCCGCGTTCCCCAGGGGTCAATTTTGGGTCCCTTATACTCTTTACAATTTATATGCTTCCTATTGTTAATATTATCCACACACACGGTATACATTTTCACTGCTATGCTGATGACACTCAGCTTTACATCCCCCTCAAACCCGGTGTCACTGGTAATATGTCCCATCTACTGTCATGTATGTCTGATATCAAACACTGGATGTCCCAAAGGTTTCTCCAGCTCAATGAAGCAAAATCTGAAATAATTTTATTTGGCCCCCAAAACACCACCCACCCTTTTCACTCCGAACTTGGCACACTGTCCTCCAATGTAACTCTTGTAGCCCGTAACCTGGGCGTGATGTTCGACTCCAACCTCTCCTTCAACCTACAGGTAACAAAAACTGTCCAATCTTGTTACTTTCAATTAAGGAATATAGCCATAATCTAATCTTTTCTGTCAGTTGCGGACCTTGAAAAAGTCATTCATGCCTTCATTTCTTCAAGATTAGACTACTGTAATTCCTTATACTCCGGCCTTAGCAAAAAAGTTTTATCCTGTCTACAATTAGTTCAGAACTCTGCCGCTAGGCTTTTAACAAACACTAGGAGGCGTGACCATATCACCCCTATATTGGCGTCTCTCCACTGGCTACCTGTAAGCTCAAGAAGTGATTTTAAGATTTTACTCGTCACTTTTAAAGCCCTGCATGGACAGGCTCCGAAGTACATTTGTGATATGCTGAAGCCCTACAAGCCAGAGCGTAACCTAAGATCCTCAGACAAGGCTCTTTTGGTCGCTTCTACAGCAAACCTCGCTACTCGGGGTGAGCTGGCTTTTTCGGTCCGGGCCCCCTGGGCTCTGGAACGCCCTCCCCGAGAAGCTGAGGCTGGCACAATCGGGTCCCAATCCTACTTCTTTTAAATCTCTCCCGAAAACACACTTGTATGCTAAATGTTTTTCTTATGTCTATTTGATTTTAACTGGCGCTTTTAATTCTACTGCTGTATATTCACAACGTCGCAACCTTCGCTCACTATCCTCCTCTGATCTTTCCTCCTCTGTCCTCTCTGCTCTCCCTACCCCCGAATCCTTTGCTCTTCTATCCCCTGATACTGCCACTGATCTTCTTTTCTCTACTCTATCCTCTTCCCTGGACCATCTCTGTCCCCTCACCACCAGGCCTGCACGCCAAACTCCACCTGCACCCTGGTTGTCGGACTCAGTGCGTACTGAGAGACGGAGCCTAAGAGCAGCTGAGCGTAAATGGAGAAATGGCAACCTCCCGGAGGACCTTCTTACCTTCCAATCCCTCCTTTCTACCTTTTCCTCCTCTCTATCAGCTGCTAAAGCTGCTTTCTTCTGCACTAAAATTCAGGCTTCTGCTTCCAACCCTAAAAAACTCTTTGAAACTTTCTCCTCTCTCCTGCAACCACCTCCCCCTCCTCCCTCCTCGTCCCTCGTCCCTGACGATTTCGCCAACTTCTTTGACAAGAAGGTGAACGATATCCGATCCTCATTCCCTCCTCCCCCGGCTGGTGCCCTGCGCACTACCCACACCCGTCCGTCTTCCACCCTCCCCTCTCTAGCTTCATCTACTCCTCTCCCCCCCCCCTCCACCTCTCTATCCCACTTTTCTCCCCTTTCCCCTAACGAGGTCCTTCTCCTTGTTACCTCTAGCCGCCCCACCTCATGCTCTCTGGACCCTGTCCCATCCCCTCTGCTGCAGTCCACTGCACCTGAACTTCTTCCCTTCTTAACCCACCTTATTAACACCTCTCTGACATCTGGTTACTTTCCCTCTATTTTCAAGACTGCCAGAGTCACCCCCCTCCTCAAGAAACCGACACTTGACCCCTCTGAAGTCAAGAACTACAGACCGGTTTCCCTTCTATCCTTCCTATCTAAAACTCTCGAACGTGCTGTGTTCAAACAACTGTCCTCGTATCTCCACCAGAACAACCTCCTGGACTCCAACCAGTCTGGGTTCAAAGTGGGTCACTCGACAGAGACTGCCCTCCTGGCAGTGGCGGAGTCGCTCCATGCCGCTAGAGCGAACTCTCTCTCCTCTGTCCTGATACTCCTGGACCTGTCTGCAGCGTTCGACACAGTGAACCATCAGATCCTCCTCTCCACCCTCGAGGGGATGGGTGTCTCAGGCTCTGCACTCTCCCTGTTTGCATCCTACCTGACGGGTCGCTCCTACCAGGTGATGCTGGGAGGGTCTGTGTCAGAACCACACAGGCTCACTACTGGGGTTCCCCAAGGCTCGGTTCTGGGTCCTCTTCTCTTCTCTCTCTACACTACATCTCTTGGTGCTGTCATCCGCTCCCATGGCTTTTCCTACCACTGCTATGCCGATGACACCCAGCTGATCCTCTCATTCCCCCCCTCTGACACACAAGTGGAGGCACGCATTGCTGCTTGTCTGGCTGACATCTCGGAGTGGATGTCGACGAACCACCTGAAGCTCAACCTGGACAAGACCGAGCTGATGTTCATCCCAGGGAAGGGCTGTCCTCACCGAGACATGGCCATCACCATTGAGAACGCTGTGGTGACGTCAACTCGGACTGCGAAGAATCTGGGTGTGACCCTGGACGATCAACTGTCGTTCTCAGCTAACATCGCATCAGTGACACGGTCCTGCAGATTCCTCCTCTACAACATCAGGAGAATTCGCCCCTTCCTCACGGAGAAGGCAGCCCAGGTGCTCATCCAGGCTCTGGTCATCTCCCGCCTGGACTACTGCAACTCCCTCCTGGCTGGTGCTCCGGCATCTGCCATCAGACCTCTGGAGCTTGTTCAGAAAGCTGCGGCTCGTCTGGTGTTCAACCGCCCCAAGTTCTCTCACACAACTATCCTTCTCTGTTCTCTGCACTGGCTCCCCGTAGCGGCTCGCATTCAGTTTAAAACCCTGCTAGCCTATAGGGCAGTGAAAGGAACAGCTCCTTCCTACCTCCGGGTTTTGGTCAATGCCCACACCCCTGCCCGACCACTCCGGTCTGCCACCTCGGGGCGACTGACTCCCTCCCCACTCAACGGTCCTTCTGGTCGATCGACACGGTCACGACTTTTTTCTGTTCTGGCCCCACAGTGGTGGAATGAACTTCCCACTGATGTCAGGACAGCAGAGTCACTGCCCATCTTTCGCCGCAGGCTGAAAACCCACCTCTTCAGGAAACACTACCCTTCCTCTTTGCCTGGCCTACTTGTTGTTAACTAGTTGTAGGAACTATTGTTGTATTGTTGTATTGGATCTATTAGCTCGTGCTCATTTGATTTGGCTATTTTATCTCATGTGTTTATGAAAGTAGATAGCTGATATATTGCACTTTTACCTTAGCGCTAGGTATACTCTTGGTTGCTTGTTTTTACAGGAAATACACTTAAGACTCTGGTGATTAGTAGTTTCGTTCCCTACCTATGTTGAATGCACTTATTGTAAGTCGCTTTGGATAAAAGCGTCTGCTAAATGACTGTAATGTAATGTAATATATTGTTGTTTTCATGTTGTTTTTATTGCTTGGTTGTTTTTATTACTTGTTTTGACATGTCTGTAAAGCACTTTGTAACATTGTTTAGAAAAGCGCTATACAAATAAATTCATTATCATTATCATATTGATGGGTTAAGACATTATGGTGCCTGACCATTAAGAGCTTCGTAGGCAAGGAGAAGGATTTTAAATTGTGTTCTGGATGATAGAGGGAGGGCAGAGAAGCCGTGTGGGAGAGATGTGATCCTTTTACTAGTTCCTGTGCAAATATTATTCAAAATATTCCCCCAAAAAATCTAAAAATGTCTAAAATAGCAGATATACAAGCTCGCAGCGCGGTACGAAGTGCCGCGCTGTGAGCTTGTATATCTTCTATTTTTGAATAGCCAATATATAAATGGATACAGTGGTTAAAATGATTTTGATGCTGTATTAACACATCTTGCTGGGGCCCACCTGGAACCCCCTCAAGGACCCCTTGGGGTCCCTGGACCCCACTTTGAGAACTTAGATCAGTGGTTCTCAAAGTGGGGTCCGGGGACTCCCAGGCGTCCTTGAGGGGGTTCCAGGGGGTCCTCTGAAAAATCTGTTCGTAAAGCATCAAAATCAGGTTAAACATCAAAAATCTTTATATATTAACATATGAGACATTTGCTAGTTTGCTCCATGTACACAATTTGATCACATTATCAAGTCCAATTAACTTTGGCTCCATAAAAGGTTGTTGGTGGTTTTAGGAAACAAGACAATCTACGGGGTCATCCCTATGTTCCCCGGGTTCTATGTTCCCCCACTAAGGTTAGGGTTAGGTTTAGGTTTAGGTTAGGTCCTATGTTCCCCGCTCTCCCTAGGACAGCGGGGAACATAGGACCCGGGGAACATAGGACCCGGGGAATTGATATCCCTGAAATTATAAACACTACAGTACATTTAACCACTTTCATCCTGGAATCCATATTTGGGGCATGCCAATAAGTTTTCAAAAGTAACACAAAATAGCAGATCTACAGGCTTGCGATGTGTGGTGCGATTGCAGAAGTGCTATTTTCGATACTCGTCACACAACATATAGCAAAGGCAGTGGCGTCAGTTCAGCAAAAGCTAAGGTATGGCAGCATGCACGCGACCTCATGCACGCGCGCGCAGCACGCGTGCATGTGGTCACCCTGCGCGCGTGCGAAATTTTTGTGCGGTTCTGGGCGGGTTGGGTTCGTTTTTTTCCAGTTTTTGGTTACTTTATTTCGGTTTTAGGCTTAGGATTCGGGTTAGGTTAGGGTTATGTTATTTAATTCTTATTTTTGCCTGATTTTCCCGATTTATTATCAAAAAAGTACTTCTTTTTTTTTTCTTCCCTGGAGCCAGGGTATGGCAGCTGCAATAGCCTGCCATACCCAATTGACGCCCCTGAGCAAAGGGTTAAAGTACGTTTTTTATTTTATTTTCCTGCCGTGTGGAAAGGCTGGTGACGTGTGGTTAGGGTTTAAGTGGCTAAAGACTGGATAAAATCAACCTGTGAGAAGCCCTGATGTTCAAACATCAACACATGTTCAACTCAATACATTGTAGACCAACAGCAGACCCGACATTACAAGGTTTTCAGAGTCAAGTCAATAATATTGCAGAAAGATCAGTGGATCATTTAAATCAACTATAAATGTAGATGCGTACTAATACCTTATATAGTGAGTTAACCACTGTATGCTGTATGAGTGTCGCTTCAGTGTTGCTTTTGACAGCAGTTAAATGGTGGTGAGTTTGTCAGTGCCAGTGGGGTCAGTAATAAACTAAACATTCAATATTTTGTGTCAGTGTGGGAGCTATTCAGTATTTGTACTATTTTCACATTAATTCTATGTATTTATTTGTTGTTTTGTTTCAAATAATTAGTTCGATTACAGCCGTAGTATTTCAGTTAATTTGTGTTGCAGCGACATGCTTTTTTTTAAAGGTGTTGGGCATTTTGGGAACACAGGTGGCTTTATTTAACTAATGAGAGCACAGAATCATTCAGTGGGCACCGGGAAGGTGCATGTTTTTCTTTTTACCAACGTCAGGGTCGTCAGAATGAATACCACTAAACTTCACTTCATGACTGGACAATGGACTCACTCCCTGTGTGAACAGGGCCGTAATTGTAGCACATTTGACTTGCAATTAGCTTGCGCTATTGCACCCTTCTGTTTTAATAAATAATTCGAATCAAACTCACAACAATAAAATATAAATGCACAATAAAGTGCTGGGTGTTTAATTATTGTGAGTCCAATCTGAATTTGGTTGTTTGTCGACTACGCCACTTTTGTTATAGAGGAAAGTCCCCTTTGAATACACTTTACTTCTTTCACAGGCTTCACAGGTTCGAGTTACTGGTAAGTTCAATACTTTGGTTTGAGAATACACACTTTAGAAATCCCTTGAGAAACTGGACACGGATACGATGGATCAAAGGTAAGTAAATCATTTATTGTCCCTAACAAATGGCATCTGCGCCGTAAAAACAATTCAAAAATAAACACTATACTAATAAAACCTATCTAAAACACAAAAACAACAATTCACACAACAACTATAAAATAAATTATAAAGTTGTGCAAATTCGCAGGCTGGGTCACCAGGGGTTCGGTTTAGCAGGGGTTCTGTGCAACAAATACTTCATAAGTAAAGTGCGGTGCCAATAAAGTGCTTTGGATACTCAACACGGGTTTGGTTCAGGGGAAACACTGCATGTCCATATATGGGGGTAAGGGAAGAGGGCTTTAGGCCAGTCGTCTTTGTCTTCTTTTCTTCTTCTCTCCGTCTGCAAATGATAGAAACTAGGACCAGTTCACTGTGCATTTGGTAAGGTACATGCGCTGTCTCAATCGGTGGGTTTACAAGGATGAACGTTGCAATGGATCGGTACTTACGAACAGGCCAGGCTTTTACACCTGGCGCTGAGTCGGTTGCGTGCGCAACGTTATCGCCACTCTCTGTCTCAGCGCTCCTTTTATGGTCCGGTCTCGCTCTGTGTGGTCATCTGGTTGGGTTCTGGTCTCGCTCTCTTCCTCCCCTTCGGTTCGATCGCTTTCCCTCTTTGTCTCTCTCTGGTAGGCACACCTCGGCTTCCAACTCTCAGGTGGCTGGTGTGACTACACTCACGTTCTCATCCGTTTTATTCCGTGTCTCTGTACACAACCTCCCCTGCTGCTGTCCTTCTCCCTTCTGACTCTCTGTCACTCTGGGGCTCTGCTTGCTCTCATTCAACTGTCCCGCCTCCTCTTTTATACCTGGAAAACCACACCTCCTCTCCTGTCATTCGCCCGTGGTGACGTACTGTCTCGGGACATTGGCCATGACCGTGGCCTTGGGCGTGACCGCGTGACTGCCGCTCGGCCACTGAATGTCTCTCAATGAGTGAACCAAGAGACCGGGGGAAAACAATTGTAAAATAATACAGTGCAAATATAATGACACAAAAATAATAAGATGGTGGGGTTAAATGAGGAAAATAAATATACATTAGGCACCAATAAAACAATTACAAAAGTTTTTAAGGAAACCCCTCATTTCACCCTTGTCACACCTGACTTGATTAAGATTTGCTGCCTGGTGCCTCAGTGGCCTTTTGTTTTTATTGTTGTTGACAAATAGCCACTACGGTCAGCATAAAGAAAGAAGCAAGACCCAATCAGTACATGATTGTTTAATTTTCCACTAATTCAGTGCAGAGTATAGATGTTTCGCAAGCACTTATAATATTATGCAAAATTAACTATAGTTAATGTAAATCAATGTTAAATTACTGTGAGACTACAGCATCATCTGGTGTCAGACCGTATCTGCAAATCTTTTCAGCAAACACAATTTTGCTAATTTCTCACTTGAAATCTATTAAAATGTTGTTTCGAAAGTTTGCAAATGGCATTGTTTAAACACTGATTTCCAAAATTCAACATATATATTTATTATTCATGAGAACATCCTAACATAGGTACTTTTGTCACAATGTTTTAACTTCTAGTATTTCAAATTATCATTAAGACACCAATGACTCATGTCCAACTTCAACTGATAATTGCTGCAAAGGCACGAAAAAACATGTCATGCTTGGGCCACTAAGTGGCAGTATCCATTCATGATCGTGGTGAAAACTGTGACATGAAAGTGACAGCTTAGCTTACCTTGGAGAGGAGGAGATAGTCACTGTGAGAGGCATGTTGACTTATAGTCGGTTAAAACAACATACATGACCTGTCAGCAACTTGTTTTAATTTGTGACCAACACTAGCTATTAGTACAGGTAAAGGTAGGGTCATGCAAGTACATTTACTCAAGTACTGTACTTAAGTACAATTTTGTGGTATTTTTTACTTTAGTGGAGTTTTTCCGATTGTTCAATACTCTTACTTCTACTCCACGACATCTCAGAGGCAAATATTGTTCATTTTGAAAAAAACTTTAGTTACTAGTTACTTTTTAGATTTAGATTTTTATTACTAAATTACATTAACCACTTAAGCTCTACAGTATATATATTTCGTCTATTTGAAAATAGCCGATCTACAAGCTCACAACGCGTTGCATCGCAACGCGTTGTGAGCTTGTAGATCGGCTATTTTCATATTTTTTATACATTTAGAAAACTTGAAATGGGACATTCTAGAGTACTTTTACTTTTGGTAGCCTACTTTAAGTACATTTTGAAGCCAATGAATTTGTACTTTTACTCAAGTGAATTTCTGGACTTTTACTTGTAACAGAGTATTTCTACATTGCAGTATTGATACTTTTACTTAAGTAAAACATGTGAGTACTTTTTCCACCACTGATTTCACACTAACAGGTCTATTTCTATAGGTGCTCTTCAATGAGCTGGAAACAACCCACAATACTTACCATTACTCATTCAACATGTTTTCACGCGTGTCCATCTATTATAGTTAGTTTAGTCTTATACATTTTCGGTATAAACTACTGTGACCTTATATAATAGAATGTTATGCTGTGACGCGTCTTATAACTTTAGCTCACTGTTTAAAGACAGTTTCCTACTGTAACACACCTAATAGTTTCTCTTCATGCATAGAGAAAGGCTCCATATTGAGGCACTGACCTTCAAAGGTAAAATATAAAGAAAAATATAGCTGCAAGCAGCAATGAGCGGTTTCGAGAATAGGAGAGAGAGAGAGAGAGAGAGAGAGAGAGAGAGAGAGAGAGAGAGAGAGAGAGAGAGAGAGAGAGAGAGGGGGGTAGAAAGAGAGAGAGAGAGAGGTAGAAAGAGAGAGAGAGAGAGAGAGAGAGAGAGAGAGAGAGAGAGAGAGAGAGAGAGAGAGGCAGACAAACAGACAGACAGACAGTGACAGTGACAGAGTGAGAGAGAGGCAGACAGACAGACAGACAGAAAGTGACAGAGTGAGAGAGAGGCAGTCAGACAGACAGACAGACAGACAGACAGACAGACAGACAGACAGACAGACAGACAGACAGACAGAGTGAGAGAGAGGCAGACAGACAGACAGTGACAGAGTGAGAGAGAGACAGACAGACAGACAGACAGACACAGAGAGAGAGAGGCAAACAGACAGACAGACAGACAGACAGACAGACAGTGACAGAGTGAGAGAGGCAGACAGACAGACAGACAGACAGACAGACAGACAGACAGACAGACAGGCTACCAGGAGTATGTTTGTAACAAAGTAAGAATTCCAAATAATGATCACCTCAATGCATTGTTGGGGACAGGGATCAAACCAGCAACCTATGGATTCACAGGCTGCCTCTCTTCTTATTGAGCTAGAAATATGGCCTCCCTGATGGTGTCTGTTGATATCTATAGGTTTTTCAGTCCGTTATGAACCAAGCCTCTGTTTTGCTAACTTCTCTAGATTACTGGTTGACAAATATTTAGCAATAAAGTTTTGTTTTGTGTTCTTGGAATGGAAACTAGTGAAAATAGTTGATCTACAAGCTGACAATGTGTTGCTATCTGAAAAGTTGTGAGATTGTAGATCTGTATTATTTAAAAATTGCACATGTCTGAATTAACGGGGTCATGTTTTGTACAATGCAATTTAAATGTAAACTGTAATCAGTGGGATTTGAACCAGGGACCTTCGGCACATGAGGCTCACACTCTACTGGTAGAGCTATTGAATCCACAGCATCAGACAGTGAGAAAGGAGAATCCAACAAAACAAAACAAAAGGGCGAATGAAGTACGTCATACATTGAAAATAACTACTTTCAAGTATGCATTTCTCGTCATCTTTGACAATTGCACATGTATTCATTGATACAGTCATGTTGTGTGCAATGCAATTATAATGAAGTCTACATGAGGTGGGATTCGAACCGGCAACCCTGTGGTTTCGCGGCAGATGATTAAGCGATCAAGCTATTGAACCAACATACCTGAACTAGTGAAAAGGGAGTTCAATGACATGACACACTTTCACGCAAATTGCTCAGAAATCCTGGATTTAAATGTTTTTCAAACTGCTCAAAATTGCAGACAATCTAAGGGCAGAGCTTACTGGTCAAAGCGATACATGTGTTCCTCATGAGTCAAGGCACATGTGTAAGCAGGTTTAACGGCTGTCGGCCAAACGAGGCATGACTTTTGCCTGTTTAAAGTTTGCATTTTCAAAAAATTGCTATAGCGCCCCCCTTTGACCAATTGGAGTAAGATTGGTTTCAGTGATACTTGGAATGACCCTCTACAATATTGCAAAGTGTCAAACAAATGTGAGTCTGCATGTATGTGTTAGGGGCAGATGAATAATTGTCATAAAACTGCAATTTTCATTGGCTTATAAAAGCTTAACGTTTTCACTTATGGAAAATCCGCTTGCTCACGTCTGTCAGCATTGGTCCAAAGTTCATGTGTATACAGTTTCGTACAGATTGCTCAATCTGTACGAAAGGAGAGTCTTTTTTACTGCTTTTTACTGCTTTTCATAGAATTTGAAATGGTGGGAGATCTAAAGGTCAGAGGTCAAAAGTCAAACAGTGAAAGTTGTTAGGCATGAGGAGACGCATGTGTGCATTGAAGTTTCATGGCTGTGGGTCAAACAGGGCATGAGTTGTACCTGTTCAAAGTTGGCATATTTCAATTGAGTGCTACAGCGCCACCCTTTGGCCAATGGTTGTGAGTTTCGGGTTTTCGCCGTTTGGCATAGCCCTCTACCATATTGCCGAATTTCGTAAAAAGTGACCACGCGGTTAGGCCAGAACTGGCAAAACCGGCGGAAGATCATGAAAGTGTAGAGATGTAATAAGGCTTCGAAGCCTGATAGGCTCTCGAAACCTTAATAAAAAGAGCCAGCTCAGGACTTCAGGCTTCAACTCCCTCGATGTGGGTTCCCATTTCCAAATAAGTTCCTTGATACCTTTTACCTTGATAAACATGCTGTGGGTTAAGTAAGGGTTAGGGGTAAGGAAGCAGTGGTTGGGGTCAGATATAAGGTCAATTGGTTCTGATTAGAGCTAAGCAGGAGTTTGCAAGAAAAGGAATTCTTGTTTCTAAAAATGTGTTTTGTGTCCTACTCCTAAAGGAATATTTACTTTTCAAAATGCACATAGAGTACATCAAAATGTATTTACGTATGTGACGTGAAATTATGCCTCTGGTAATGATGATGTACTGATGATAAACACATGTTTCTATGGAGTTGTGTGTTGTGGAGTATCGCCACAATACCGCCTGTCAGGTAAGCACCACACCATGGAGAGGCCATGGGACAGAGACAGAGTGAGACCGCGCAGGCAGCGCACCAGCCTGGGCAGCGTCATAGAAGGGCGTTACCTGCCACTCACCATCATGAATCAGCCCCAACTCAGCGCAGCTGCGGCGACAGGTTAGGTGTGGCACCTGGCTACAAGTATGGCTACTCTGTCTCAGTCTGGCATTGGCTCTCCTGGTGACTGGACGGGTGCTACAGGCGGTAAGGCAATATTCTCCACTATTCCCGCACATTGATAAATGCTTGTGAATTGCAGTAGTAAAGGATACTCTCTGTTTACTCCTAGGCAACCTGTGGGAGTTAATCACATACCCGACACAATGCATGGATAAAATGACGATGACGCTGAGGCGCATGGATTCCAAACAAAGAGACATTGTGATGCATGAAAATACCCCGACGCGGGGCGAACTTTGAGTTTGAACTTTATTATTCGAAGTTATCTGAAAAGTATTACCAAGGACCTGCGGGTCCCATATACGAAAGGTGTGAATAAATACCCTTAATTGGGCTTGTACCCTGCATTTTGTGTTTGGCTTTGATCAGTTCCCCACATATGGTGGAGAATACGGGTACACTGATCCACGCCAAACCCAAAAAACCATGGAGCATGCCAACGCCCTGACGGCCCTGTTGAGGAGCCAAACCGATTTGCAGACAGCGGTACAAAAGTTAATTGATAGGATTAGCCGTGATGTGGCTAGCACACGCGCACCTAGAGAAGTACTCACCAAATTGACACCAGAAGATGATATTGAAGCGTACCTGGAAGTGTTTGAGCGCACCGCAGCCAGAGAGAGGTGGCCAGTCGGAGACTGGGCCTCGCTCTTGGCCCCGTTCCTCACCGGCGAGGCCCAGCGTGTGTGCCGGGATTTAACCCTCGCCGATGCCAGAGATTACAGGAAGTTGAAGGACGCCATCCTCGCCACCCAGGGATACAGCCTCCCAGCTCGAGCGCAGCGCTACCACAGCTGGGCCTACAACTCGGCCTTTCCACCCCGCCCGCAGGTAGCGGCTCTTCTGCGCAGCGCCCATAGCTGGCTTACCACCGGGGGAGATCCACCTATCATCGACCGCTTAGTGATCGACAGATGCATACGTTCGTTGCCGCCTGACGCCCGGAGATACGCCTCCCAAGTGAGTCCAAGCTCACTGGAGGCACTCGTGGCCGTCTTAGAAAACCACCAAGTGAGCGTGGACATGATGAGGACCACGCGCACCGAAGCAGCCAAGAGCCCTGGGGAGGAGAAGCCCAGCCGCGATCGTCGAAGGTCGACGCCACCGAACCCATCCGCCGCCCGGACTGAGGCCGCCGTTGCCGAAGGGACCACCCGAGGCCCACATCAACGCCGCTGTTATGTCTGCGGGCAGGCGGACCATATTTCCTGGTCGTGCCCCGAGAGAGAGCGCGACGGGTCCATGGGGACCGCAGCCAGCTCCGACAGCGCGCGGCCCTGCCTGCACACCGGCACCAGCCCGCACCGCCAGACGCGCCTGCCCGTGAAGATTGGACGGACCGACACGCACGCCCTGCTGGATTCCGGCAGCGCGGTGACTCTCGTACGAGCGGACCTGGCCGGGAAGCTCAGCGCCGTCACCGTGCCTGTAACCTGTGTCCATGGCGATGTGCGCCACTATCCGGTGACCCAGCTCCGCGTCCAGACGCCCCGGGGAGACGCCGTGGTACCAGCCGGGGTCGTGCCCAACCTGCCCGTGCCGTTGCTGATCGGCGCTGATTGTGTCCTGTTCGCCCGGTACTGGGACCCCGGCCTACTGCGCGGCACCGCCCGCCACCGTCGCCGACGCGTCCCGCGCCCGGCGCCTCCAGGCGCGCTCCACGCCTGCCCTGCGTTCCGCGCCACCACACCAGCTGGCCTGAGTGACAGCTCCCCGGCAGGAGAGGGGGGAGACGCGAGAGACGAGAGAGACGAGAGAGACAAAGAAAAGGAGAGGAGAGGAAAAGACCAGAGACGGGAGGCGGAGGACATGCAGGCCACGTCAAGCCAGGGGGCCGCGGGCCCCTCTGATGTTGCGGACCCCTTCGCCGAATTCCCCGGCGCCGAAGCTCTCGAGCCACCCCGGGCTGGGGGGTTCGCCACGGCGCAGTGGACCGACCCGAACCTGGACATGGCGCGCCGGAACGTGGCCGCCATCGACGGGAAGAAATGTGAGGGGGTGAGTGCATTGAATCACCCATACTTCCTTGTAAAAAAAGACTTGTTATATCGGGGTGTGTTGGACAAGGGGGGGGACCTAGTCGAGCAGCTACTCGTGCCAAAAGAATATGTGTCACGGGTGTTATATTTAGGACACACGCACCAACTAGGAGCGCACTTGGGAAGCCAAAAGACATACGAGCGCATATTGGCCCGCTTCTACTGGCCCGGGGTTAAACGGGCAGTAGAGGACTTTTGCAAAGGCTGCTCTGAATGTCAAAAGACCGCTCCGCGGCCCACGTTTCATAACCCTCTTGTACCAATGCCGATAATTGAAGTGCCGTTTTCACGCCTTGCCATGGACATTGTGGGCCCGTTGCCAAAATCCAGTCGCGGTCACCGCTATATTTTAGTGATACTAGACTATGCCACTCGATATCCCGAGGCCATTCCCCTGCGGGCGGCCTCGGCTAAAGCGGTGGCCCACGAACTATTGATGCTGTTTAGCCGGGTGGGCATAGCTGAAGAAGTACTAACGGATCAAGGCACCTGTTTCATGTCCCGAGTGATGTCACAATTGTATAAATGGCTGAAAGTGAAGCGCATTCGCACCTCCGTCTACCACCCACAGACGGATGGTTTAGTCGAGAGGTTTAACCAGACTTTAAAAAAAATGTTGAAGAAACTAACTGATGTGGACGGGAAAGACTGGGACCAGTTGATTCCGTATGTGCTCTTTGCCATCAGGGAAGTACCGCAATCGTCCACGGGGTTCTCGCCATTTGAGCTTGTGTATGGCCGGAGGCCCCGTGGTTTGTTGGACATCGCCAAAGAGACCTGGGAGCGCCAGCCTTCTCCCCACCGCAGTGTGGTGGAACACGTGGAGCGTCTCCAGGCTCGGGCGAAGACCATCTGGCCCCTGGTACGAGAACATATGGAGAAAGCCCAGCGAGACCAGGCCCGGACCTACAATCGAGGCGCCACGCTCCGCGAGTTCCAGGTGGGAGAGAAGGTCCTGGTGTTGGTTCCCAGCTCGGAATGCAAGTTCCTCGCAAAATGGCAAGGACCATACGAGGTCGTGGAGAAGGTGGGCCCCGTGGACTATCGGGTGAGCCAGCCCGGCAGACGGAAAGGCCATCAGATCTACCATGTGAACATATTGAAAAAGTGGATCTCAGCCCCCCGACTACCGCTGCCAGCGCTCATGACCGCCGTGCCCGCGCAGACGCTGCCCCCGGTGCCCATCGGAGAAGACCTCGTCCCAGCCCAGACCCAGGACATCAAGGACCTGCTGGGGCGGAACCGGGACATATTCTCCGAACTCCCCGGCCGAACCACGCTGATCCGGCACGACATCCGCACGGACCCGGGGAAGGTAGTGCGCCAACGGCCATATCGCATCCCAGAAGCCAGACGAATCGCCATCAAAGAGGAGGTGGCCAAGATGATCGAGTTAGGAGTAATCGAGGAGTCGTACAGTCCATGGTCCAGCCCGATCGTGATTGTACCGAAGCCAGACGGGACGCTGCGCTTCTGCAACGATTTCCGAAAATTGAATGACGTCTCCGCCTTTGACGCATACCCGATGCCCCGAGTGGATGAACTGATCGAGCGCCTGGGTCCAGCCCGGTTCGTCAGCACGCTGGACCTGACCAAGGGCTACTGGCAGGTGCCGCTGACGGACCGGGCCAAGGCGAAGACGGCCTTCTCCACGCCCGACGGGCTGTTCCAATACACGGTGCTGCCGTTTGGAGTCCATGGCGCGCCCGCCACATTCCAACGGCTGATGGACCGTGTACTCCGCCCCCACCGAGACTACGCTGCCGCGTACCTAGACGACATCGTGATCCACAGCCCGAGCTGGAGCCTCCATCTGCAGCACCTCCACGCCATCCTTGGGGCGCTCAGACGAGCCGGGCTGACAGCGAATGCAAAAAAGTGCCGCATCGGCCTGACGGAGACCGACTACTTGGGGTTTACGATCGGACGAGGATGCGTGCGGCCCCAGACGCGTAAAGTGGAGCGGATTCGGGAATGGCCCCAACCTGTCACGAAAAAGCAGGTAAAATCATTCCTTGGCCTTATGGCTTATTATCAAAAATTTGTGAAAAACTATTCTACCATTGCAGCCCCACTGTATGAGCTGACGTGTCAAAAACGCCCCAACCACATTGTCTGGACGGCCGAGACGGAGGCCGCGTTCCAGACCTTGAAGAGCGCGCTCTGTGAGGAGCCAGTATTGAAAGCCCCCGACTTCAGCCGGCCCTTCGTCCTCCACACAGACGCGTCGGGCACCGGGTTGGGGGCGGTCCTCGCACAGGTATTTGATGGGGAGGAACATCCAATTACCTACGTGAGCAGAAAATTACTAGACCATGAGAAAAATTACGCAACAGTAGAAAAAGAGTGTTTAGCGGTGAAATGGGCAATTCACCACCTGCGCTATTACCTGTGGGGCCGTACCTTTACCCTCATTACAGATCATGCACCCCTAAAATGGATGGCCACCAATAAAGACCGGAACGCCAGAGTGACGCGGTGGTTCCTGGAGCTGCAGGACTACTGTTTTAAGGTGGAGCACCGGCCCGGGAAGGAGATTCCACACGCAGATGCACTGTCCCGAATGTATGAAGTAGAGGAGCTGGAAGCCCCCGGACCAAGCGGCGGGCTTAGGGGGGGGATATGTGGAGTATCGCCACAATACCGCCTGTCAGGTAAGCACCACACCATGGAGAGGCCATGGGACAGAGACAGAGTGAGACCGCGCAGGCAGCGCACCAGCCTGGGCAGCGTCATAGAAGGGCGTTACCTGCCACTCACCATCATGAATCAGCCCCAACTCAGCGCAGCTGCGGCGACAGGTTAGGTGTGGCACCTGGCTACAAGTATGGCTACTCTGTCTCAGTCTGGCATTGGCTCTCCTGGTGACTGGACGGGTGCTACAGGCGGTAAGGCAATATTCTCCACTATTCCCGCACATTGATAAATGCTTGTGAATTGCAGTAGTAAAGGATACTCTCTGTTTACTCCTAGGCAACCTGTGGGAGTTAATCACATACCCGACACAATGCATGGATAAAATGACGATGACGCTGAGGCGCATGGATTCCAAACAAAGAGACATTGTGATGCATGAAAATACCCCGACGCGGGGCGAACTTTGAGTTTGAACTTTATTATTCGAAGTTATCTGAAAAGTATTACCAAGGACCTGCGGGTCCCATATACGAAAGGTGTGAATAAATACCCTTAATTGGGCTTGTACCCTGCATTTTGTGTTTGGCTTTGATCAGTTCCCCACAGTGTCGACTTAGAACAGAATCCAGTTTCATCCACACTACAAGCTGTTATAGGAATTAAATAAGTCCACTAGGGGGTTGTTATTACACAGGATAAAACAAACAGAATGAAGCTTCTATTGCAGCTGCTGATAAGTTGGTTCTTTCCATCAAAACCAGTAGAAAATCCAACTGTTGATACCATTGATAACGGTCTGGATGTAAACACACTGACACACTGCAGGTGTAGATATAGACAGTGCAGACTAATGCTGTCACACATATATAGAGACGTTAGATCTGGACATCCACACTTCCAATTAAAACAATTATATATATAGTACATATTTAATATAATCTCTGTCGTTGTGTTGGTTTATACATGGGTTGAATTAAATGAATTTTCAAAGATGAAAACATCAATGTTACATAATGAGTCTCTCCTGTAACCGTTCAAAAAATAACTGATAAACTCGATGACATCAAAACCAGAGCACTCTGAAATCAGCAAATTCTCAAAGTATATTTCTGAACGCACACAGGATAAATCAGTCATCTCCCCCCCCACACACACACACACACACACACACACACACACACACACACACACACACACACACACACACACACACACACACACACACACACACACTCAAGAGAAATCTCTGTCATGACATCATGTCCATCAGCTTTGGTTTGTAACATAAGTATTTCCCTCTCTGCAATAAATGTGTTTGAACCATCTAACTGACTGTGTCCCTGCAGCAAAGTCACAGAGACAGTGGTTGGCAAATGACTTGCTACAATCATGTTTTTACAACTGTATAAGAGCAGTAGAGCTGAATTTATTTCTCTGTGTTGTTATCCATGTCCACATTGTATTGTCTGATTCACCGCCTTTTGTGATTATTTTAATGTTGTTTTATGCTTCTGCTTTTCTTTTTTTGCTTTATTGTTAAATTAGTTTTGACATTGTAATGTGATTCAAATGTGTGTTATCAGGGCGTCCTTGAAAAAGAGAGCTTGCTCTCAATGGGTTTCCCTGAATTAATAAAGGAGAAAGAAAGAAACATTTCACTACACAGGTACTGTAGATAGATATATTAAGGCCCCCACAGACCAAACAGACTCCTTATGACTATTTCAGACTACTTCAGACTGCAACAGACTGGTATTTGGTTGGCAAAAGTTGGCATTTAGTCTGTTGGCCGACTCGCCCTTTGATATGCTAATTCGAATAACTTCCAGCCCAATCTAGAAACCCATCACCAAAGAAAAAGGAAAAACAGCGCCCTCTACAATTCTTGAGAGATTACTTTCAGCCTAGTTGCCAAGTCTGCTTATTATAAGCGACTTTGGGCTTGTTTCCCTGCAAAGTCACTTGGATGTTCCCAGCGTTTTTTCTTTTTTTCTTCACTGATGTGCAGTGGTGTAAAGTAACTAGTACATTTACTCAAGTACTGTACTTAAGTACAATTTTGAGGTACTTTTACTTTATTGGAGTATTTCCAATTGTCTATACTTTTACTCCACAACAATTATTTGAAATGTTTAGTTACTAGTTACTTTGCAGATATAAGTCATTATGAAACATACATTAACCACTTAAGGCCTATTGTATACCTATAAGCTATTTGAAAATAGCAGATCTACAAGCTCACAACGTGTTGTGATGCACGCGTTCTGAGCTTGTAGATCTGCTATTTTTGAACTTGCACTAATAATGACTTTAGTTGATTTTTCACTCTTTAAAATATAGTATTTCTTAATTATTAATAATTACAGCTTGTAGATTGGCTATTTTCACGATTTTAAATTGTTTTTAAATAATAATAAAAAAGGAACATACAAGATTTCCACCCGACAGCCAGTCACATTCTAGCTGCTGAAATAAACTTCCCATTTAGATCATTGTTGACAAACGAACAGGGGACTGTCTGGTGTCTAAAAAAAATAACTTTTGTCTGGAAAATTGACAGGAAAATCGTGCATTGATACTTTTACTCAACATTTGAGTACTTTTTCCACCACTGCTGACATGTACACAACATTTTTGAAAACGGTTATTCGAATAATCAAAATTAAATACATTAATTAATTTATTGAAATTAGCACCCAGAAAATAGCCAAAACTGAGCACATTTCGATCTATAAGGCCAAATCTAATTTGAAAAAAAAAAAATATTAAGAGTATATGAAAGCCAATTAAAATGTTTATACTATTGGAATCTTACACACCTGCTCCCAATTAATTACATCACCACAGCGCAAAAGTAGGTCAAATCAATCGATCTCTCTCTCTGGGAGTGACAATGAGAAACAGTGAATGTAGGTTTTCATATAATTGGTCGCTTGTTTCTCTCACATAATCTGGTGTAACAAGGTTACAATTATAGTTTTATTTTCATGGTTGAAAGTCCACCAACTAACTATTGAATGGTCTTTCGTTTACTACTTTCAGTCAATGTTTATTTTTCTTTACAACTGTTGATACCTGTACAGAGTACTGTCTCTTTAAGATTTCACTGCAGTCGAGAGTCAATGACGTCACAGCTGCGCGCCTCTCTCAGTTCATGCTGGATTCATTGAGAGGAGGTATGCTGTTTGTTTACTCCGTCAGAGTTGACGTTTTTATTTCGTTTTGTAAGCAGTGTTACACAACAGAATGCAACTAGAAATTATGCTAGTATGCTTGTGAATATGCAGAAGTGTCTTATGTTTGAATATAAAGTCTGTAAATACACTTTTGCAACGTTTATAGGAGACATGTGTTTCTCAATGTTACAGGGTTCCTTGTGTGCTGCTGAACCCTGTGTACAGTATATGGAGGACTGCATACTCACAGTGTTGTGTGTTTGTTTTATGATTGTACAGGTATGTTCATTCTGTTTTTGTTATGTAATTGTATTTTGTATTTGGTATGCTGGAACTGGTGTGTGGTTAATTGTATTAAGAATGCACTTTTTCTGTTAACAATAATGAGCTATTGTATACAGTGTATTAGATGCAAAGTGTATATTAAGCAGTTCATGCTGGATTCATTGAGAGGAGGGTTCCTTGTGTGCTGCTGAACCCTGTGTACAGTATATGGAGGACTGCATACTCACAGTGTTGTGTGTTTGTTTTATGATTGTACAGGACTGTACAATGCCACTACACTTCTACCAGTAAAACAGCAACCAGCAACACGTGTGTCCGAGTCCCTTCTTCTCCGCAAACCACAGAACACAACGCAGAGGCTATCAGGGGTTAACGGATGTGCAGCCAGCCAGTTAGACTGACAGAGCCAGACACACCCGTTACAATGGTGCCGTGACCTTTCTAGGATTGGTCTAAGGATCGACGTCAGCTCGTTCACCGTGGGAGGCTGCTTTCATTTACCTGTTACGGTGTTAAGGTATTTTTTTTGTGTTTATGGACTGAGCCAGTCTCTCGGCAGACTATTGTTTTTTTTCCATGGAAAAAAAAAAAAAGAACACACACAAAGGTCTTAATACCAGGAGGTGAACTCCATGGACTGTTTGGATTATTTATTTGGAAAGAATGATGGGGTATGTTACAGTATATGTGTTCTTATGATTTTGCCAGTTTGATTTTATTTTGCTTGTTTTTTTTCCTGAGAACATTTTCTGTGTGTGTAAAGCAAAGAGACAATGGCAGAAGGTAAAACATATGTGGTTGAAGATGGGGATGTGGATGAAATGAGTGTTCCTTTTTTCCTCCAGTTTGGTAGAGGGAGGGGTTTCAGTCAACCCTCAGAGCCCAGCACACCAGGGCCTAGATACACTGTATTAGGCACTCCACTGTTTGCTTCAACCCGTAATGTCGAACATGCCATGCCAAGCCAAGTCGGGCAGAACCCGGACTTAGGCTCACTCATCACACAGTTGGCTGACAAGATTGGTGAATCAATTGCAGCTAAGCTACAAGCAGAAAGGAGCACACACAGCTCTAGAGCTCCAGCTCCAGTACAGTCTTCAGAGACGACACAATCCAGCATAAATGTTGTCATGCACTCAGATGCAAGGGAGCCCCCTATATTCAGCCCTATGGCTCAGACAAATTCACGGTTCAGGAATGGGAGAACCTAATGTCCCTGTACTTAAGGAAGCGAGCCATTCCAGTCGATGAGCATTCACAAGAAATCCTGGCGAGGCTTATGGGCAAAGCAGGGGATGTGGTGAGAATTAAGCTTCGTAACAACACATCTCTCAATCATACTGCTGATCCTCATGTCATTTACGACATCCTGAAACAACACTTTAGCGAAATGACTTACTCAAGCATGCCCTTGGCAGATTTCTACAATACAGTGCCCATGCAAGGTGAGGATTCTATGGAGTATTGGATCAGGCTGAATAAGACAATGGATGTTGCAGATGAATGTCTGAAGAGGCAAGGCCGTAGCATTGATGACCCTAGCCGTGAGGTCAGTATGATGTTTATCAAACACTGCCCTGACCAGTCTCTCGCAAGTGTTTTCAAGTTTAAGTCTGCAAATAAATGGTCAGCCTGTGATATTCAAGAGAGGCTTGATGAGCACATGCAGGAGACAAGAAACAGAGCCATTAAGTCATCTAAGCCTAGCACAGCGGTGCAGAAAGTCCCCTCTCAGTGTCAAGTGCCTATGGTTGACAATGTCAATACACCTGCCTTGAACAATGCACCTGTCTTGGGCACTGCTGTGTCATCGGTGCCGCCTCCAGCACCTCCTGCTACCGCTGGTGTTGACAATGACTGCATGAGAACCTTAGTGAGCCTGTTAGGCCAATTGGTCACACAGCATACACAAGTGCCAGCTAGCTTCAGCAACCAAGCTGCGGGGCCCAACGCTTTCCAAAAGGTGTGCAGGGTTTGTGGGTCTCCTGGTCACTCCACAGTGGCTCACTGCAGACGGGAGAACAGATGTCTTAAGTGTTTATGTCCTGGCCACTGGAAGAAGGACTGTCCTCAGCAGACAAACCAGCATCGCTTTCAAACCACTGATGGCGCTGGTGGACAGAACCAGCAGTCAAACTAGAGCGCCCACACCCGGGGAGGGGCGGTGTGGGAGACATGGATGAATCCCTCTCTAAAACATGTGACCTGGCTCAACTGTATAAAGACAGCTGCGCCACCGCACCTCAAGGATCCCGAATAGTTGTTCAAGCCACTCAGAGGATTCAAGCTTTTGGGGAGCTATTCTATGCTCCAGTCCTTGTCAATCACTGCGTGCAGCTCAAAGGCATGCTAGACTCTGGCTCCATGGCGTGTAGTATCAGCGAACATGCAGTAGAGGAACTCAGATCTGCTGGTGTTTTGCCTGAAAAGCAGCACCCCAAAGAAAGAATTATCTTGGTTGGTTGCGGTGGTCTGCAGACCCCAGCTGAGGGCTTTTATGACTTGGTGATGCTGGTCTATGGGGTTCGCTGTGTCGTGTCCACTTTAGTTGTGCCTGGTCAGCATGACGATCTCATCTTGGGTTCTAACCTTATCAAACACGTGACTCATGTCCTGAAGGGCGGTGATGACTACTGGGACATTGCGTCTAGACATGAACGTCAGTCTGACCCTGAAGTTGAGCGCTTTCTGTCAATGTTCACCAATGTCGAGCGCTGGAAAGGGGAGTCCCTCCCTGACAAGATAGGCACTGTCAAGCTCACCCAAGCAGTGACCCTCTTACCCAGACATGAACACTTGGTTTGGGGCAGACTCCCTGCTAACGTGCCTATGTCACCAGGCAGTACCGTTGTTGTGGAGCCGACTAACTCCAGAGCCATGCCACGAGGTGTTCTAGTGGGTCGTCTTATCACACCATTTTGGGGCGATAGGTGGGTGCCAATGACAGTTGTGAACCCATCAGACAAACCTATCACGCTGAAAAGGAATAGCAAATTGGCTGATGTGTCTCCGTGCTTGGCGGTTGAAGATTTCGATGCTTTCCAAGGGCTACAGGTGGTTGCTGGAGATCGACATCCTGACACAAAGACACAGCGACATGACGCCTCATCCATTACCTGTCCTACCGCTCAACCGGCTAAAGGTCTGTCGGAGTTGGGTCTAGGTGACATTGATATAGACTCATGTCAGGTTAGCAAAGCCTGTAAGTCTCAGCTGATACAGCTGCTAACGGAGTATCAAGACATCTTCTCCAAGGATCCACTGGACTGTGGTGAAGTCGAGGGGTATGCACACCGCATTCGTCTCACGGACGATCGCCCTTTTCGCTTGCCATACAGAAGAGTTCCCCCAGCCCATTATCAAAAGTTGAGGCAGGTTCTCACGGACATGGAGGAAAAAGGAATTATCAGGAAGTCCTCGAGTGAGTACGCTTCGCCTTTGGTGATGGTGTGGAAGAAAGACGGTGGGCTACGGATTTGCACTGACTTCAGGTGGTTGAATGCCCGAACCTTGAAGGATGCCCACCCCCTGCCTCACCAATCTGACTGCTTGGCTGCCCTTGGTGGCAACGTCCTCTTTAGTACAATGGATCTCACTTCTGGCTTCTTCAACGTCCCAATGCATGAAGACGACAAGAAGTACACAGCATTCACAACTCCACTTGGACTGCATGAGTACAATCGCATGCCGCAGGGTCTGTGTAATAGCCCAGCGTCCTTCATGAGGATGATGCTCGGGATCTTTGGAGACATGAATTTTACAAAACTTCTGTGTTATCTTGACGATCTTCTTGTCTTTGCGCCATCAGAAGATGAGGCCATGTCCAGACTCAGTGTTTCAGAGGTTGCGGGAGAACAATTTGAAACTGGCTCCCAAGAAGTGCCATTTGCTACAAGAGCAAGTTGGATTTATGGGTCATGTCATCAATAGTCAGGGTGTGTCCGTTGATTCTGCCAAGGTAGAGGTGATCTCCAACATGAAAGTTCAAGACCTCATGGAGGATGATGGGTGCACGCCCTCTGTTCGCAGGATAAAATCGTTCCTTGGCATGGTCCAATATTATCAACATTTCTTGCCAAACTGTTCTTCCATCGCAAAGTCCTTGTTCGCACTTACAGCGGGGCAGAAGAGGCGGGGAAAGTCAGCTAAAGACAGGAAGTCCCAAGGCGTCTATCGTAAACTTACCCCTGCGGATTGGACAATGGACTGTGGGAGTGCTTTTGACCAGTTGAAGACCATGCTGTTGGAATGTGTCGTGCTTGCCCATCCTGACTTCGATGAGCCATTTATCTTGGCAGTAGATGCATCATTGGATGGACTGGGGGCAGTGCTCTCTCAGGTGCCCAAAGGCGAATCCAAGGCCAGACCTGTTGCTTTTGCGAGTAAGACTCTCAGTGGGCCGCAGCGGAAATATCCAGCCTACAGACTCGAGTTCATGGCTCTGAAATGGAGCGTATGTGAAAAATTCAGCCATTGGCTAAAGGGACGTAGCTTCACGATCTGGACGGATAACAATCCACTTACTTACCTTCTGACAAAACCAAAGCTCGATGCGTGTGAAATTCGCTGGGTGTCAAAACTTGCGTCCTACTCCTTTGACCTGAAACACCTGCCTGGGAAAAAGAATGTGGTGGCAGATGCCTTGAGTCGAGACCCTTTTGTGAAACCCATTGGCCAGAGGTTGTGTCACAGTGTTGTGTGTTTGTTTTATGATTGTACAGGTATGTTCATTCTGTTTTTGTTATGTAATTGTATTTTGTATTTGGTATGCTGGAACTGGTGTGTGGTTAATTGTATTAAGAATGCACTTTTTCTGTTAACAATAATGAGCTATTGTATACAGTGTATTAGATGCAAAGTGTATATTAAGCAGTTCATGCTGGATTCATTGAGAGGAGGGTTCCTTGTGTGCTGCTGAACCCTGTGTACAGTATATGGAGGACTGCATACTCACAGTGTTGTGTGTTTGTTTTATGATTGTACAGGACTGTACAATGCCACTACACTTCTACCAGTAAAACAGCAACCAGCAACACGTGTGTCCGAGTCCCTTCTTCTCCGCAAACCACAGAACACAACGCAGAGGCTATCAGGGGTTAACGGATGTGCAGCCAGCCAGTTAGACTGACAGAGCCAACACTGATAGATAGCACGTTGCATGTTTGTTGACACTACTTCTCTGCCACATGGCTACTCCAGTCGGCCAGCCCGTTGGCTAGCCCGACCGAACAAGTCCGGTCGGCTCTGGGTCGGCCGAAAAGGTCCCGACGGACCCCTAACAGACTGGACGACTATATACGACGCTTCCCGACACCGATTCGGCCCCGAATCGGTGCGGTCTGCGAGTGCCTTTATACACCTGATCTGAGAAAGTTGGAACATTCCAATCATAGAAAAAAAGAGTCGAAACAATCACAGAGCCATGGTGTTGCTTCATCATTACAATGGACAACAACATGCTCTGTGCATAACTGTGGTCCTGAGTTGCTCAGCTGATTTGAACTGGAAACACATACTGTATGACACATGAAGTGATGATGATTGATTATTTCAGTGTGAACAAGACAATGAGCAAGTTCAGGGTCTGAGATGGAAAAAGAACATGAGACCAAATATTATTTATAAACAGGAAAAATACACTTTCTGGTTTTGGGCTTTTTTAGGTATGCTGACAAAAAGAGATAACAGCCAAGACATTACTACATTGGATATTCTACAGGCCTAAATGAGCCATTTCTCCTCCTTGTGGTCTGTAAATGTACTGCAATCAATGTTGGAATTTGTTATGACAGAGTTCTGAACTGTTCTCCCACCCAACAACAGAAACAATCGTCTTTTTTTGTGGACAACAAAAATATCCTTAATTGGTATTTTCACTGACTTTTGATTGAGTTACAGTCACTGTGATTGTTGTGTGTTTGGATTAATCAAGGCCCCTAAACTTTATTCCTTTCTTTAATAATGTAACAATCAAACACATCTTTGTGACATACTGTACACAGTCATATAGAGTTCAGTCTTCTCAGCACAACCTTACTAGTAGAACGATAGATATGTCCATATTATCACATATGATTATGTGTCAAGGTGGCCCCTGAGCAAGACACTTAACCCCTAACTGCCCTCCCTGGTTTTAGAACCACTGCTTTACATATAGCCTTGTCTGACATGGAAGCACAGCACTGAATGGAACCATACATTCTATAGGGTGTCTCCATATGTATACAACTGCTCAACTTGAATTGTGTTTCCTGATGAAGACCTAATCAATATCAATAGCATGTTTCTTCTTGACATCAAACCATCTTTATGTCCAGCTGTTCCAACTGTCATTTGTCTCCTGATGGTTTTAGTGACCTCAGCAGGGGTTGAAAGTAACTAAGTACAGTACATTTACTCAAGTACTGCACTTCAGTAAAAGTTTTAGGTATTTTTAAGGGAGTATTTACCATTTTCAATCCTTTTACTTCCACCACATTTCAGAGGCAAATATTGAGCTTTTTCCTTCTCTATACAATAATTTGAAAACTTACTATATAGCTCCCTTGTATATTTTGATTATTACAAAACATACATTAACCACTTCAGCCCTGTATATCCTTTGGCTATTTGAAAATAGCCGATCTACAAGCTCACAACGTACGCAATGTGCCGCGTTGTGAGCTTGTAGATCTGCTATTTTTAAAAGATTTTAATACATTTTATACATTCTAAATACATTTGAAATACCTCACTTTTACTTAAGAGAAGTAAGTATTTCTGCATTGTGGTATTGATACTTTTAAGTAAAAAAATTGGAGTACTTCTTCCACCACTGGACCTCAGTGTGCAACAGCACTGTCTCTCAGATCTATTATAATGAAATCATTGTTGTATGGATCTAAGTCCTTATTGAAACTCTATAAACTTGATGCAGTGATGACTCACTATAGAGATATTCAGCTGTATTATGTTCAAATGATGTACCAGACCACCGTGAACATAAATATGCTGATCCCAGCATGTTTATTCTTGGGGGAGCATTTGCCAAAAATAGCAGATCCACAAGGGTAACCGGTCAGGTGGGCACAAAAACGAACTGGGCACACCGGACAACTGGGCACACAGCCGTCTGGGCACACAGGTCAACTGGGCACACAGTCAAATGGGCACACAAGACAGCTGGGCACATAGTCAACTGGGCACACTGTCAACTGGGCACACAAGCCAACTGGGCACACAGTCAAGTGGGCACACAAGACAGCTGGGCACTCTGCTTTGATGTGCCCCCCCCCCCCCTTTCTATGAAATCCAGGGATTAGTGAACCCCTGCTGTGAATTGTCTGCTCCTGAGTTCCTGAGCAGACGCTCCTGAGTTCCCCCCCTCAGACAGCCGCATAATCACCCCCCTAGGGTTAGGATGAGAGTCAGGTATAGGCCTAGGATGTGACAGTTTCCACTGATTCAACCTAGTGGTCCCTCCCCACTGCTTACACCTAATGGCCCTCCTCCACTGAGTTCACCCGCATAATCACCCTCCACCCAGGTTAGGGTTAGGGTTAGGGTTTAGGGTTAGAGTTAGAATGTAAGAGTCTCCACCGATTCAACCTACACACACACACACACACACACACACACACACACACACACACACACACACACACACACACACACACACACGGGAGAGGCAATACACAGCTCACAACAAATGGATGAGGATAGTCATACGGTGTGCCCAGATGTCCATGTGCCCAGTCATCTTGTGTGCCCAGTCATCTCGTGTGCCCATATGTCCATGTGCCCATTCATCTCGTGTGCCCAGATGTCCGTATGCCCACTTATCCGGTGTGCCCAGTTGTCTAGAAACTCGTGTGCCCAGATGTCCAGTGTGCCCACCTGACCGGTATTCATCTACAAGCTCCCAACGCGCCACAACGTGACGCGTTGGGAGCTTGTAGATCTGCTATTTTTGGGCGAAAAGATTTGGCGTTGACAGAAAAAACGGAAAAAGTACAGTTGCAACTCAGCTTTGTTTTACTAAGAATTGAGAGTTCAAGTGGTTAATTCTCCATAAAGTCATTAGTCTCACCATAGAGATGATCACAGATGTCCTCCTACTGATATGCCTGGTGTTACATTCAATGTAGGGGATAGAACTGTGTGGAAACAATTCAGAGAATGAATCAATGACATCTATAACATTATCC
This sequence comes from Gymnoscopelus microlampas, assembly GCF_963454915.1. Classification (NCBI taxonomy): domain Eukaryota; kingdom Metazoa; phylum Chordata; class Actinopteri; order Myctophiformes; family Myctophidae; genus Gymnoscopelus; species Gymnoscopelus microlampas. The sequence goes on from NC_139948.1 coordinate 2,973,424, forward strand.
TTGTGTGTCAGGTTTTATTTCATTTTAAATATTTTTTATTTGTCAAAGTGGTATGTTCAATCACAAAGATGTAAAAAACTAATGTAATCCAAGCCTGATAAAAACAAAAACAAATTGTCTCCACTGTTCAAACCTCCTGTAATGTACAACATAATATACAAAACCACACAATCCAAGAATATTACAAATTAGTACAACAAAGGACATAATATTCTCACCTCCTGAATCTGATTTACAATATTGATTTGTAGTATTTTATATTACTTTTAATAATTTCATAAATAAAAATTTCCATTGAATGTAAATATTTCATTTTGAACACAAAGCTGGACAAGATGAACAATCTAGAATCTAGGATTACCTTATATTAAAATATATATAAACCATAAGACAAATCAAAGTGTATCAGTGGTTGATATTAAACGTATATAAAAATAAGACAAATCAAAATGTATCACTAGTTGATATTAAATGTATTTAAACATAAGATGAATCAAAGTGTATCAGTAGTTGTCCAGCAGTAAATGTTGACTAAACAAAACATAAACAGCTACTTATTCAATCTGCATTAAAACTCTTCATATGGATTTGATCCATTTCCCTCCAGAAACATGCAGGAAAGACAATTACACTAACTTCTGTCACAACATGTTTCTGAAACAAGAACATCTGAAAACCCTAAAAGCCTGATTTTCAAACACGAGGAAAATAGCTGATCTACAAGTTCACAATGCGACACATCGTGACCCGTTGTGAGCTTGTAGATTGTCTATTTTATTTATGTATTCATTTGAAAGGTTTAAAACCTTGAACTGTTCTCTTTTATTTTTCTTATTTGGTTGGGATGCCAGTCAGGTTTCTCTCTTGGCATGTAAGATTGGTCAGTTTGTTTTGTTTTGTTTTTTATTCTAAATGTTTAAATCAAACCCTATAAAATAATGCACCTGTTAAAATGCACTCTACACACTGAATAACCACATCCAATCCAATAAGAACCATACAAGCACAACAATCTGAACCAAAATAATCTTATATCCTATTTAAAGATGTTTACCAAACAATTACCACAGTCCTAAAGTCAATAGAACAAAAAATAATCTAACTCTAAATTCAACTATGGGGTTTTTGCTTTGCTTTTTTTAGTCCTGGTTTCTCACCAAAAAAACAACAAATCATGGTGAATTCTTTTCAGTTCATTTGGTGAATGCAAGCAAATCCAAACATATTTTAAACCACAACAAACAAACAGTTTAGTCAATCAATCAGTCAGTCAGTCAGTGCTGGTAAATAGAGAGCAGAGTGGATATGAAGATGATTTGATCATAGACGACTGTCACTGATGATGAATGAACACTTTGATAAAGTATTGTCTTACTTTGTCTCCCAGAGGTCTGTATGATATCCCCTCCTTTTGTCCATCTACACCAAATAGCTGAGCAAGCGTGGCTATTTCGGCTGAATGTTCATCCCCAGACTAATAGGTTTCATGTGGTTAAAGTGTTGTGTAAGTGTTGTGTATCACTGTACACAACGCTTCCTCCCAGATGGCTCTGCTTGGCAGACTTTGATATCAGTAGTTGTGTTATCACCAGCCTTTCCAACATCTATACATGGATAGAGTTTCTCAGTGAAAGTGTCTTTATAAGTGTAGATGTGAGTCATGTCTTCAGGGTCATAGAAGGACAACTCCCCCCTGTCATAGTCCAGCTGAACTCTGATCCTCTGAGGATTCCTCTTCAACAGGAAGGTTTTTGCATGGCCATTCATGTACTTCCCACTTTTCTGACATAAACACCAGAATCCATTTTCTGGTGAGACAAATGTCTCTCCCTTCCTGTCAACAGACTCTATAGCCAAACCTAAATTCCAGTCAGAATGATCTCCAACCTCTACCTCCCAGCTGTGTTTTCCTGAACTGAAACCCTCTGAACCCAGAACTCTGGCATACTTAGTGAACCTCTCTGGGTTGTCAGGAAGCTGCTGCTCTGTGTCTGCACGTCTCACACTGGTCAGGTCTTCAGACAGACAGAGCCAGCGGGATGCTGTGTTTGGATCCAGAATGATAGGAGTGAACTTGACCCTCTCCTTCATCTTCTCCGACACTCTGAAAGTCAGGTTTTCCAGGTGTTTGGCCACGTCTAACAGAGCTCCAGAGACAAGCTGTGGTTCTGACAGTTTACACTGGACTCTGGCGCTGGTCTGAGTGTGTTTATAACTGCTGAGAAATGACACACTGGGTTTCTGCAGTTCTTGTTCTACAGCAGAGATGCTGTCTGCGAGAGAGGAGATCTGCTCCTGAATGATCTTCATCTCTCTGCTGACAACGTTCCCCTTCTGCTCCTCTTCCTCCCTCAGAGCTGCCAGTCTGTCCTTCTCTTCCTCTCTCAGGAACTGGTGGATCTTTTCAAACTCTACTTTGATCTGTTTCTCTGTGGTCACCACCTGCTTCTTGTTGTGTTGAACCACTTCATTGTATGTTTTTTCAACCTTTTTGTATTTGTTCCTCTTGTCCTGTAGAGACTTGAGGTCAGGCGTCAGTTGGTCCTTCAGGTTATTGACTGCTTGTCCAATAGGAAGCAGTGTGTGACCACTGGGGTGAGGGAAGTCACAGAAATGACACACAGCTCTCTGTTCTTCCTCACAGAAAAGTTTAGGCTCCTCTGTATGTTTACTACACAACACCTTGACTTCCTCCTCACATGACTCAGCTTTCTGTCTCTCAACATAAAAGTCAGCTAGTTCTTTAAGTTTAAAGTCAATAACTGAACCCTTTGATGCTTTTCTCTTACAAATAGGACAGTTCTTGTTCTCAGTTTGTTCCCAGAATTTCTTCAAGCAGTTGGAGCAGAAGCTGTGATGACAGCTCAGAGATACCGGGTCTCTGAAAGTCTCTGAACACACATAGCAGTTCAGGTAACGTTCAAGGAAAGTTTTCTCTGCCATTTCCTTTGGTTTGCAAAGTGTCTTTAAATAACACGACTCACCAGTTCACATCCACATCAACTCACTGATCAGAGAGTCTCCAAACAGTGCTGTAGAGAAAACAAAAGTTATGTTGTTCAATAAGTGTGATTTTCTCCAGTATTTGCTTCAGTATAAAAGTATCCTTCAATGAATGACCAGATTAAACACTTTACATTCCCCTAACAGTTTTATAAACCTGTATCGTTGTGTATACATCTTACAGCTTAAAATTGCATCACAGCAAAGTGTAGCAATGATAACATTTACCTCATCGGTAAGTTATCTTACCGTGTTTACCACGTATAACCTATATTTAGTTGAACGTTTTTCCCAGGGTCTACACTAAATATCTTTGCTGAAAATAGCTGATCTACAAGCTCATGCATCGCAACGCAATGCTTTGCGAGCTTGTAGATCGTCTGTTTTCGGCAAGGTTCCCTCCTGAATAGGGATAGGGTCAAAGTGGTTAATGGGTTAATTGTAAAAAAAGAATCATTACTGTTTGATACATCAACATTGTAATGATGGTACCTTACAGAACTTTTTATATCGTATTGTGTTTCTTATAAACCCTTAGTATTCTATACCTACCCTAAAAGTATTCATTTATACAATTATGAAAGCATATATTTTTTATACTTTATTGATAAATAAAGTAAATATATAAAGAATGGTGATCCTGCAATAACATGTTAACAGTAGAATAGGATGTGCAACAGTTCTACACAGTTGACTGAAAGACATTGAGAGTTCATTGTGTGTGTGTGTGTGTGTGTGTGTGTGTGTGTGTGTGTGTGTGTGTGTGTGTGTGTGTGTGTGTGTGTGTGTGTGTGTGTGTGTGTGTGCAAATAATAAGCTGACACCTGTCATGTACTTGGTCAGAAAAAACTGTAAGAGTTAAGATCTATGGAATGTTAGTATTTAAAAGTTCTATAAATCATAAATATTACACCTAATGTCAGACAGTTGGAACATCTCATATACAGAGCATCAAAACAATCCATAATGTTGCTTTAGTTTTCATAATTAATAATTTCAATGAACATGACTTTTTTCAGGAAGTTTTTGAAGTGATGGTGATTGATTATATACTGTATATAATTTGTAAGCCTATACTGAACTTTGAATGTACACAAAACTACACAAAGCTAAATGGCTACAGTCTCTCTACTTGGTATTTCAACAGCTCAACACTGTCCTTCAGTTAGCTTGATTTGATCATTCTGCTGTCCCACCATGTGATTTGTTCTTTACAGTAGTTTAATGTTGAGATATTCCAATAGATGGTGATCATGTATCACCTGACAGAAAGAGAGTACACAGGAACATTCAAGAAGTTGTTCTCTGCCATTTCCTTTGTTTTATAAAGTGTATAAATACTCACCAATTCACATCCAACTTCAACTCAGTGATCAGTAAGTCTCCAAACAGTGCTGTAGAGAAAACATGTTCTGTGCTCAGGGTTTCTGCTCAAGTTTTCAAGTGTGATTTTCTCCATCAGTATAAAAACTATCCTTCAATGACATGATTTAACCATTCATAATCTCTTCAATGTCCTGTACACATGTATTGTTGTGTATAAATTGTACAGCTTGCAATGGCATCATCAAAGTTCAACAATGATAACACTTACTTCCAATTATCTTACCCACTTAAATCCTATACTTAGTTTACCGAATTCTCATGGGCTGCACTCAATATCTTCCCATACAATAGCCGATCTATAGGCTGTGTGTGTCACAACGCATGTGCATGTGTTTGTCACAAATAATAATCTGATACCGTCATGTACTCGGTCAGAAGAATATGAAACTAGATTTCAATGTCTTGCGTAGGCCTATATGTGCATGTGTGATATGATTTATATTTAATTTATTCAGTTTAATGTTCAGAAATAATTGATGTTCCAGGTGAAAAAAGGGAATAAAAAACTGATGAGGCAGAGCAAGGGAAAAACTATTCTACTGTATGTGTAAAAAGTTGACATAGCTCAATCTTTACAACATATAAATTAGATCAGATATCATTCATTTAATTTTGTGTTAGACTGATGGTCATGTTTTTAGTAAAGTTCTATAGACTATTCTGTTCTAATTTTGTTTGGCCTCATCCCCTCCAGACCCCCCACCCACTAGGCTCTGTACCTCACTCAAAAAGTACTAAATATCTCCAGTCTTTCTACTTACAGTGAATATCTACAGTGTATTTCAACACACTCAACACTGTCCATCAGTTAGCTTGGTTTGATCATTCTGCTGTCATAAACATACCATGTGATGTGTTCGCTACAGTAGTTTTAATGTTGAGAGATTCCACTAGATGGCGGTCATCATCAGCCTCCTGAGACAGAGAGAGAGAAAGACACATAGAATGGATGAAGACACAAGACACTGTGTGAGAAATACAAAGTTAAACACAATATGAATGTAATGCATTCTCATCTGAGAAAAACATTAGAACTCTGTATACAATATAAATCGATGTGGTTTCTGGTTCAGGCCTTACTTGTCAGAACCACCCAGGACCCCAATAAAAACATGTGTGTTATTATTTTAACAATCATTTTAACATCGTACCACTGTACTGTTTACAAACTGTTAATAAAGTATTCAATCAATCAATCGAAAGGAGTCCTGTGTGTTCATGGTCCTTGTCTGTAGACTAAAGGGCCATTCACACTGAGCACTATCGTCATTAAAAAAAATCGTTCTAGTCAACCGGTCAAGTCAAGTGGATGGCATAGTTCACACCAACTATAAAATAAAATACAATGGTGAACAATTTATAATTCAGGCATTTAGCAGACGCTCTTAATCCAGAGCAATTTACAGTAAGCAAGGACAACACAAGGTAATACATCAAATGCATAGAAATTGTAATCTAGGATCAGTAAACCAAGAACCTATCATCAGTCTAACAGTAGAATGTCCGAAACAAATCTGTAATCTGAACGATATAATTATAGTTATCGTTACTTACAGTGCTCAGTGGAACAGCCTTACTAACAGCTTAAAGGGTTAGTTCAGATTTTTTTAGTAATTTTTGACTAATGTTTGTGTCCTGAATCACTGCACTGCGGCAGCCTACTCACGCACAAAATATATGACACAAAAAATAGTACCATGTGACAGAGGGGTCGAAATTGAACAAAACCTGCTCTATATGGTAGAAATAGGTCAACAATACAAATGACGCTAGTTTTTTAAATTAATTTATTTTTAATGAGTGGCCCCCACCAAATCTACTAATCTACCGGAACTACTTCATATTCATCAGAACCGGACCATAACTCTGACCACGGGACTCGGGCAATCAATTAATACCTTTGCAACCACTACATTAATGGTAAGTATTTCCTACAGAAAATACTCAAAAAATCTGAACTAACCCTTTAAGGACATGCATACCCTGCACTCTTTAAGACTAAAAACCTTTTTACACAGAAAGGCTTTTTTTGTGGAAAGGTGTCAACTCCTCCTACTGGCTATAACAAGTCTTAACATGTAGAGGCTCATTGTTTTAAGTTATATTAAATCAAATAGATGAATAATGGAATGATGGCTGGAGCTCAAATGTTGAAGAAAGACTCATGGTGTAAAGTCTTCTGTACTGTTTAGTGACTATATTTGTCTCATTATGTTTTCATTCTGCTTGACTGAACATTGTCCTTTCTCAGAGTAAACTGAGATCATAGTCTGGTCAGGAAAGACAGGAGAACGTGAGTGCATGACCCAGGATCAGCTGAGACAAGTACTTATTGTTGTGGTATGTGGTCAGTAATCCACCAGGGCCCCATAAGTATTTTTTAAGTTATGTAACAGTATGGCACTGTAGTAAGTTGCACAGTAGCTGTTAACTGGGGAAACAAATACTTAATGTTTAAATAAAAAGACAGTAATATAGTCTCTGTCTGATCACAGTAGTTACACCATGGCTGATGACAAACACTGTAGAGCACCCATGATTTATAAACTACCACACTAGTACTAATGCCCCTTCCTCTATAAACTATACCACCAACACACATTCTATGCCCTTTCCTCTATAAACTACCACCCTAACATACGGTACATTCTAATGCCCCTTCCTCTATCAGTTGTTCAATCCTGTTACTTTCAGTTGAGGAACATTGCAAAAATCAAGCCATTCCTGTCAGCCCCCGATCTCGAAAAGGTCATTCATACTCTCATATCATCACGCCTTGACTACTGCAACTCCCTCTACTCTGGCCTTAGCAAGAAAGTCACATCCCGCCTGCAAATGATACAGAACTCTGCTGCTAGATTACTTACGAATACGAGAAAACAAGACCTATCACACCCATACTAGCCCTTCATTGGCTGCCTGTGAGCTCCAGGAGTGATTTTAAAATGTTACCTATTACTTATAAAGCCCTGCGTGGGCTGGCCCCTATTTATATCTTTGATATGCTGTCCCCTCCTAAGTCTGAGCGGCCCTCAGACTTAGGAGGTACCTCCTCCTGGAGGTACCAAATACTAACCTAGTAACCCGGGGTGATCGGGCCTTCACCGCCCGGACACCTAGGCTGTGGAACAAAATGCCGGTGCAGCTGAGGTCAGCACCACCCGTGCCTCTGTATAAGTCACTACTGAAAACCTACCCTCTACACCAGGGGTGGCAAACTCATTTTGGGGTGAGGGCCGGATTGGTCAAATGGTGACTTGATGGGGGCCGGAACCAGTTGCGGGCGCACATGCGCGCTCTCACGCACTCAGACACTGCTACTAACTATGCATATCACTTTTTTATATTGTTTTAATAAATGTATTAAGAAGAATAGCTACTTTAATTATTGACATTAAAAACAAACAATGCAATTTGTAATAATAATAATAATAATAATAATAAACCATTTTAAGTAGAATAATTCAATTTGAAGTGGGTGGTTAAATAATTAGATTAGAAATGCTCTGTTATATCCACAAAAAATGCAACACTTATCATAACTATAATCCATAGATCAGTTATTTAAAGAATATTTTTAGAATTATTTATTTAATATTGTGTAGTAATAATACAATATGTCTCAAACCCTTAGCATGCCATACAGTTGCAAATTAAATAAATATGATTTCAAGAAATTAAAACTAACATTGAATAGCCTAACAAAAGGCAATATAATGTCTGCAGTTCAGGCCTGGAATTTCGTCATTTTAGGGGCAAGGCCACTTGGCCTTTGGTGTTGTAATTTTGGCTATTTAAATAATAATAGAAAAGGAACATACAAGATTTCCAACGATAATATATAGCCAATATATGGTTCTGTATCAGTATATGAGTCAGTTTTTGCAGATTTCATTCTAATTGGCTACTATGCCTGCATATGAATTTCATGGGCCTGTTGGTCACCCTGGCTTGGCGGAGATATGCCCTGTTGCGCACTTTCCGCACAGCAACAGCAGGTGAAAGCAATTGACTTAAACTGGGCTGTGTTGCGCGCGCGCGCACACACACACACACACACACACACACACACACACACACACACACACACACACACACACACACACACACCGACACACACACACCGACACACACACACACACACAGTCAAGCGTTCACAGCTGGTGTTAATTATTACCCCGGGGTGTGGGGAGGAATGCAGCCACTCTCTACTCCTCCAAATGAGAGACGCAACTGGTATATACTTCTCCAAACAACGGTGTTTTACCGGATTTGTGATGCTGTTGAACAAGCGCTCTCTCCAGTACAGGTAGAGTTGAATGGTGATGGTCCTCTATATGTTAATGACCTTGGCTGTGGCTTCACGGCTTGTCCATTGCTCTCACATAACAAGTTTGTCCAGTATTCAACCCCCAGGCAGCCTCAGTAAGGAACTGGCGGGTGCTGGCGTTTTTTTCTGCCTTTTTTTTTTCTCTCGTTTTTTTTCCCATTAGAGGTAGTATTAAATGCCGTTTTTTTAAATCACCTCGCGGGCCAGATTTGACGACGTCGCGGGCCGGAATTGGCCCGCGAAACACCAGTTTGCCACCCCTGCTCTACACTAAGTGTTTTTCTTAACAGTTTTTATATGACTGTACACACCCTAATGTTGTTATTTGTTTAATCAAACTGTTTTTCTATTTTTTGTTTTGCTTTGTTGTTTTTTTAAACCTTGCTCTGTTCAGCACTTTGTAACTTTGTTTGGAAAGGTGCTATAGGCCTACAAATACAATTCATTATCATTATCATTATATAAACTACCACACTAACACACATTCTAATGCCCCTTCCTCTATAAACTACCACACCAGCACACATTCTAATGCCCCTTCTTGAGGTGAGTCAAATAGTCAAATCATTTGGTGGGTAGACTAGTGTTACAAAGAGAGTTCAGTAAAATGGAATCCATCCTATCGTGACAAAGAAAAGTATTTTTGAAGACGATATCTTGACAACATCTATCTATCTATCTATCTACCATCTTGGTTTGATCTTTAAAAAAAAACATGGCCGCAGTGGGTTTACACTTAATCTAGGGTTTACATTTAAACTAATCTATGATGATAGACAATGGTGAGGAAAAAGCTGTTAAAACAGTTACATGGAATAACACAAAACACACTCACTGAGTGCAAAGGGGACACTGGTTCTTAATTTTTCTATAACCATTTTACAAGAAATTCGATTTTTGTTCTGGGACAAAAATCACAAAAATGCTTTTGTAAAAGTCAATTCCAATTGAAAATCTAATTATACTAAGATCCCCAGACCGTCCTTTGTTTTGTAAAGTATCTTTAAATAACAAGACTCACCAGTTCAACATCCAACTTCAACTCAGTGATCAGTGAGTCTCCCAACAGTTCTGTAGAAAACACGAGCGATTCTGTCAGAATTTCGTTTTCAAATTTTCATTTGCTTGATTATAGAACATATGAATGAGGATTAAATCGTTTATATTTAGCTTAATATCCTGAAATTGTATTGTATTGTAGAGATCTTACAGCTTGCAAAGGCATCAAAGCTCAGTTCATCAGTGATATGATTTACTTTGTACCTTGTACGGTAAATTAGTTAATTATTATCCATGCCAGCCTTACAGGCGGTGAGGTGGAGATTATATTTAATTCTACAGTATGTTGTTATATTGAGTAGTCAATCATTAATGTCAATCATTAATATTTAATACTAACATACATACATATCATTGTAATTATGGTACATTATAGAAGTTATATGTTGTATTGTGATTCTTATTTATTCATCTTATTTATAAACACTGTATAATGTATTCAGAAGTATTTTTTTCTGTTAAATCTGCTTTCCCTGGAATTAAAGCAGAAAAAGTAATGATAGAAAGAGATCTGGAATAATACGAAAACAGTAGAAGGTGTCAAAGTCTGCAGTTCCACAGAGCTGTAAAGACGTCAGATTTCAGAGTTTGTGTGTGTGTGTGTGTGTGTGTGTGTGTGTGTGTGTGTGTCCACTTGCATGGGTTTGTCACAAATAATTAGCTGACACCTGTCATGTTTGATCTTCTAATATTGGTGATATGATTTATATTTCATTTATTTAATTCCAGGAGTAAAAAAAAGCCAAAGCAAGCAAGAGAAAAACTATACTGTTTGTGTAAAAAGGTAATAGAGCTCAATACAAAATATAAATCGTATCACATAATATTCGGTAGAGCAGCATTTCATTTTGTGTTCGCCTGATGATCATGTTTGTAAAACTGTCTAAGAGCCTAAAAGTCTAAAAGTGGCATTTCTTCATTGGCCCAATCTGAAATACCCGTTTTGTTTAATGACTCTAGAGATACTGTGTATTGATTTGCGGGATTTTTGGACAAAATCTGTAGGAGTACTGTCAAAAAATGTGTTTTGCACAAATCGGCCTCCTGGTAGCGCCCATTTGAAAAATGTTGGGCAGAGGTTCTGCTGTGGCATCCAGGGAGTGTGTGTGTACAGTTTTGCTGCGATCAAGCCAATGGTGCCAGAGATTAGGGGCGCTATTCCATGGTGAATTCGATTAAACCGCTAATTACTGATTTAGGACTAGGCAAGAGGCGTTCCCCCGCAAATTCTGGTATTCTCTGGTACCCCCCTCACCCGCCAAACACCTGTGCTACCCCTTACATTATGCATAGGTGTGGTTTGGTCGTTACATTGATAAAACCAATCACCGTGCCAGAAGCCATTGCCTTTAACACATTGGGTGCCAGAGGTTTTTTAAAATGATGTACACTGAGTGCCAGCATTTTCAAGCTTTCTGGCTCATCTTTCAAGGACCACAGAATACTCTGTGCTATTGCTATATAAACACCAAATATCTCAAAATAAAGATTGGACTCTCTACTTTTTACCAGAAAAAAAAGTGAGTCGATAGCATGTTCCGTTCTTGAGATATTGGCTGTTGAATAAAGCTTGATTTCACCAAAATCAGCACCTTTTCTTTAGAAACAGAGTTATGGCCGTTTTAGTAAAACTTTTTTTTTCTCTTTTCATTTTTTTTTGGAAAAATAATTTGACATTTATTTTTGCCTTCAGTGACAGTAGTCATCTCAATAGTAGTTGCTTTAGAGAAAAGAAAAAAAAACGCTTTTGAAAATACTTTTGTGGTTCGTTTTCACTCCTATGGGTAATAACAATAGAATAATGATAGGAAACATAAAGGCTCGTTGTCACTCCAATCTCTTTGAAGTGCATCTTAGTTCAGCTTATTTCAAAGTTCTCAAATAATACATCAACTTTGGTTTCATACAAGACAGCAGCAGCATAGTAATAATAATAGAATAATTACAGAAAACATAAGAGGTTCGTTTTCACTCCAATGTATTTCAAGTGCACCTAGTTCAGCTAATTTCAATTTCAAAGTTATCAAATAACAATAAATACTACAATAACAATAAATCAAATTTCAAAGGTTCAAGATTGTACTTTATTGTTCTTTCTTGTGTACAGGTCGGATTCCAACCAGACAGCAGCAGCAGCATATGTAATAACAATATAATGACTGAAAAAAAGTTTCACTACAAGCAGCACACTTCACACTATATACAGCAGATAGTTTAGTGCAAATTCAGGCATTAGGCCACACTATATACACAGCAGATAGTTTAGTGGAAAGTAATAGTGCAAATTTAGGCATTAGGCCACACTATATACACACACACACCAGATAGTTTAGTGGAAAGTAATTGTGCAAATTTAGGCATTAGGCCACACTATATACACACACCCCAGATAGTTTAGTGGAAAGTAATTGTGCAAATTTAGGCATTAGGCCACACTATATACACACACACCAGATAGTTTAGTGGAAAGTAATTGTGCAAATTTAGGCATTAGGCCACACTATATACACACACAGCAGATAGTTTAGTGGAAAGTAATTGTGCAAATTTAGGCATTAGGCCACACTATATACACAGCAGATGAAAAGTAAAACAATTAGGCATTAGGCTCAAAATAATAACCTTCATATGATTAGTAGAAAAAATTTGCATTATGCTAAAAGTAGGCATTAGGCCAATCAATACAAAATAATAAGCAAAAATATGCATTAGGCAACAAAAAAAAAGACATTCTGTGATTCTACCACTTAGTGAGGTCCTTTTTCGAGTGGTACGATGTTGTACATTCAACATGCAAGGGGACCTTACAGCCTTTACACATCCACCTTGTGTCTCTCTTTGGGTCTCTTTTCTTGTTCTGTGATTCAGATTTTCGCATGCAAACCCTGCATGCCCTCTGAGGGGTTTTTTTCCCTTTGGTTGGAGGGTATTTGACCAGTTCATGGTCGGTCACGATCCTGTTCAGCCTGCTCTCGGGGTCTTCTTTTGGTGCCCTCCACCGTGGGTCGTGTACAGGTGGTTCAGGTGCAGGTGCCCCCCCCTCCTCCTCCTCCTCTTGGGGAGGAGGGGGGGGGGGGCTCCTCCCCAAGGCATCCGAGGTAGCCCCAGGATTTGATGACGAGGTAGATGAAGGACTTCAGGTTTTTACAGCTGGCAGTGCCCTGAGGATGTTTTGCCTTGAACAGGACAAAGGCATTGAACATGCTGATCTGAAACAGATAATTGACAAACTTTTTTGGCCACTTGCATGTCTTCCTGACAAATAGATAGTAGGCGAGATTTTGGTCCAACTTGTCGACGCCATTCATGTACTTGTTGTACTGGGCGACGCATGTTGGCTTCTGTATTTCAACCAACCGGCTGGGGGCCCTTTGTTGACCCTTCTTCTTCTTCTCCCTCCTCCACTGGGAAGCAGGGACCGTCTCATGCTGGTGGAGTGTGGTGACCATCTTCACGATCCGTTTGTCGTGCCATGCCACCACCATGACGTCGTCCGTGTGACGCATCAGGGTTGACCCAACGGGAAGCTTGGAGGTGGTCAGCTCCCTGATGGCTGGTGGCTCCCCTCTGTTCGTGCGTAGGGTCCCGCACACATGGGTCTGAAGACCAAGGAGGAGTTTACACAGCTTCACTGAATTGTAATAGTTGTCCATGAAGAGATGAAAACCATAACCTTTTAGGTCACCAAGGAGGGAAGTGATGGTGGTTGGCAGGGGCACCTTCTCCCCACAGAACGGTTTCATGTTGTACATGTACCCAGTGACAGAATCACACAAGATATAAGATTTAATGCCGTATTTGATGGGCTTAGCTGGGTTGTAAACCCTCCAAGAAAGCCGCCCTCGCCAACACAGCATTCCCTCGTCTATGCTAATGTTCTTGCCTGGCAGGAACATCTCTTGAAAGTTAGACAGCAAGGTGTTCAAGACTGTGCGGACTTTGCACAGCGGGTCCTCAGTGTGCATGGTCTCATTGTTGTCGAAATGGAGGTTACTGAGGATGAGTTGGAACCGGTTCCTGGACATGGTTTTGTGGAAGAAGGGAGTGGTTCGGATCTCATCAGTGAGCCAATAGTCTGCAATCTTTGGCTTCCCTATCAGTGCGGTGAGGAACAACAGCGCCAGGAACTGCTTCAGCTCCCCAAGAGTCAGCTCCTTCTTTCCCCATGCGTGCTGTCTGGAATGTGGCAGGGCGCTTGTAACACGTTGTTTTGCATAAATATTTGTCTGCTCCACGATGTGCTCAAGCAGCTCATCTGTGATGAGCAGCTCCAGGAAGTCCACAGGTTCTTCAGACTGCAGGTCAGCGGCCCTGCTCCGAGGACCTGGAGTCCCAGCACTGAAAGGGATGTCCTTCGGCTGCCAAGAGTCTGCTGACTCATACCACACAAGCTCATCAATTGCACCGCTACGAGGCCTGCCACCACCTGGAAATAAGAAATGCATAAGTTACCATAACATCAGGTGTCATCGCCATGCTGGCTTGTGGTGGACATTTTTGACAAAATTCTATTTTTGCCATGGACATACAATATAGACAAACACAAAGAGCTAGCCCTAAATGACCATTACAGGTCTGTAACTCTGAGTGTGTACAAATGGAACCAAATGGACCCGTAACTCGAGTTATGGGGGTCCTTGAAAATAAAATGTTCAATACATGGTGTCATAGTAAATCAGTGTCATACATATTCTGTAGAAAACCTGGAGAGTGACATTCAAGTAATTGGGTGTTATGATCAAAATAAGAACACTATAAAATGGTGTGTAAAAATGAAAAACATTTGGCACAGACAAGGCAAAGTCTTGTACGGACATATTGATGACCCCTGCATAAAATACATATTTTGTCATTTGTGTGGTAAAAGAGAGCTCAGTGTGACAACAGAAAATGTTCTTACCTCGATTACGGCTGACAGGTGGCATTACAGGTGTGTGCTCCTCCTCCTCCTCCTCCTCCTCCTCCTCCTCCTCCTCCTCCTCCTCCTCCGACTGTGTGTCTGTAATCACAGTAAAATATGAAATAGTTTGGTAAATATGATTTACAGAAAATGAAATCAACTAATTTCACCCCTGTGGACGATGGAGGATTGTACAACCCTTCTGCCAAGAGCACAAGTAATCAGAACATGGCTATACTGTCATGTTACAAGGACAAGCTGTACTATAAACAATAGCCATCAGGCCTAGCAGAGACATCTTGGCTCTACATCATGTAAACTAAAATGTATCATAGAGTAGAAAAATGAATAGAATAAGATAAACAACATAATGTACTGACAACAAGGTAACATAAGCAATCATGATAACATAATCTGATTTCGTCCACACCTTAGAATGAATACTTTTTATTCCTGTTGTAATGTCTTTACTTACCACGCTGATGATACACAGACGCCCCAACAGACGCCCCAACAGACGCCCCAACAGACGCCCCAACAGCTTCCAGCTCCTCCTCCGTGTCGGAGCCTAAGATAAAATATACTTGGTCAATATAAGTACATCAAATACATTTAGGCATAATAAACGATGTTACTATGAGATGCCTGACAGAACACATGCATTTCATTAGCTAACTAATTGTGCTTATTGGAAGTCCCTCTGGATAAGAGTGTTTATGGCTAAATAGATTTGATGTACTACACTACACATTCTATGATCCTATAGCATACTGAGACACTACACTGTCTCTGTATTCTATGATCCTATAGTTTACTGAGAAACTACACTGTCTCTGTATTCTATGATCCTATAGTTTACTGAGACACTAAGAACATATGCATCTGTCATCCCTCTGGATAAGAGTGTTTATGGCTAAATAGATTTGATGTACTACACTACACATTCTATGATCCTATAGCATACTGAGACACTACACTGTCTCTGTATTCTATGATCCTATAGTTTACTGAGAAACTACACTGTCTCTGTATTCTATGATCCTATAGTTTACTGAGACACTAAGAACATATGCATCTGTCATCCCTCTGGATAAGAGTGTTTATGGCTAAATAGATTTGATGTACTACACTACACATTCTATGATCCTATAGCATACTGAGACACTACACTGTCTCTGTATTCAGAATAGAATGTGTAGTGTAGTACATCAAATCTATTTAGCCATAAACACTCTTATCCAGAGGGATGACAGATGCATATGTTCTTAGTGTCTCAGTAAACTATAGGATCATAGAATACAGAGACAGTGTAGTTTCTCAGTAAACTATAGGATCATAGAATACAGAGACAGTGTAGTGTCTCAGTATGCTATAGGATCATAGAATGTGTAGTGTAGTACATCAAATCTATTTAGCCATAAACACTCTTATCCAGAGGGATGACAGATGCATATGTTCTTAGGTCAAGGCACCCCATAGTAAGATTACATCAAAGGAAGAAGAGCATCAAAGCTGTATTGTTTTTTTTTGTTTAGACAATTTGACCTTCTAGCTCTTTGAAGCTAGTTAGAAGGGGGGCTCGCTCACCCCCCCAAAAAAAGCAGAATATGCCATTTTGTTTACATGAACTTGTGACCGGGGAACAGGTTCAAAGGTGTTGTTGTGTTTTGTTTATCTGACATGACATTATCTCTTTGAAGCTGTCTTAGAGGGGGGGTCACCCCCCCAAAAAAAAGCAGAATAGGCCATTTTGTTTACATGAACTTGTGACCGGGGAACAGGATCAAAGGTGTTGTTGTGTTTTGTTTACATGACCTGACATTATCTCTTTGAGGGAGCTTTGCACCTGCTAAAACAAAAAAAAGCAGATCTACAAGCTCACAACTAGATTCTGGTAGTCACTAGTAGATCTGCTATTTTTTATGATTGCCACAAACAATACATAGTTTAGCCTACTGCATCTGTCATTCTGTCATTGTACATAGGCTAAATTGTCAAAATTGTCATAATCACAGATCAGAAGCATATGTATACTACAGTATACAGAATACATCATTTTCATCTCATCAGTACCAGGCTATAGTAAAGTAAATGAACCTATAACTTAGAGTTAGAATGGGAGGGTCTAGTACACAGTGAGTGTAACGGTAAGAATAGACACACTTTTCTTGCCAGGCAGACACCTCCTTTCGTATAACAGTGGCCTCTTATTCGGGCCATGGCTGCTGATTCGGGTTGCCAGGTCTTGGGATAGGAATAAGCAACCAGGTCTATGAAAACAAGCTCAAAAGCAGCCACTACATGCCAAAAGCAGAGACTATATAATATTGTCACGGCTATTTTCAACTAGGTTTCAAGTGCCACCTGGCCTATAGTTATTTGGCCACATGAAGGCTTCAAAACTGGACAATAGCCGTGAAAATCACATTCACAATAATACAATTCAAGCTGCAGATCGTCGGATTTCCCGACGTTCTCTTTCTAAACTCCAACCATGGATTGCCTTTCAATAAAACTATATTTGATAGACATACGATTCACCTACATTGTAGCCTAACAACAAGCTCACAATCGCAAGTTCGCAACCATTTTACAAGCAGCTTTACAGAAAAAAACAAGCCTATAGTGGCTTACAATAAGCAGACCTGGCAACTATTACCGTAGTCCACGATTCCATGGAAACTTTATGATAAGTTTTCTCCGTAATATCAACTAGATAACCCATCAAATACGACACAAACACGATAAAATGTATGTATTCTTACCATTGGTAGCTGGTTCCCACTCATCAGAGCCGTCATCTGAAAGGTTAGACGATGATGAGTCTTCATCGCTCCCTGAAGCAACAGGTAGATGCACATACACCGGCTTCGTTGCAAGCTCAGACACCCGGTCAGACACCCGACGAGGACGGGGCACCATGCCCGGGTCGCGGTGATCGTGGTCCTGGACCACAGACCTGGCTCCACCAGGACCCACTGGAGGTGGAATACATGGAGGCTCTGGTGGTGGTACTGTTCCACTCGTAAGGGGAGCGAAGAAGTCCCGCATTGTCCTCTGCTGTTGCGACGGACCCCCGGACGGTTGGCGCCCGCCGCGCCGCTTAGAGCCAACTAATCCTGACATATTCTACACTATAAACTACACTATAAAATAAATCTATATCTCTCACCTATAGATCTACAGTATCGCCCCTCTAAACCTACTATATAAATACTCCTTTTCTCCTCTCTATATCTTTTCGCCACTCTCCCTCACTATATCTCTCTCCACTTCTCTCCGCTAAATCTATAATAACCTCCTCGCCCTTTCTAACCAAAAAAAAAATAGCTCACTAGGCTTACAATACAATAAAAATACAATATAAACTCAACACTCAACCTCAATCTCACAATAAACTCAACACTCAACCTCACAATACAATCTCACTCTACAACTATAACTATAACCTATCTATCTATATATCTATCACTCACTCTCTCAATCAAATGTATCTATCTAATATCTATCACTCTCTCAATCAATCAATCTATCTATATATCTAAACTATAACACTATCACTATCACTAACTCAAACTCACGCTCACACTCACTCACTTGCTCTCACTCTGTCTCTCTCTCTGTCGGTCTCGGTCTCTCTCAGTCACAATGGCTCTTTACAAACAAAAGTTTGGAATGCACAGGAGGACAGCAGCCTGCAGTTCCTCCTTTTAAAGCCCAAGATTTGGTCATATGACTTCGATCACGTGTTTTTTTGCGGTTCTCCTTCATGTAGCCGCACCAAATTCAGTGAGAGGCTGCATCAAGTATCAATTTACAGTAATCCAATGAAAAGACCAAAAACCGTATATATACGGTTTTGGCACTCCACGTGAGTTTTTGAAAAACCGTATATATACGGTTTTGGCACCCAATGTGTTAAGAGAAGACTGCGCTAGCCGTCATCCCTGATCCAATATATGCTCTAGCCTATCTCCCTGTCTGCACTGTTGCCTGGTCTGATTATTATAAGCCACATTGGGCTGGCTTTCCATCATTTTTTTAAATTTTATCCAAATACGTTTTTATATTAATTTGTAGCCTATTGTGTTAACAATAAGCAACTTGATCCGGAATAGTATATGAAAGCCATTTAAAATATTTATACTATTGGTACACACCGGCTGCTCCCAAATAATTAACTACATCATGTTGCAACAACGCTCCTACAGGCAGCCATGGACCTCCCGATGGTCGACCACAGGGCTGGGCGGTGGTACACAGACATACAGTAGCATATGGCTCTAATAAATTGGCCAGTTTTAGGAAAGGTCAATATGTACTCACGTTGGCTGTTATTGTTCTATTTCCACCATTCTAATGGATTCCAGGGGTGTGTAAAGTAGCTCCATAGTTTCCTCTGAAGTGACGCAGTTAAAGTTAACTTACGTATTGTCCCCGTTATCTTTCATCATCCACCTTTGTTCAGTAATCCCGAACAGAGCTACACTTTAAGTTTACATCAATCATAGCCTCTCAAACCCAGATACATTGCTGCGATGCGTATGTGCGTCGCCTACCTACCCAAAATAACAGACATATAAGATATCAACGCGCTGCGTCATGTCGTGTCGACAGCTTACAGATCTGTTATTTTGGGCAGCATAAACAATGAGTCGCGATCCAGCAGCGCATGAATGAAACACTAAACCAAAAACATTACATTACGTGGTCAACAACATACTAGACATGTAACTTATTGGAGCTTTTAATGCAGTGGTTCTCAACCTGTGGGTCGAGACCACAATGGAGCTCCCAACGCCTGGCGAGCTTGTAGATCTGCTATTTTCACAATATTTATCTGTGGAACCGAGTCAAACAAAATGGGGGGAGGTCCCCAGTTCAAATATGGTTATTTGGGGGGGGCGATGGCCTGAAAAGATTTACGTGGGGAATATAATAGTAATATAATATATAATATATAATATAATATTCACCGCAGCTGAGTTTAACGAGACAGCAGCCAAAATGAAAATCACAGATGATCGATCATCTTATAAAAAAATTAAGTGCTTAAGATTTTAGCCCAAACCCAACGGGACCTGACCCGGCCCGTCTGTACCAAGAGTATATGAAAGCCATTAAAAATATTTAATACTATTCTTACACAGCTGCTAAGCAGCTAGTAATCACCATAGCGCAAAAGTAGGTAAAATCAATCAATCAGCCAGCTGTTTTCTGTCACTGCGCAGCACTCTTTAAAGTTTAAACCAACATGACAGAATGGATCTTCAGACAAATTGGATTATTTCTTCAAATGACAACAGCAGGCAGCGGGCAGTACGAGGTAACATTGGATGTGATTTCTCCATGCAACTCTTTCCCATCAAACAAAGTAATCCAAACTTATCTTACTTAACCATATTTTGTACTGCTTATTTTGCTTGTTAAAAGCATGATTTTATTAAGACATGACAGCAATATGGAAAAAACGAAAATATCTCAATTTAAAATATATTTCATAGAATAACCGAATATAATGTTTTAAATGGTTATAGGGCCAGTGTATATATTTATATAGCCTATTTGCTCCATGCTGTTTTTTAAATAAAACGTAGACTGTTGGAATAGGGTAGAATGACTCCTGTTAACGAATTACCAAGATTTAATGAGAAAAAAGCCTTCTTTAGAAAATTGACTGACGGGCTGGTCTGGCCCTAATTTGTCAATTATTAGTCGAGCCAGGCTGAAAAAATATTTAGGGGCTATGAAAGCTAGTTTGAAGTGCTCATGTGGCCTTATAGTCGCTTCTTTTTGTTTTCATAGACCTGTGGTTGCTTATTTCTAGCCAAGGCTGGCAACACGGCTCATGGTCCAACGCACAAAGCCATTGCAGTGTCTGCGTGCACTTGGCGGGTGGTTTTAGAAACCGGCGGGTGCTTTTATAATCCACTACCCCCCCCCCCAAAGCCGTACCCATGTGTGTCTGCAGAATGGCAACTTGGGGTATATAGCAACAACACGCCCACAGGCACGCCTCCACGCGCAAATAACGGAGTCGGCATAATGGGGGATGGGTAGAGCAGGTGCTAGAATAACGTATTGGGGCAGCGCAGCTCCATTACCCGTATTTAACAGGTTTAGGGTAACGTTTAGGGGTTTAGCGGGCTGCAGAATAGGGCGGTAGCTGTCCACAGACGGAGGGGGGCGACGGTCACACACACGGACACACACACACACACACACACACACACACACACACACACACACACACACACACACACACACACACACACACATAACAAATACTCACCAATTCACATCCAACTTCAACTCAGTGATCAGTGAGTTTCCAAACAGTGCTGTAGAGAAAACACATGTTCTATGCTCAGGGTTTCTTCTCAAGTTTTCAAGTGTGATTTTCTCCATCAGTATAAAAACTATCCTTCAATGACAAGATTAAAACATTTATATTCTTTTCAATAAATGGTAAATGGTGCATTTATATAGCGCTTTTATCCAAAGCGCTTTACAAAGATTGTGCATTACATACACCCATTCACAGTTCATACACACACACATGCACACACCAATGGCAGAGGAAACCATGCAAGGCACCTGCAACCTGCTCATCGGGAGCAATTAGGTCAATGTCTTGCTCAAGGACACTTCGACACTAACTCTGAGGGAGCCCGGGATCGAACTGGGAACCTTGTGGTTTCCAGTTCACTCTACCCTGAGCCACTGTCGCCCTTAATGTCCTGTACACATGTATTTGTTCTGTATAAATCGTACAGCTTGCAATGGCATCACATCAAAGTTCAACAATGATAACATTTACTTCCAATTATCTTAACCACTTAAATCCTATACTTAGTTGATCGAATTCCCATGGGCTGCACTAAATATCTTGTCAAAAATAGCCGATCTATAGGCTGTGTGTGTCACAACGCATGTGTTTGTCACAAATAATAAGCTGATATGTTATGTACTCGGTCAGAATAATATGAAACGAGATTTCAATGTCTTGTGTATGTGCATGTGTGATATGATTTACATTTAATTTATTCAGTTTAATGTTCAGAAACAATTGATGTCCAAGTGAAAAAATGGAAGAAATATTCTACTGTTTGTGTAAAAAGTTAACATAGCTCAATCTTTACAAAATATAAATTTGATCAGATCATTCTATCGTAGAGCAGCATTTAATTTTGTGTTAGCTTGATGGTCATGTTTTTACAACTGTCTAAGAGTAAAGTTCTGTAGACAATTATATTACAATTCAAATAAATGTAACAATAAATGTTCTGGTTTTGTTTGGCCTCATCCCCTCCAGACCCCCCACCCACTAGGATCTGTACCTACAGTATACACTGAACTATTTGATTTCACTCACAACTTAGTAAATGGCTACAACAAATATCTACAGTGTATTTTGCTTTGATCATCATTATTCTGCTTTCATAAACATACCATTTGATGTGTTCTTTACAGTAGTTTTATGTTGACAGATTCCACTAGATGGCGATCATTAGCCACCTGAGAGAAGGAGAGAGAATGACACAGAGATAGAAGGATGGATGAAGACAAAATGTGAGACATACAAACTTAAACAAACATATTAATATAATGTATTCCCATTGGAGACAATCCTGAAACATTAGAACCATGTACACAATATAAATCTTTGTGGTTTCTGGTTCAGTCCTTACTTAATGAATTGAATAATGAATGAATACTTGAATTGAATACACAGGACCACAATGGAAACAAGCCCCTAGGGCTTTTCGTGTGTGTGTGTGTGTGTGTGTGTGTGTGTGTGTGTGTGTGTGTAAACCGTACCTATAATGCATCATTCAGAAATCAGAAGGACAAAACATTCTGTATGGCTGGATTTTTTAGTGCATTATTATAAATCTGGTGTCCTATAACTTGCCAAACAAAACCTGGGTCAGACTTGACACATGATGTGAATAATCCAATGAGCATTACACATAACAAGCCTACAAGATGTGTAGTTTTTATAAAGTGCTTCAGTTCAACTACAATCATTCTGGAAAAAGGCTCCCTCAACACATGGCAGAATGTGGGAACAGAAAAATGTAGACTATAACAAAATAACATTTCAAATAGCCTATTAATATTGTTCAAATCAAAACAGAATCCTGTATTTGACTTTTATATCCATTTGACCAATATATCAACGGTCCATGGTCCTTGTCTGTAGACTTTAATTGTAGAATATTTTGCAGTAGAAATGTCACACAGTGTCAGATACAAGTTGATACTGTATCATGAGAGTTTATATTGCCTGGTTAGACTTAGTGGTGAGCTGGGCGGGCAGAGAGAGAGAGGGGGAGAACTGATAACACATGCCATTGCCACAACTTCATTAGAAAAGAATGTAGGTACATGAAAAAGTAATATGTTACATTCAGTGTCTTATGAAAGCAGACTGATTCATTCCACCAAAGCAAAGGCTGCACATCAGATCTGAATGTGTGTCCTGCATGCCAGGGCCGGCCCTTCCTGCATGTCCACAACTAAAGACTGTCAATACTCTTAAAGTCATAACTGTGACTTTAACTTTCTTCAGGTTATTGATTGTTTGTTCTAGGAAGCAGCTTGTGACACACAAGCTGTAAACTGTTCATCAGTTTACGCTACTCTGGATATTTAGGCCTACAATACAACATGCTGTGTAGTAGCCCTGAAACATGACTGTCATACCATGACAGTCATGGACCCACTTGGTCCTGGTTTTCGATTTGTTTTTACATTTACTGTACAACTCTCACATGTACATACTACATAAACGTTCAGATTTCAAATATAAAGTGCTTACCCCAAAGCCACGGATGTAAAAAGTTGAGGCGGACCACGATAGGTACCCGTATCTTCCGTATTGTTCAATAAAAAGCATTTTAATCCGATCGGCGGTCATTTTCTTAATTTCTTTGTAATGTATCAGAGTGCAATACACCTCCCAACCGGTAGTGTCGCATAGTTGAAAGCATCGGAGAAAATTCGGAGAAAATGGCCGGCGGTCGGATTAAAAAGCTTTTATTGAACAATACGGAATATACAGGTACTTAGACCTTTTGCGGTTCAACTTGTTACATCCGTGGCTTGGGGGTAAGCACTTTATATTTGAAATCTGAACGTTTATGTAGATGTAGCAGTTGTGAATGTAAAAAAAAAAATCGAAAACCAGAAACAAGTGGTTCCATGACGCTTGTGACAGACGAGCGTCATGTGAACCATGGTTAGTTGTGTAGTAAACATCCTCCTTTTTGGTTCAGCCATTATCTCAGTATATTAAGTTAATTGTTAAAGGCTATTCGATATTTGAGTATTTCCCCCTAAAATGGGGCAGTTCTTTTAGTTTGTTCCCAGGATGTTTTCAGGCCTTTACAACAGACACAGGAGTTCTGAAAGTCTATGAACAGATGTGGCAATTCATATAAATAAGAACATCTGAATGATTTGCAAATATCTTTAAATAATAAGACTCACCAATGAATTCACATTCTACTTCAACTCAAGGTTTATGAGTCTCCAAACGTGTAATTGTTCCACTGAGATGTAACACACCTTGTAATGGCGTCAGTTCTGTATGACATTTACTTTCGATTTTAATACTAACTCCTGCAAAGCTCCTGGGAACAAGAAGTTGTCTACTACTCCTCCTACTGGCCATAGACATCTTAACAACCCTTATTGTAAGTTATATTAAATCAAATAATGGAAGCTTGAAACAGGACTGATGGCTGGAGCTCAAATAGAAGACAGACTCAGTGTAAAGTCTTCTGTACTGTTTAGTGACTATATTTGTCTCATTATGTTTCCATTCTGCTTGACTGAACATTCTCCTTTCTCAGAGTAAATTGAGATCATAGGTCTGGTCAGGAAAGACAACAGTATTGAGGGTGGATGAACCAGGTTCAGCTGGTAGAAGGGCTATAGCCTTATTTATTATGTGCTCTACTCAGTGATCCACCTGGACACCAGGGGCCTCCATTGCTCCAATCATTACCCACATATTAAACCTCTCCACCACACAGGGACAGGTCCCCAACGACTTCAAAAAAGCAAGGGTGACCCCTCTGTTCAAAAAAGGAAACCAATTAGACCCTGGCAACTACCGCCCTATTTCTATTCTAAGCTCCATCTCGAAAGTCATGGAAAAAATAGTCTATGAACAGGTCGACAAGTATCTTGCCGAGAAAAATCTAATCTACAAATTCCAATCTGGCTTCAGAACAAACCACTCCACTGACACATGCCTTCTCTATTTGAACGACTCTATCAAACAAGAGATTGAAAAGGGCAAATATTGCGGCATGGTCATGCTGGACCTCCAGAAGGCTTTTGACACCGTTGATCACCCAATTATGATCAATAAGCTCAAAGCAATAGGTTTTGATGACACGTCAGTGAACTGGATGAGATCCTACCTGGAAGGGAGGGAGCAAGTGGTGGAAGTAAACGGCACCCAGTCCCCCCCCCCCCTCCCAGTGACTTGTGGTGTTCCCCAAGGAAGTATACTAGGACCCTTACTGTTCCTGATATATGTGAATGACATGTCGTCAGCCTGCGACTGCAACCTGTTCCTGTTCGCAGATGACTCGGCCCTGCTAGTCTCGGACAGGGACAGGCTGCAGGTTGAGAAAACTCTCAGCTCTGAACTCAACAAGATCTGCATCTGGCTCTCCGACAACAAGCTCTCATTACACCTGGGCAAAACGGAATGCATCCTCTTTGGGTCCACTCCTAACCTCAGAAAGGCAGAGAGCTTCACGATCAAAGCGGGTGATGATATCATCAAAAGAAAAAACGAAATTACCTACCTGGGCTCTATCTTGGAGGCTGACCTCTCTGGTGACAAAAATGCTGAAAAAATGATCAAAACGGTCCACAAAAAAACACGCTATTTGCGGAGTATTGATCGTTAAGTCAGTAAGAAGACTCTGAAGACTCTTGCAGTGGCCCTCATACAAGGTCATTACGATTATGCATGTACTTCATGGTATCACAACACCTCCAAGGCCTTAAAAACAAGGCTCCAAACATCCCAAAACAAACTTGTAAGGCTACTTCTTGGCCTCAACTACAAAACCCATCTAACCCCTGATCATTTTGATAGGATTGGATGGCTTAGGGTTGCGGACAGAGTACAGCAACTTGCTATGGGCCTGGTCTTCAAGATATATCACAACATTGGGATCCCCCTGTATTTGTCAAAATACTTCCAAAATGTTAATGATGTCCATGATCACAATACCAGAGGCAGCTCCACAAACCTTGTCCAACCCTTTTTTGGCTCAACAAAGGGAAGTAACTCGTTCTCATGCTATTCATCAAAAATGTGGAACGCCCTACCAAAAGGAGTAAAGGAGTGTAAAACCCTACTCTCTTTCAAAACAGCCCTAAAGATACACCTTCAGGAGGCTGCAATTGGAAAATGGCCCCTGTCTAAGTCCTAACCTAACCTACCCCCCCCCCTCTCTCCTTCTCCTTTTGTACATATTTCTCACTCTTCATACCAGTAACCTGTAAACTGATTGTATGACATTCTATAGTAGTTGTGTATATCTGTCTGTCTCTTATATGTCATCATGATTTGTGTGCATGGGGAACTCATTTGAAACAAGCTCAGTGCTTTTATGAGTCTTCCAGTTTAGTAGACCTTGTATTGTGAATTTGTACTTCCATGTACTGTTGTTCTCATGTCTTACTAAATAAAGTACATCAATCAATCAATCAATCAAAGGGCAGGAGAGTAAGTTGCACAGTAGCGGGGGGAAAATGCAATGGGTTTACCATTTTATGATTCAAAATATTATCTTGAAGTGCCTGACTGTTAATTGGGAAAACACATGAAGTTTAAATCATAAAATGAAAAGACAGTAATATAGTCTCTGTCTGATCACAGCATTTACATATATGAATGAGTTTGGAATATTGTATGCTTTTAAGTTTAACCATTTAAACCCCATACGTTGTTGAGCCGAGTCCCTCAGGGCTCTACACTAGTGACTGTTTTGTTTTCATTAAATCTACATTAAATATCTTTTGTGAAAACAGCCGATCGACAAGCTCACAATGTCAAAAGTGGTCCCAGAGTACGGATGCTGCGGACTAAGTCGTTAAACAAAATACATTAAAAAAACGAATTTACTGTAGGCTACATGTCCACCATACAATCATGCTCAGGTTTGCTGTTTTGAATGTGAACACCAACGAATAACAGGGGAGTGGCCCAGTGTGAATTAACCATGGAATGAACACAGGAATGACCCTGGCAGCATATCAATGATCCAGGTGTTACATGTTTAGTACTAGACTAGTAAGACTACTACTACTTCTAAACCACAACTATCCAGACAGCAGTAGAATGAGTTTGGGAACAAACACCTGACATGAGACAAAAGACATGGTGACAATGAAAATTTTTTTCATCATGTGGAATGGGACATGTATTTGTCTCCTGAGCAACAACTTGACAGCAATGGTGAAGACAGGGAACTTGGAAAGACACTTACTGACAAACAACAAACCATTTGACTTCTCCAGCCGAGAAAAAAAAAGCAGCAAGTGAAATCTCAGCTACAGTATTATGCATTTGTGTACCGTACATGCAACTGGATAAAGAGCTGTCATCACATCTGCAGCACAGTTGATGAAGAAAGAGAACTTCCAGACAAACCACAAATAATTTCACAACATTTTCCGAAAAGACACAGAGGTGAGAATAAGACAGAAGGAAATGAAACCTCAACCATGTGTACCGTGCAGGAAACTTGATGAAGTTCTGTCATCACTGTTTTAAAAAATGATTTTTGTACAGTTACATCTGCATTGTTGTGTAATGTGAATAACACTTATGTTCATAATGTATCTTGCCTTAATTATTCATTTTAAGGTATTGACTTATTCATGTCGTTTGCCCACCCCTGTTCGCTGAATAGCCTCTAGGTGAACCCCAGTGCGGACTTAAACACTGGGGCAAGAATTAATTCAAAAATGGAGTTGTATTGCCAGCCAAGCAGAACAAAAGCGGGAAAACAAAGGATTAGGTAAACATTTTAGGCTGGTTGGGCAGGCGAAGGGAGGTCCAGGGAAGCCACAAAAGCAGAGCAGTCAACAGGACAGGAATCAGAGAGCTTCTGCAACAAAAAAAAACACACACATTACAAGGACCTGACAAGGAATGAAGAGCAGAGCAGAGCCTAGAGGCTACTAGATTGCCAAAGAACTGTAGCTGATGAGGCTCCAGACTACTCTCCACACACACTCTAGTCATACACACTCACGCACGCACGCAAGGAGATGAGAGGTAGATATAGCATGGGAGCTGATGTAACACTTCTAGAGTATACACAACTGAATATGTTGCTTTCTGTGAGAAGAGGTGATTTAGAGAATGTTTAGAGTGAGACCCTTAGCAGACAATGACCATCTTGAAAGAGCCTTCAGGGGCCTTTATTGATCTGGGCCCCAGGCAGTTGACTACTTTGCCTCTTTATAAAATGTATCTCTGTATGTGGGGTGATTTTGGTTCAGCTTCTGAAACTCAGCGTCAGGGCCAGTTTTCTAGAGAGGGCCTCACTGACCTTTAGGCCCCCGGGCCTGGGATCCCTGAAGGGGCCTGACAGGCCCGTTCAGGGATCCAGCTCTACAGTCCACTAGGGGATGCAATCACTCAGAAAAACAAACAACACAGACAGCTCCTGGTAAATTGACTCTGTCCTACTATTTATATGATGATATGCCTGTACAGTCATATCAGCTGTGCCTGATGTTGGATAACCTGGGAGATAATCCTGGGTTATTCATTATGTTTCAAACATAAAATCTTTATCAAGAGAACAGATGTAGCCACTTGACTTGTCAAGGTTAATATAACAAAACTATTTCTAGACATACAGTAGCCAAAATGTGACATCTACCTCTTGAATGGGAATGAACCTACTGTATATCTGTGTTAACTATGTGAATTATGTCTGTCTACCCATTACAATGAATTAAATTGAAAAAACATTATAGGTTGTACCAGTGATTGTGATGTTGATGGACCGGCTGAGTTCTCCTGACTCGGACTGACACCAATAAAGTCCACTGTCGAAAAGGTACACTTCCATGAAACAGGATCCTCCTACACAGAATCACAATGAAAAGAAAGATATATAACATACCTTCTGTGGATCCCCATTCATTGCAGGTTTCATTCCTACTCTCAATGGTCTCTCTTTGCACAGACCACCCCAGCACAGGGTTCCCTTCTTCTTCCTCACAGCTCAGTGACATGGTCTCGGATCTGAAGAACTGTGATCGTTCAGGGCTGACTCTCAGAGACACTGAAAGAAAGAAAGACAGACAGACAGACAGACAGACAGACAGACAGACAGACAGACAGACAGACAGACAGACAGACAGACAGACAGACAGACAGACAGAAAGAAAGAAAGAACAGAGGGGTGAGAGGGAGAGATACGCCCTACCTGTAGACATAATCTGGTCTGAGCAGTACTAAGCTGCTATGTGTCACTACAACTAACGTTAACAATAGATAAAAGAACACCACAATGCATCTGACCAACTGTAATGTCTTCATCTGTAGTCTGTTGTATACTAGGCTGCACTAGCCTTCCTGCTTTCGTGTATAGAGGGGCGGGTTTAAAATCAGCGCGGAGAGAATGCTCCTGATCCCATTGGTTCACCGATCTGTCCGTCAGCTCCCGCCCCGTCAACACAACATTACGAGCGACGCCCACTGCACTCTGGTTGGTTGGGGAAATGAAACACTTCCTATACCGGGTACACCGACGCACTGGTCCAGGCTTTTATTTTTTAGCAACACTAAACAATAAAAGCCTGGAGATCGAGGCTAGTTGTATACAGATCATCAAGAGAGAGAGATGTACAGCAGAGACAAGTTAAAAGCTTTGTGTGGTGAAAGGTGAATTAAAGGATACCACCACTGCTTTCTAAACACATATCTGTGATGGAGCTGTCAGTCTGTCTCTGTCTCTCCAGTCAATCCCACATTCCGTCTCTCTCTCCCTCTCTCAGCCACTCACATCCACTTCACCTCAGTTCTATCTACTCATTATGTTCCCACTCCCTTCATCAGCCCTGCAGTTCTCTATTGGAAATAAAATAGAGGGGCGGGGCATTGTTATCAACAGACATATTGGACCATAAGGGCATAACACAGAGGGCATTTCTATGTTCCAGGCGGATACACATTTCTGTGTTTCAGAGTACTGTCTGGGAAGAGCAGAGGTGGGGATGTGTGTTTTATGATTTGGAGTGAACTTTCCTTCAGTTAACCATACCGTCAAGTCATATTGCATGGCATGGCCTGTTAACGACATCCAACTGTCGAGTGATAATGCAACTCATTTGCCCATGTTATGATGTGTGTGTGTGTGTGTGTGTGTACCTGTGCAGCCTGGCTCAGTGTGCGTTGCGTGTCGGTAGTGTGCGCGTTGAGTTGAGCGGACTGCTCCTTTAACAGAGCCTGGGCCTCCTGCTCTCTGTTCAGCGCCTGGCGGAGCTCCGCACACACACTCTCATAACGCTCCACCGGCACCTACACACACACACACACACACACACACACACACACACACACACACACACACACACACACACACACACACACACACACACACACACACACACACACACACACACACACACACACACACACACACACACACACACACACACACAATCAAAATATACTTAAAGTGCCACAATGAGTACCTCAAGTAAAAGTACTCATTGTGCAGAATGTCCCATTTCACATGTTCAAAATGTGTAAAAAATCTTTTGAAAATAGCAGATCTACAAGCTCACAATGCGTCGCGATGCGACGCATTGTGAGCTTGTAGATCTGCTATTTTCAAATGGCCGAAATATATATACGGCTGATGTGCTTAATGTATGTTTTGTAATAATAATGTGTTCATATAATTTGAGTGGAGTAAAATATTTTATATTTATATAAAATCACACCCTGTGTGAAGGAAGCGGTGCCTTTGGGGCGGGGCTTAACTAATTTCAGTTCGTCCCTATTGGTGGTCTGAGTCCACTTACCAAATTTGTACTTGGTAGCATGTTGCAAACTGGAATAATGGCTGTTTAAAGCCCAGCCAATGGGCAGACAGAGGGGGTGGGGCTTAAGTAATTACAGTTCGTCCCTATTGGTGGTTTTAGTCCATGTGCAAAATGTGTACTCCGTAGCATGCTGCGAACTTGAGTTATGGCTGTTTAAAGGCCAGCCAATGGGAAGACAGAGGGGGCGGGGCTTCAGCAATTCATGCTCGTCCCTATTGGTGGTCTAAGTCCACATACCAAATTTGGACTTGGTGGCATGCTGCAAACTGGAGTAATAGCTGTTTAAAATCCCGTGCTCATCCCGTGCTCATACGGGCGGACGGACATAACATACGCTGGGGGTCCCTGGACAGAGGGGGCGGGGCTTCAGCAATTCATGCTCGTCCCTATTGGTGGTCTAAGTCCACACACTAAATTGGGACGGACGGACATAACATACGCTGGTGGTCCCTGGACCCCTCTTTGATAACCAGTGGCACGTGTGGCCAATGAGAGGAGAGATGGCATAGGCAATCTCCAAGTCCGTGTGTGTGTGTGTGTGTGTGTGTGTGTGTGTGTGCGCGTGTGTTTGTATGTGTTTCTTCTTTGCCGTGCTCTTCCCGTGCTCATCCGGACGGACGGACGGACGGACATACGGACAAAGTCAAGTGTAGAGCAGTTGGCACTGCTAAAAACCTCAAAATTGTACTTAATTACAGTACTTGAGTACATGTACTTCGTTACTTTACACCATACTATATTAGCTCTCATTCAACATAAAAATATATATATAATTTCAGGCAGTGCGGTGGGCAGCCTCACCACGTCACAGGGGTCCTTGTGGCGGTGGTTTCCGCGGCTACCCTTGGGCGCTCGTTTCAGATTGGCCAACTCCAGCCTGAGGGACCGCCTCTCTACCTCAGCGGAGTGCAGCCGTTGGCTGAAAAGCAGGAAGTGTTGCTGCAGGGAGGAGACCAGAGTCTGGAAGGAAAACGACACGTTTACCACTTTGTTGCGTCGACATTCTTTTCAGGTGAAAAATACGCCGCCATCGTTTTGTCTGAACCACTTATGTAGGTGGGGTGGGGGGGGGGGTTAGCTGTGTGGGTAGAGCCTGGCAATAGGCTCTATGCACAGCAGCCATATTGGGAATGAATTGGGCCCCTTCCTTACTTCCTTCACAGGTGATACCAATGATACTAATTAAGGCTCTGTTCCATTTAGTGTGGCATAGCGGTTGTCTTATTTTCAAGGACCCCCATAACTCTGAGAGTGTACAAATGAACACTCTCAGAGTTACACACCCACCATAAGGGGCCATTTGGGAACCAAACTGGAGTGTTTCTAGTGAGCCAACATGCACGATATCAGCACCCTGACCAGAATGGAACAGAGCCTTCATTATTGTCATTGGTAACACCTGTGAAGGAAGTAAGAAGAGGCCCAATTTCTTTCCAATATGGCTGCTGTGCAGAGCCCAGAAGGCAACAACCCCCCCCCCCCCCCCACAGTATAAAGTTCAAGTTGCATGTCCGTCTGTCTGTGGCGGGCGCGCAGATATGCCTATACTGCATAATATGGACTGGACATGTGTGATACGCTGTTAAACACAATAATCCCAGCAAGGACTGCGTTATCAGCCCACTAATCTCTCAAGAACAGATTCTGCACTGCGTTGGAATCTGTCTTGAAGGTTCGTCAGAACGTGTACACACTGTGTGGCAGTGGGCGTGGCTTCAGAGGCCGCGCTTTATCCAATCAAATGTAGTGGGCGGGATTCACGTGTCCGTCATCCTTCCCGACTCGAAACTTAAACCGAAACTAATTTAACAATAGCGTCCGTGGAGCAGACAACCACGGAAAGATATTCACATTTGAACTTACTCTTTCATCATAGAAACAAGTGGGCTTATAACCAAAACCATCGATGTTCTCTGGGAGAAGCGGTGTTAGTGTTCCGTGTAGAAATGTTATCTAGTCGGAATGAAAACGCAAGCTCACCACCGGAAGTGGAGCGGTGAAGGCAGACTTAAACCCCGTTTCCTTGCGCACATGTGCTGCTTCGCCGTTGTCCCAGAGTCACACTCAGGAGGAAGAACAGCAGAGGTCGCTGTTTTTCCTTTTCAGTGTGTCTCTGGGTTCCGAGATTGTCAGCCCACAAATGGACATGCCCCATGTCAGTGCAAATAGGCATGTACAGTAAAATGCCCATATATGGACATAAATCCCTGCCATCAGTACCTGGCACTCAATGTGCAAAGTGACTGGGATTATGCCCAAATATGAACATATATATATAATATGGATGGTCTCAATACTGACATCATCCAATGCTGAGTACCGAATGCTTGTATCTAAATATGAAAGGCTTACCTTCCTATTGGGCGGTGGAGCTGTCAGTCGAGCCAGTCCCCGCCCCAGCCTAACCACCAGTGGACACTGGTTTCCTCTGTAGGGGGCGGGACCAGAGACCACATCTGATTGGCTGAGAAGATGTTCCAAGAGGTGGGACAAACCTTCCCGAGCTGCTGACTTCACTTCTGGAGGGGTGGAGTCTAAAGAAGACGAGATAGGAGGAATAGTGTGTGTGTGGTGAGAGCACTCTTCTATCTTTGTGAGGACATTTGGTCATTTTAGTAGAAAGATGAACGTTTTGGAAATTTTACTGTCCTCATTTTACTGTCCTCACTGTCCTCACATGCAGTAGAACTGCATATTCACTCCCAATTAACCTCACAGAAACTATGCCTAACCTTAACCCTACCTAACGTCACAGAAACTATGCCTAACCTTAACCCTAACCTCACAGAAACTATGCCTAACCTTAACCCTGACCTCACAGAAACTATGCCTAACCTTAACCATAACCTCACAGAAACTATGCCTAACCTTAACCATAACCTCACAGAAACTATGCCTAACCTTAACCCTAACCTCACAGAAACTATGCCTAAACCTAACCTTAACTCATTCAGTGCCACTGGACGTCTAAGACGTCCGGTGATATAAGCCCTGGGTGCCACTGGACGTCTAAGACGTAAAAAAAAAAAGAAGAAATCAACCTTTTTTTGGGGGGGAAAACATGTTCAGAACTCAAGATATGATGATTTGAAGATTTGCTGCTCCATTCACTCTTTGTTTAACTTCTTACTGAAAAAGGCTGTATCTCGGATCCTAAGCACTTTTTTTTTAACAATGAATTTTGGCTGTGGCACTCAGAGCCAAAATTCCATTCCATAGGGGAACCTGACCCACAGGTTAAGAACCAATGATCTACTAAACCAGTGATTCTCTGCATTTTCTTTTCTTTATCAAGGCCTCCAGTTTGATATGGATTAAGACTACGGACCCCGATTTGATACAATGTTTATCTCTGAGCCCCCCATCTATCTACACTGTGAGACAGTATTCATTTAACTCTGAGTGTGTAAAACATGGAACCAAATGGACTTGTATATAGACCCATAAGGGTCCATTCTAACCCCAGAGAGAAGTTCATGGTTAAGAGTTGAGTACAATGTAGTTTTTACCACAATCTAGAAATACTCTGCCATTACAAGTAAAAGTCTTGTAGAGCCTATCAGTGATACATTCATGTGTTCATCACTTTGGCAGCTGGTAAAGGTGGGGCTGACTTTAACCCATGAAGACCTGAGACCGATTCTACGAATGCCTTCTAAAGCAGTAGTTCTCACACTTTCAAAAATGTCAAAAAATAGCAAATGTAAAAGCTCAAAGCGCAGCACGAAGTGACCAGCTTTGAGCTTGTATATCAGTATAAATAGTGTGCTACTATTTAAACCGTGACAGTTCCAGAAACTGTTTTATCCACTGTCCTGGCTCTTAATGTGCTAAACAAAAATAAGTTCTTATTATTGGGTTATCGACATCTGTCAGTTAAGAGTAGTAGACGTCCGAATAAAGAATTCAAGTCTTCCTCTGAAACTGTTATTCACCTCTATTGTGGGGGGGGGGGGGGGGGGGTCAGAGAGAGAGGGAGATTAAGACACATTTCACCTTATCTGGTATTAAACCACTGACTCATTTTCAACAGGGTGAATGGTTCTCTCGCCCACGCGGCGCGCAGACACACACGCACGCGCGCACACGCACGCGCGCGCACACACACACACACACACACACACACACACACACACACACACACACACACACACACACACACACACACACACACACACACACACACACACACACACACACACACACACACACACACACACACACACACACACACACACACACACACACACACACACACGTGATCTCTGAGGATTGAGGAAAAGAAGCCAAACTGCCCTCTACCCGTTTTCCAGACAGTACGCAGTACAATTGCACAGCAGCAGCAGCACTAAGTAGAACTACTGGACCAGGCAAAGTTTATCTGTTCTATCTGTCTGGCTCTACTGTTCCCTGTGGACACAACTACTGCAGTAGGTGTATTGAGGGATACTGGCCAAAGAGGATCATTCAGCTGTCCACAGTGCAGCCAGACGTTCGTCCCGAGACCCGTTCTGCAGAAAAACACCACGTTGGCTGACATGATGGATGTAAAGAAGACAACTGTAGCTGCTTCTCCTGATCTCTGCTACGATGGACCTGGAGATGTGGCCTGTGATTTCTGCACCCGGAGAAAACAGAAAGCTGTGAAGACGTGTCTTCAGTGTCGGGTCTCTTACTGTGACGCCCACCTCCTGCTTCACTATCGATCCCCCGCCTTACAGGCACACAAGCTGGTCAAAGCCTCCGGCGAGCTTTGGGAGAACATCTGCTCTCGTCACGACGAGGTGAGGAAGCTTTTCTGTCGTACTGATCAGCAGTGTATCTGTTCTCTGTGCTCCATGGAGGAACACAGAGGGCATGATATAATCTCAGCTGCAGCAGAACGGGCTGAGAGACAGAAAAAGTTTGATATGAGCCAGCAGAACCTCCAGCAGAGAATCCAGGAGAGAGAGAAAGAGGCAAAGGTGCTTCACAAGGAGATAAAGAACATCAATCACTCGGCTGATAGAGCAGTGGAGTACGCTGACACTGTCTTTAATAAGCTCACCACTTCCACTAAGAGAAGACGATCTGAGGTGAGGGAGCTGATCAGAGACCAGCAGAAACGTGAAGCGAGTCGTGCTGAAGAACAGAGGAAGTGCGTGGAGCAGGAGGTCACTGAACTGGACGGGAGACATGCTGAACTGGAGCAGATCTCACACATAGAGGATGACATCCATTTTCTACACCGCTACACCTCCCTCTCACGGATCAGCGAAGCTACACACCCAGTGAGCAGCAATGTCCGTCCTCAGAGATCCTTTGAAGACGTGACTGTGGCGGTGTCAAAGATCAGGGACGAACTAGAGGACAGTCTTAGAGAGGCAGGGACAAACGTCTCAGAGGCGGTGAAAAGAGTGGATGTTTTACTGTCAACGCCGCCAGAACCAAAGACCGGAGCCCAGTTCTTACAAACAAACCAAATAGAGGACGTTATTAAACTAAAAAAAATAATGAGGGCATTTGTAGTGATCCTTTTCTTTGTAATTACTTTGACACATTCTCTTAGGAGCAGTGTTCAGCCCCAGTCGACACACGGGGAGCAGTTAGGGGTTCAAGACCACCACGACACGGCTCCTGGTTGGCTTGAACCCAATACAAGAGCTGAGTTCTGACAATATGCAGTTCCAATCACACTGGATGCAAACACAGCAAACTACTATCTGTCTCTGTCTAAAGGGAACAGAAAAGTAACAATGATGACTGAAAAACAATCATATCCTCATCATCCAGAGAGATTCACCACGATGCAGGTTCTGAGTAGAGAGGGTCTGACTGGACGCTGTTACTGGGAAGTAGAGTGGAGTGGAAACGTCGGCATAGCAGTCTCATACAAGGATATCGGCATAGCAGTCTCATACAAGGATATCAGCAGAACAGGATCCCAATATGAAGTTGTCAACGGATTTCGATTTGATCTAAGTATATTTGCATTCAGTGATAAAGCCTGGTTATTATGGTGTGGGCCAGGTGGTTATAGTTTCAACCACAACAAATCTTTAAATGTGATCCCAGGTCCTGTGTCCACCAGAGTAGGAGTGTACCTGGATCACAGTGCAGGTACTCTGTCCTTGTACAAAGTCTCCGACACCATGACTCTCCTCCACAGAGTCCAGACCACGTTCACCCAGCCCCTCTATGCTGGATTTGGGTTTTGGTTTGATGAAGGAGACAGTGCTGAGTTGTGTGACCTTGAGTAGATCAAACCCTGGGGGTCGTCTCTCATGACTCCAGAATCATATTCATAATTGTTTTGTTGTTTTAATCTACAAGGTCAACATTCTCAACATTCAAAAAGTAAACTGTTCTGTTGATGCAAATACTATAACCTAGTCTAGTGGTTCTCAAAGTGGGGTCCAGGGACCCTCAGGGTTCCTTGAGGAGGATTCATTTGGACGCCTATATGTCTGAAACTCTGGAGGTATGTGGCTCCTTGAATTTAAAGTTTGAGAGCCATCAGAAGCCAGTAGTGTTGTTCCTAAGCTTTGTCATTGTCACTCGAATCATATGTTTATCTTGTCTATTGAGAAGATGTCATTGAATCGGCTGTTTTACTTTTACGATTAATTGTCACTCAAATAATTGCGATTAACGATTTAATTGTGTTTCTGTCGTTGAACATGGATACAGTATATATATATATAAAAATGTAATTTCTGTTTGGCTTTTAGGCTTTGTAAAGGTGCACAGGGCAGATATGACAAATAACTTAAATCATTTATACTTTATATGAATAGTGGAAATAGCTGATCTACAAGCCCAAAACGTGACATGTTTTGAGCTTGTAGATCAGCTATTTCCACTATTTTTGAAAATATATGAAAATGTTTCAACATGGAAATGATTATGACGATTATGATGATTATGCCAATTATCTCAATTAATTGCAATTAGTATTTACTATTATGTTCTCTTCATACAATTCATTTCATGGGACAAATGAGGATTATTAATGAGTTTTTTTGTATTATTTTGTCTTGTTATGAAGTAATGATTATTATGTGGGTTTTGATATTCCATGTTAAATAACATTCACTGATGTTGATTCTTTTTGTCATGTTCAAACATTATCTGAATAAATTACAAATTAATTCACACTCTTTGGCATTAAATGATACATGTGATGAATAGTAAACAACAATGGTAAATATGTGTAAATACTATTGTTTGAGTAAATGTTGGTGTATGACTGCATGTGTATTGTGGCTAGAACCAGGTTTAATGTCCTGGCAGAGACAATAACATGAACAATAGTACTAGGCCACAACGCAATGGAACTGAAGTTGTACACAGAATATTTAGATAGGGGGTGTCCTAGCTTTATTCAAAGGGGGCCATATTGGAAAATATGAACCTATTAAAACCTCTGCTATTTTTGAAAAATCTTGAAAATGTGTGCAAATCCTTTAATAAGAAAAGGAACCGGAGTGTTTTTATTTTTCTTACGATTTTTTACAAAAGATCTGTGCAGGGAGAGTATGAGAGCAAGAGTGTGTTGTTGTTCTGTTTTTTGTTTGTACCTGTATAACTGTTTGTTGTTGTTTTTTATGTTGTATATTTTATTTGAATTCATACCAAATTATTTGTCATTGTCTTTTCTCGTTTTATATTTTATAGTTGTTTATACTCGGATGTATTTATCATGTCACAAAAAAGTCGAATTAAAAAAAGTATTTAAAAAAAAATACCTGGGGTCCGACTGTATCTCTTGTCATACTGTACCTTTGGACCATAACAAAGTCACATACAAATGCAGCGCACTACATTTGATTTAACTACAGTGCAATTTCAATAGATGTCTGTTGGTAGAGTAGCAAAATGTAAGCCACTTACAGTATCTCTGCTGGGAACAAGAGAACAACTATCTAGCCTTTTCTCAGGCTTTTCCACCCACATGCATGAATGCACTGCATTCCAAAAAGTTGTCTTTTGATTAAATGGCGCTGTAGCCAAATGTAACCAGATGTGAAAAGGTCTTTATAAACATTTTTAATATAATAAAAAAAAGCCTTTCTTTCACACCTTGAGAATTAAACAACACAAGGAACAAGCAGTTCCTGAGAGACAGCCCATACGCCCAGTTTAGCTTCAAAATTCGGTACAATAGCGCCTCAAGTTAGCCGTTCTTTAACACTGCATAGGGAGCGACCGTGACCTGGTACCACCCACATTTAGAACAAACATGGGGACATTCTCATTCTAATACTCCCTGACACCATCCATTAAAGGATGTGAATCACTGGTTTCTTTCAAAATTGTCCTGAAAAAACATCAGGAGGCCACAAGGGGAGGTAAATGTAAATTCCCATCGAAAGGAGGTGTCTTACACTACCGTCGTTTTTCCTTTTAATCCTTTGTACATAGTGTTTGTATTTGTTGAAGAAATGTATTATTGTGTACATTTTATGCTATGTTCATGAATTGAATGCAAACACTATGCCTAACCTTAATCCTAACCTCACAAACACTATTTCTAACCTTAACCCTAACCTCACAAACACTATTTCTAACCTTAACCTTAACCTCACAAACACTATGTCTAACCTTAACCCTAACCTCACAAACACTATGTCTAACCTTAACCCTAACCTCACAAACACTATGCATAACCTTAACCCTAACCTCACAAACACTATGTCTAACCTTAACCCTAACCTCACAAACACTATGCCTAACCTTAACCCTAACCTCACAAACACTATGCCTAACCTTAACCCTAACCTGTCTAACCTTAACCCTAACCTCACAAACACTATGCGTAACCTTAACCCTAACCTGTCTAACCTTAACCCTAACCTCACAAACACTATGCCTAACCTTAACCCTAACCTGTCTAACTTTAACCCTAACCTCACAAACACTATGCCTAACCTTAACCCTAACCTCACAAATACTATGTCTAACCTTAACCCTAACCTCACAAACACTATGCCTAACCTTAACCCTAATATAACCTCACAAACACTATGTCTAACCTTAACCCTAACCTCACAAACACTATATTCTAACCTTAACCCTAACCTCAAACACTATACCTAACCCTCACCTCACAAACACTATGCCTAACCTTAACCTCACAAACACTATGCCTAACCTTAACCCTAACCTCACAGAAATTATGCCTAAACTGAACCTCAAAACCCTGTCCACCTGGGCAAAATACAGGGAAAAGAGACTCTCCCGAATCCAGGTATAGGTGACAGCGACACAGCAACAAATTGTGCTATTTTCACTATAGGGCTTAAGTGGTTAAATATCCATCTATTCGACATCGGAGCATAGCCAACACCTAGCTTATAGATCTGCTATTTTTGCTGTTTTTTAGAAATCTTTTCTAGTAAAGAACAGGGCTTAAATGACAGCGACACCTAGTGTGTGTTTGGATAGTTAGTTACCTGTGCGTGTTTGTGTGTGTGTGTGTGTGTGTGTGTGTGTGTGTGTGTGTGTGTGTGTGTGTGTGTGTGGTTACTTACCAGTGTGCGTTTGCACCTCCTGCAGTTGTGTCATGGAGGAGAGGATGAGAGAGGAGAAATGTTTAGACCGCAGCCAACGCACAAACCCTGCTCCACCACCTTCCTCCTTTTCTTCATCATCATCATCATCATCCTTATCTGGAACACACACACACACACACACACATGAACTTACATTTTGAAAACACACTGAAATGTCCTATACTCTTCTCTCTGTGCGCGCCATGCGTGCGTGCGTGCGTGTGTGTATAACATTTTACTTGACGATTAATTGCTATACAAATAATTGTGATTAAGGATTCAATTGTGTTTTTGGCAATAAACATTGGAACATATATTATAATCATAATCATATGAATAATGCGTTCTTATAACTGTGTGTGTGTGTGTGTGTGTGTGTGTGTGTGTGTGTGTGTGTGTGTGTGTGTGTGTGTGTGTGCGCGCACGTGCGTGCGTGCCTACCTGTTGTGGGTGTGAGTTCCCTCTTGGCTGCTGTCTGCCCACAGACGCACACACACACCGCCTGCCTCCCACCATCCTCTTCCCCTCCTCTCCTCCCTCCCTCATCCTCTCCTCTCCTCATCCCTCCATCCTCTCCTCCTCCTCCTCTCCTCTCCACACGGAGCGCCACGCTGGAGCACCTGGCTAACGCTAGCAGCCTGTTAGCCGCCAGCACGGCGCACACCCCCTTCCTCCACCTCCGCAGTCCTCTCCC
The DNA here is from genome assembly GCF_963454915.1 of Gymnoscopelus microlampas. Classification (NCBI taxonomy): domain Eukaryota; kingdom Metazoa; phylum Chordata; class Actinopteri; order Myctophiformes; family Myctophidae; genus Gymnoscopelus; species Gymnoscopelus microlampas. The sequence continues at coordinate 3,014,436 of NC_139948.1, forward strand.
CGTCCTCTGCTCTCCTCCTGCTAGGGGCGGAACAGTTCATTGAATTAATCATAAGATAATTTAACCCATTTAGACTTGTTTTAACCTTATACCTTTCATTACGGGAACACAACCACAGCATGTAATAGGCTCTATGCACAGCAGCCATATTGTGAAGACATTCACAGGTGTTGCCAATGATACTAATGAAGGCTCTGTTCCATTCTTGGTCAAACAGAGTCAGGGTGCTGATATTGTGCATGTTGGCTCACTGGAAACACTCTGCTACACCAGTGGGTCTACAGTTGGGCTTCCAAATGCCTCTTTACGGGTGTGTAACTCTCAGAGTTATGGGGGTCGTGGAAACCACTGTGCTACACTAAATGGAACAGAGCCTTCATTAGTAGCATTGGTAACACCTGTGAAGGAAGTGATAATATGGCTGCTGTGCATAGAGCCTATTTTAGATGATGACTATATGCAGACTTTTGGGTTATGAGCTCGGTATGCATAGGTCATTGACCATTAGCACATGCAGGTGACAGTCAGGTGTGGTGAGTGTGTGATAACCCGGTCATTTACGACCCTAAGTGTGCTAATAACACAGTTATTACGCAGTGTGTGTGTGTGTGTGTGTGTGTGTGTGTGTGTGTGTGTGTGTATGTGTGCGCGTGTATAAGCCAAGTCTAGCCAGTGGCTAGAGATCCCATAGCCTGCTGGGCTGTAACCATGACAACAGAACCCATAGCCCAAACGCAAAATGCCTATTCCCATATTGTTTATGCAAGGGGGCGGGCCTGGCGGGGCTGGGAGAGAGTCAGTGCACTGAAGTCAAGGCACAGACTACTGTGTTGTTGACGGACAAGGATGCACGCTTATGAGAAACAACACAAATAAAACCTGGCAAAACAGTTGCGTGCATTAGCGCAAGATGAGGATAAAGGAAACATTCAGTCTAAATGTACAGCTTGCAAATTCTCGCCTACTACTACTACTACTACTTTTGTATTAGAAACTTTAAATTTCTCTAAATATTATCAGTGCATCAGTGAAGTCATTATTCAGTCCGACTTCACTGTAGCCTATAGTAGCCTTTTCATAAATGATATTCGTACTTAGGGTGTCCTGAAAGTTTATAATATTTAGAGAAATTTTAAGTTTCAAATACAAAAGTAGTAGCAGTAGGTGAGAATTAGCAAGCTGGACATTTAGACTGAATGTTTCCTTTATCCTCATCTTGCGCTAATGCACGCAACTGTTTTGCCAGGTTTTATTTGTGTTGTTTCTCATAAGCGTGCATCCGTTGTCCGTCAACAACACAGTAGTCTGTGCCTTGACTTCAGTGCGCTGACTCTCTCCCAGCCCCGCCCCCTTGCATAAACAATATGGGAATAGGCAGTTCGCAGCCCAAACGCCGAACGCTAATAAACATCTTAAATTTCGGGTAAGTGAAAAACGTGCCACGTCACTGTGTGCAAATGCTAATGGTCAATGCCCGTGTGCACGTTCAGATCAATTAGTCAACCCACTGAGCTGAAACATGCAGAACCTCTGCTATAGAGGCTGAGAAAGGTTGTTTTTTTTAGTGAACATTGACAATTCTGTAAAGTTGTTCAGAAAACTCGCTCACAACGCGTCATTTCGTGACACCTTGTAAGCTTGTAGATCAGCTATTTCTGCTATTTTTACATGCATACAATTATTAAATATGTCAATAATTTCTTTGCATATTTCAGTTATTTGTCATATCTGCCCTGTGCAATTTTTGATTACGACGCCTAAAAGGCCTCATAGTGCTCCAATGTTCAACGCCAAACACACAATTAAAATCATTAATCGCAATTATTTGAGTGACAATTAATCGTCAATTTAAATTTGTAATCGTGACAGCCCTATTAGTGAGGCCCTTTTTTTTATTACACAAAAAGCGTGCCTCTCCATTATTCAATGAATCGAAAAAGCAATCAGTAGCATAACCGCTAAGAAACATAATGAATACAGTAGTTGCAGCCATACTTCCTGTGTCTCCTCCTCCCGTCTCCTCCTCTCCACCCAGGGCCTCCACCAGTCTCCTGACCTCCATCTCCACTCCCTCTCTCTCCTCCAGGAGGCGATAGAACAGGGTGCGCTGTGCGGAGAGGGCGCCCGCGCGTCGGTAGGTGTGCACGAGCGCGCCGGCCAGGAGCGCGCACGCGGCGAGGAGCGTGGCGCGTGCCCCTCGGCTCCGGGTCAGGAGACCCCGCAGGCGCGAGAGGTCGGAGGTCGCGGCGGAACGCTCGCGCTCCACAGAGGAGACGCGCAGGCGGAGAGACTCCACCTGAGAGTGATACAGCTGAGAGAGACACACAGAGAGAGAGAGAGAGAGAGAGAGAGAGAGAGAGAGACACACAGAGAGAGAGAGAGAGTTGTGTATGTAAGATGACTGTCACCTGCTGTGCACATGCCAGCTGTGTCCCATGTCTTTTTCTGATTGAGGTTTTCTAATCAAGCTTCCAATGTCATTTATGATGTCATCATTTTTATTAAAAGAAAAAATTAAAATAAAATCCCTGATTTGAATAATAAACTGATTAATCAGATTACATTTTTATTTATTTATTATTTTTTTCTTAATGTATATATAATAATATGCAATGTTTATCTACAACTGTGCAGAAAAACTCCATTGCATGTTGAAATGTGTATTTCATCAATCTTCTTCTGTCGTATGTCCTCTTAGACCTTCAGCTCCTTTGCAGCAAGCCAGTCCAGTGTGTCATTGTCTAGGTCAATTAAACCACGATCACCATTAGGTGGCCGGAATTTGGGGCAGCTGGTCATAACGTGTTCCACAGTCTGTTCTGGATCCCCACATTCGCAATGGGCATTGTCTGTGAGACCCCACTTGTGCATTGATGCATTGAAACGTCCAACACCTGTCCTCAGGCGATTGAGGGTTGTCCACTCCTTGCGTGGGAGGTGCTGGCCAGGAACATCTGCTGGGTCCTCGATGTATTTGTGGAGCCTGGATGGTTCTGCTGCCTTCCACTGGTCCCTCCATCTTGCCTTCACCCAGGAAGCCTTGGAGGTGTCCGCTGGTGTTGTGCGGAGCAGTTCCTGGGCCTGTGTGGCAAAGGGGCGCCGGGACTTGAGGCGCACGCGATGTGGTGTCTCCGTGACGACCTTGTGGAGGAGGTGGGATTCACTCATCTGTGCCTTCCGAGCGAGGGCCAGCGTGGCGGCTTCTCGTCTGACCTCTGCTGGAGCGATTCCAGCGAGGACAGGTAGTTGGTATGATGGGGTGGCTCGTAGACATCCGGAGACGGTCCGTAGGGCGGTGTTGAGGGCAGCATCCAGCTTTTTCACATGAGGGCTACGGCTCCAGACTGGGGCACAGTCATCAATCTAAATCAGTGGTTCTCAAACTTTTTCTCATCAAGGACCCCCAAATTGATAAATATTTGTCCGCGAACCCCCATCTGAAAATATGTTGTGCAGAAGCAAAGGTGTGTGTAAAAATGTGCACCAATGTTCAAGATTTTTGATAGATAGCAGATCTACAAGCTCAGAGCCGACACTCGGTGCCGTGCTATGAGCTTGTAGAGTATAAAAGGTTAAAGTGGTTAAAATGATTGTGATGCTATGTTCAACTACTTTAGCTGGAGATCCCCTGGAACCCCCCCCCCCACAAGAACCCCTGGGGGTCCCCGGACTCCACTTTGAAAACCACAGATCTAAATCACGCAAAGGAATCAAACTTGAATCATGCAGATCTCGGGATCCACATAAGAACGGAGTTGCTCCAATGTGGATCTCTTACCAGCCTGTGAAAATAGTCATCTAAACCGCTCACAAAATGTAAGGAAACTTGAATTTGGGCCATTATATCTCCCCTTTACTAATACCAATCAGTAAAGTGTTATATATCATTTTTATCGGTGATTAGTCACCTTTACAACGAGGTACAGCTTGTAAGCATCGGGCATTCATGGAATGAGCAACCCAGGCAAACGTGTGGGTAGCGCCGAGCAAAAATGTGCCAAAATGGCCTGTTAGACTTTTCTGCTGACATTCAATGTTGTGACATTCATGACATTCAATGGGCTTCAGGTGTGTGCCAATCACAGGTATGTGACTGCCTCACAGGTGAGTGACTGGCACCTGAACATGGGTTCTGCAACTTTGTTGAGTTTGTGTATGCCCCAAGCAGCAACACTGCCCCCATGGAAAGATGCCACTTTTGTCAGGATAAGGCCCGTGCAACAGGGCAAGTGAAGCTGGTGTTCCGTTATGCAGAGTGACAGCATTATTTGGTGTTATCCCTGGTACCATTTCCAAACTTAGGACTAACTTCTGTGAGACTGGTGAAGTCAACAAGGAAGACAACAACCCAGACCCCTTGCTTCACTGAGGAACCATAGATTTACAGGCAAGATATGCACAACGGTACCAAAGACAGATGTCAAAGTTGTAGGGCCCATGCTCAGGTGCCAGTCACACACCTTTGACTGGCACACACCTGCCTGCAAATGGTACCAGGGCTAAGACCAAATAATGCGTAATCTGCGTAACGGAACACCAGCTTCACTTGCCCTATTGCACGGGCCTTATCCTGAAGGGACAAATGTGGCATCTTTCTATGGGGGCAGTGTTGCTGCTTGGAGCATACACAAACTCAACAAAGTTGCAGAACCCATGTTGCAGAACGCAAAGTTGCAGAACCCACCTCTCAGCAGGTGTGCGCTGGCAGGTCGCTCAAAACAAGAGCGATTACCAGCAAAAGCATAATGGGTGATTGTGGCACATTTTTGCTCGGCGCTACCCACACGTTTGCCTGTGTTGCTCATTCCATGAATGCCCGATGCTTACAAGCTGTACCTCGTTGTAAAGGTGACTAATCACCGATAAAAATGATATGTAACACTTTACTGATTGGTATTAGTAAAGGGGAGATATAATGGCCCAAATTCAAGTTTCCTTACATTTTGTGAGCGGTTTATTATGTCAGTTGTCTATTACTTGTGTCTATGATGTAGTCCATATTTGGCCAAGGTTTCAATGCAATCAGAGCTCCGATAACTTCCATCATGAAATTAAAGTTAATGCATACGATCGATCTCCCGAAAAAACAGAATTTCTGCGTCTTTCTCAGACCCGCGGGCCGACAGATACAGTATAGTTTGTTTTGTTTTTAGCAGTGCCAACCGCTCTACATTTGACTCTGTCCGTGTGAGTGTCCGTCCGTCCGTCCGTCCGTCCGTATGTTGTGTCCGTCCGTATGTTTGAACACGGCAAGGTAGCAACACATGCGCCACTTCAACACACACACACACACACACACGAACACACGCACACACACACACACACACTTGACGTCCGTATGAGCACGGCGTATGAGCACGGCATTTAAACAGCTATAACTCCAGTTCGCAGCATGCTACGGAGTACAAATTTTGTACATGGACTAAAACCACCAATAGGGACGAACTGAAATTAATTAAGCCCCGCCCCCTCTGTCTTCCTATTGGCTGGGCTTTAAACAGCCCTACGCCCAGTTTGCAGCATGCCACCAAGTCCAAATTTGGTATGTGGACTTAGACCACCAATAGGGACGAACTGTAATTACTTAAGCCCCGCCCCCTCTGTCTGCCCATTGGCTGGGCTTTAAACAGCCATTATTCCAGTTTGCAGCACGCTACCAAGTACAAATTTGGTGAGTGGACTCAGACCACCAATAGGGACGAACTGAAATTAGTTAAGCCCCGCCCCAAAGGCACCGCTTCCTTCACACAGGGTGTGATTTTTTATTTCTAGTGACATTCTGCACCGCACACCTCGGGGTCATATGAGACACAAGTTTTAGACCGAACGGTCGGACACTTTCCGAGTTACGGCCGGCACAGATTTCTGCGTGACAGTCACACAGAGATTCTGTGAATTATAGTAAAGTCTATCGTCTCTGTCGGGTGGAAACCTCATATGTCCCAAACAGTTACTTTTCAGGATTACAATTTAAAAACAGCAGAAGTAGCAAATCTACAAGCTCAAAATGCACTCTTTGCGCTGCGGTTCGTGCTTGTAGATCTGCTACTTTTGACGCTTTTTTTGTGACGCTGTAGTATGATCAAGTAGGGCGTTAATTTCCGAAAAAACACAAAAAGATAATATGTGGATCTTTATATCTTTATTATATAAAAGAAACTGTGAAAAAAGTGTTGTGGTGGTACTTGTGTGTCGTAGTAGCAGTGTGCATACAACGTTTGGCACCGATAGGTCCAGTGATGATTAGCTGTGTGTGTGTGTGTGTGTGTGTGTGTGTGTGTGTGTGTGTGTGTGTGTGTGTGTGTGTGTGTGTGTTACCTGTGCTTTGTTGTGTAGTTGTGTGACAGTGTGCGTGTGCTGCTGGTCCATCTCTTTCCTGTGCGTGTCCCAGGCCTGCTCCCTGTGTCGCACGCTCTCCTCCAGACGAGACAACACGCACTGCTGACTCCTCTGCAGCTCACGCACACACACACTCTTACTGTCACACACACTCTGCAGCTGCACCATCTACAGAGACAGAGAGAGAGAGAGAGAGAGAGAGAGAGAGAGAGAGAGAGAGACAGAGAGAGAGAGAGAGAGAGAGAGAGAGAGAGAGAGAGACAGAGCAAGAGAGAAAAGATGAATGTTAAAGAATTTCATATAATCACAGTTTTTTTTATGAACAGTTTGGAACTATGGATAGGCAATGCGGATTTGATCACACTTTCAAATTTCATCAATTTATCCTTTTCATCATGCAAACACATTTGCGTTTGTTAAACAAAGTTTTAAAACGCTCTAAATTCTCATACTAAGTGAGAGGGTCTTGAGTGGCTCATTGTCGGTATTCGCGCGAGAACGAGGGAGTCTAACCAGTGTTGATTTCGTCGACTAAGACTATGTAAAAAAGAATTTGTCGACTACCTTTTTTCACTAACGAAAACTAAATAAAAACGAAATAAAAACGAAGCTATAGACCACCGAAGTCCTGACGTCACTCGTTCATCCCCTGGTTCGTAAGGTAATTTCTCTATGGAGAATAACATTGGGTCATCTTAGAATCGTCTCATATAAGTGTGGTCCAAAAATAAACAAACTGTCTCGGCGATATTGTCAGGGAGGAGGTTCTGTACCGTTTATGATAGTCAGTCACTTATATTTGATACAGTCTGTTTCAGGCGAAAATGTAACTAATTCGGCGGAAGTAACATTATCGTTTTCTCACCGTCAGTTGATGCATCATATCCATACGAGTCAAACCGCTGGGGTCATTTGTTTATTTTTGGAACACAGTTCTTATTTGACGCGATATTAAATACGTCTATGGGGATTCAGAATGGGGGTGGAAAACTGCGAACCAGGTAGACAAACAAAGGATGTGTAAATTACGTCAGACTTCGGTGGTCTATGATGACTAAGACTTAATATATTGACAATTTTGTCAACAAATTAAACTAGATTAAAATGTTAGTGAGGGACTAGTGGAAGTCATTTTATGCTTTGTTGCGCTCGACGCCATCAAGGCACCGCCAAAACACATTTTAGTAGACTAAATCAACTGTAGATTTAGTTAACTAATTCTTATGACAATTCTTATGATATTTAGACTAAACTAGACTAACAGTAAAACATTTCAGATGACTAAAATATGACTAAAACTAATGGAATTTGATTCAAAAGACTATGACTAAAACTGAATCAAAAGTTCCAATTCCAATTGTGTGTTCCATTTTATTTTGTGTCATCACTTCCTATTCCACTTATTTATCCTGTATGAGCTCTCTTTGATTGGATCAAATTGATATCCTGACCTGAAAATGTATTTTTGAACTGATCTGAACAAACACTTCATAGCAATGATTACTGTCAGAATATAGAGCTATATTAACATTTATTTTAACAAAAATATGTCACTTACACATTGTTTTTAAATGCTGTTATTAATGTTGCTGCTTTTATACTGTTGTTTTTTAATTGCACAGTTTTAGTTTTGTTGTGTTTAGCTGTATTTTATTTATTCTGCCATGACCAAGACCTAGGTAACACATTTTGTTCTATAACGGAATGTCAATAGAGCTCCTTGAACTCTGGTTAATGGTAAAATTAGATATTTTTCTGACCCAAAGAGTTCAGATATAATCATAATCACACTCATACAGTAAAATCCTCAGTGTTCATTTATCCATTATTAACTCTGAGTTAAAAGGTAGGTTAAGTGATTTACTTTGGTTAAAATAAGTGTTAAATAGCTCTATATTCAGATATTAATCATTGCTATAGAGTGTTTGTTCAGTAAAAGGAGTCTCCATGTCTCTCCAGCTCTTTAATAAACAGAAAATGCCTTTTCAGTGCTCTCTCCTGATTGGCTTACATTTTGTCACCTACCTCAACATGTACTAAAGGCCTATTCTGTTTGCGCTCGACGCCATCAAGGCACCGCCAAAACACATTTTAGTAGACTAAATCAACTGTAGATTTAGTTAACTAATTCTTATGATAATTCTTATGATATTTAGACTAAACTAAACTAACAGTAAAACATTTCAGATGACTAAAATATGACTAAAACTAATGGAATTTGATTCAAAAGACTATGACTAAAACTGAATCAAAAGTTCCAATTCCAATTGTGTGTTCCATTTTATTTTGTGTCATCACTTCCTATTCCACTTATTTATCCTGTATGAGCTCTCTTTGATTGGATCAAATTGATATCCTGACCTGAAAATGTATTTTTGAACTGATCTGAACAAACACTTCATAGCAATGATTACTGTCAGAATATAGAGGGCTGAACGATTTTGGGAAAAAATCTAATTGCGATTTTTCTGACCGATATTGCGATTGCGATTTGATTGCGATTTTTTAATAAAAAAAAAAAAAAAATCTAAAACATTTTTTTAAAGTCAAGCTTCAGTTTAGTATTCACTGTGTACGTTTAAAAAGTAATTGGAAGTAATGGAACATTACCAAATGGCATACCATTTATTTACTGTTCTAGATTCTAATAAATAAGGATGACAACTAAAAGATATGAATTGCTTCATTGCTTCCAACATGTATCTTCCAAGTACTTTTTTTTCCCATGTATATATTTAAACATTTAGCTGGAATAGAAATAGCTTATTTTTGTAAACTACCCAACATTGAACTTGTTAAGTCATTAACTTAGGGCTCAAGAACAGAAGCTTTTTCTGAAATGAAGTTCAATAAATAAAAATAAAATTAAACAAATAATTACCATTTTGTGTAAACAATTCACAGCAGTGAAATAAGTAGGTCTTTCACTTATGGCTCCAGAAGCATATTTACTGATATCCAGTATTTAGCTTATGTAGATTAACATTCAACTAAAATGTAACACTTTTTTGTCTTACAAGGCAAAGTCCTCTCCTACTGTACATCGTATTACTACTACTCCTTGGAAGTGAAAAACTCAGAATACATAACGCAGTGGTGGAAAGTAACTAAGTACATTTACTTAAGTACTGTACTTAAGTACAATTTTGAGGTATTTGTACTTCACTTGACACTTAACTCCTACTCCACTACATCTCAGAGGCAAATATTGTACTTTTACTCCACTACAATTATTTGAGAACTTTAGTGACTAGTTACTTTGCAGATATATATTATAATATTATAAAACCTACATTAACCACTTTAGTCCTATTTTATACCTAGGTAATTTGAAAATAGCCAATCTACAAGCTCACAACTTGCCGTGATGCGACGCGTTGTGAGCTTGTAGATCTGCTATTTTCAAACATTAGTACTTTTGGTACTTTAAGTACATTTTGATACCAATACTTTTGTAGGCCTACTTTTATTCAAGTCAATTTTGAATTTGGGATTTTTACTTGTAACAGAGTACTTCTACATTGCAGTATTGATAATTTTATTTTAAGTACAACATTTGAGAACTTTTTCCACCACTGTACATAAGTGACAAAGATACAGTTCATCGCTTCTTTTGTTTTGGGCTTGTTTTCATAGACAGAGTTGCTTATTTCTCTCTCAAACCCTGGCAACACTGACCAGGAAGTGCTTTTGTTTACATTGGATCACAGCATCCAACAGTAATCGTTTAATAATGATGGGAAAAGTTACACTTACAGAAACAAACATAGATAGGAGCAACACTACTACACTTACTTGTGTCGCACCGAAAATAATGTTTTACCGCTACACGCGGCATCGGGGCAACACGGCCGTTCGACAAACTTTAAATACTCGCAGCAGACGTTGAGGGACCTAACTCTATGAGAGGGACTGAGCGAGAGAGAGAGAGAGAGAGAGGGGGGGGGCGCTGCCCTCTCGCTCCCTGTAGAGAGAGGCAGCCACTCTGGATAGAAGGAGACAAGTCCCGCGGGTGCTCTGAGATTAATATTAATATAAAAAATATTTATTATGATAAAATAAAAAATAAAAAAATCGCGGCCTTTGCGATTAGCTAATCGCATGGTTTCAAATCGCGATTTCGGTTTGAAAACGATTAATCGTTCAGCCTTAAGCTATATTAACATTTATTTTAACAAAAATGTCACTTACACATTGTTTTTAAATGCTGTTTTTAATGTTGCTGCTTTTATACTGTTGTTTTTTAATTGCACAGTTTTAGTTTTGTTGTGTTTAGCTGTATTTTATTTATTCTGCCATGACCAAGACCTTAACACATTTTGTTCTATAATGGAATGTCAATAGAGCTCCTTGAACTCTGGTTAATGGTAAAATTAGATATTTTTCTGACCCAAAGAGTTCAGATATAATCATAATCACACTCATAGAGTAAAATCCTCAGTGTTCATTTATCCATTATTAACTCTGAGTTAAAAGGTAGGTTAAGTGATTTACTTTGGTTAAAATAAGTGTTAAATAGCTCTATATTCAGATATTAATCATTGCTATAGAGTAGGCATGTGACGATTCACTCAACTCACGATACGATTAGAATCACGATTCGAGGTTCACGATACGATTCTTCACGATTTTTTTAGCACATTTATTTTCCAGACAAATTACTGAAAACCTTGATTATCATTTTTTTTAAAATCATGTATTTTAAAAAAACTATATTTTCTCTTATCCTCTTTTTAATACATGAAATTAAATAAAGCCTTTTTATTCACGAGGTACATGCATTAACTGTCACATTAAGACATATACTTTTTTATTTGTAAAATAATAACTTTAAATATATAAGTCTTATGAAATAAATGTATTTTAAAACATATATCCCAGATGAAATAAATTATAAAGAAAACCTTCTAATAAACAAACTAAGGCTTAGCCTTGGGATTTACAAGTTATTTTTTATCTATGCTACATTCTCAGCATTCTGTATAAAACAACACATTTATGTACAGTAATAAGGGAAACTGTTTTAAACTGCTCCAAATGAGATCAGATAAGAATTAATTGATTAATATCAATGAAATTCGCTATATATCTGAAAGACAGTGTTGAAAGGAGTTAGGCGTTGTCAACGGTCTGATACAATTGTTAAATTATTAAATTAGATTATTATTCATTGTACTCTGCAGCCGCACCGAGGAGCTCCAGAATTAGCCGTTTTCATTAAGCCTTATCAGTTGTATGTTTCCTACAGAGTTTAAATCAGACAGCTAACAACGTCGTCAGACGGGGGAGGGGGTAAACGGTATAGTTTGGGCAATTCATCAATCAAATAAACATGTTTACATGCGACGCACATTTCCCTCTTTATGCAGTGCCTAGTAGTTTAGATTTCATAGCCTGAGAGGACGTGAACCCACTCTGCCGTTCATAGCCTGCCGTTCAGTGAGTGAAGAAGAGACGGCAGAAGAAACGCAGGCAGCTATGGTGGCACTGAGGGGACAAAATAGTAGGCGGAGAACAAGGTAGGGAGTCTGACTCGACTGGTTGCGATGTCATATTTTATTGCATCGATTTAAATCGTCACCACTTTGAATCGATTTAAATCGATATATGATAAATCGTTACATGCCTACTATAGAGTGTTTGTTCAGTAAAAAGGAGTCTCCATGTCTCTCCAGCTCTTTAATAAACAGAAAATGCATTTTCAGTGCTCTCTCCTGATTGGCTTACATTTTGTCACCTACCTGAACATGTACTAAAGGCCTATTCTGTTTACTAAAGAGCTGGAGAGACCCCTGTGACCGAACAAACGCTCTGTAGCAATGATTACTATCAGAATATAGAACTTTAACCTTTTTAACAAAAACAAATATTTTACCCCAAAAGATATCACGTACCCTACCTTTAAATGAACACTGAGGAGTGTACAGTGTAAACTCACCGTGTCATTGGCTCTGCTGAGGTCAGAGGTCAGGGTGTTGACCTGTTCTACGATGACGTCACACAGCTCCGAGCACGAGAAGTTACCCAGCATGCACTGGGAGGCGTCCAGCAGCACACAGCCCGCCACCAGACGCTGGTACAGAGAGTACAGGAACGACACACGCTCCTACACACACACACACACACACACACACACACACACACACACACACACACACACACACACACACACACACACACACACACACACACACACACACACACACACACACACACACACACACACACACACACACACACACCATGTTTAGTTCTTCAGTATTGAAGCGGTTGCTTGGGTAGCACAGGGATAAAGTTCCTCTCCACCACCCAGGGTTTCCGCTAGGCAACTTTGGGGCCGGCCCCCTTGGCCGACAGGCCATAGTATAATTAACGTCACATGCATGTTTGCAGATACAATGCAGATACATGCATTTTGATACCAATACTTTTGTACTTTTACTCAAGTACATTTTGAATTCCGGACTTTTACTTGTAACAGAGTATTTCATTTTCGTCTTTTCATTACAGTATTGATCCTTTTACTTAACACATTGGGTGCCAAAACCGTATATATACTGTTTTTGAAAACAGTATATATATATATTTTTTTAATTCCTTCACAGCACCAGGAGATATCATTTTTCGAAGATTTAGACTTTAATCCACTTCCTGGTTAACTTATGACTTCAAAAGCCTGTATCTCGGCTCCTGTGTACTTTTTTTTTTACAATGTATTTTTGACTATTTTTGACTATTTTCAACTGGCTGCAACTATGGAACGGATTTTTTTTATTATTTTACATGTTTTTCCCCCGATTGTACAAGACCTCTATGTATAATGAATGGATGCTTTTTTTTTACATGGATTTGCTCGTCGTGGAGTCTAGAGCTTTAAACAGTAAAGCGCAGTCAATGGGGAGAATGCTGGCACCCAACGTAAGTTGTTATGAAAAAATGCTGGCACCTAATGTGTTAAGTAAAGAATTTGAGTACTTTTTCCACCACTGATACAGATAAACCTGTGGGTACCTTGGATTCTTTCTGGAAGACTTCTGCGACACGTTGGAGCTCCGCCTTGCCCTCCTCCCTCTCTCTCTCCCTGTCCTCCCTCTCTCTCTCCCGCTCCTCCCTTTCTCTCTCCCTCTGTTCGCTCTCTCTCTCCCTCTCCTCCCTGTCTCTCCTTCTCTCCTCCTCCCTGCCCTGTCGCTCTGTCTCCAGGGTGAGCTGGGCGCTCTCCACTTCCACCCGGAGCCTGTGTGTCAGCGCCGACGAATCAGAGCTCTCCTGGCGTAGGTGCGTCACTTCCTCCCTCGTGTTGGCCAATAGCAGGTCAGACTCCTGGGGACATGTGACAGATGAGTCCAACGAGTGGGAGGAGTCACAAGGACAAGTCCTTTAAAGTCACTTTAGCAGTCACTTGATGCTTAGCTGTATGTTGACGTTTTCCCTCCCTCGTCTGATTGGAGCCAATCGGTTTGTTTTAATCACATTTATAACCCATTAATAAACTTAGTTTTTCTTATTCTTTTTATAAAAGTAGAAAGAGCTCCAACTTGTTGTGAGCTTGTAGATCTGATATTTTTGCTCTTTGCTGTACGACAAAGTTTGGAATCATTTATGTATTTTTTTGGGGTCATTTTCTTTTTTTCATGTCAGGAATTTTGTTAAAAACTGAGTTTTTCCTGAATTCTGGGAATGTCAGCAATTTGGGGATTTTTGTTCTTTTATACTTCTTTAAAAGACAAGGTTAAGTTATACAGAAATAAAGAAAAACATGGATTGGAGGTAGAAAAGGTCTACAAAGACTTGATCCAGTGGACTGGGCGGCTCAAACTGTGACACATTTGGTGAAGTGGATGAGAGGATGTACCTCAGAGTGTGTGTGTGTGTGTGTGTGTGTGTGTGTGTGTGTGTGTGTGTGTGTGTGTGTGTGTGTGTGTGTGTGTGTGTGTGTGTGTGTGTGTGTGTGTGTTGTACCTCAATGTGTTTGAGTTGCTGTGAGTTGATGTGTCTGTGAGTCTGGTTGTCCTGCTCCAGTCTCTCTGAGGCACACAGCAACTCCTGGAGCTGACGCACACAATCACACACACACACACACACACACACACACACACACACACACACACACACACACACACACACACACAAGCACACACACACCATAGTTAGAGCAAGAAACAGCTAAACACTAAGATGCAGTAAGACAGCTACAAATGTACAGTAACAAACCGTTACACAGTGATATCAAAAGAAGCTATGGGAAAATGAACCGGAACAGGAAACCTGGGAGTACATTTATGCACACAACTTATTGATTAATACTACTAGTCCATACCCGTCGGGGGATATGGGCACCCAAAGTATATGCACGTCCCGTCGCCGCGTAAGCACGTCCTCTGTGTGTGCTTGTGGCAGACGGCAACAGTGTAACACAGTGGGTCTATGGATTCGACGCATGCGCAGTTTGATCATTCATCCCATAGGTCGGGAGGCCATCCCACAGCTGGGGTGTCGTAACCATGGCGACATTCTTTTACATTAAAAAAACGCTAATAAACAGCTGACATTTGGGGAAAGCGAAAAACGGGCTTCGGTGTTCCGTGCACATGGTAATGGTCAATGGCTGTGTGCAAATGCATATCAATTGGAGGACAAATGGGCGATTTGGGGGCTGTTAGTGACACGATACTTCACTTTGTGATACAAGCGCCAAATTTTCCACAAAGTTTCTTCTGGACCTACTTTTTCACAAAAGCCCGTTAGCCACCCAAAAAAAAACAATATGGCTGCCATTTTCCAAAATGGCTGCCGGCGAAAGACATGCTATGTGGTTTTTGACCTGGATTGTGATTGGATAATCCAATTTTGATTATTTTGGCATCAGAATATAGTTTTGACTCCCCCCTACCCCCTCCCCCCGTTAGCCACACCCAAAAAAACAATATGGCTGCCATTTTCCAAAATGGCTGCCTGCTAAAGACATTTTATGTGTTTTTTTTACCTGGATTAAAATTATTTTGGCATCAGAAAATAGTTTTGACTCCCCCCATTAGCCAAGCAAAAATATATATATGACTGCCATTTTTTTAAATGGCTGCCGGCGAAAGACATTTCATGTGGTTTTTGACCTGGATCGGGATTCGATAATCCAAATGTTTTCTGAGGGTGTACTGTAAAAAGGTTGTGCAGAATGCGCACCACTGAGTTAAGGGACTAACGGGACACAGGTGGAGAAATAAAACTAATCACAAGGTAATGAGACAAGACAGGAAACGTTACGACAAAATAAAACAAACACAACAGTAAAGTAAAAACTAAGTAACCACTTAAAACAGGACAAACTAACACATTCCAAAACAGTATTGTACTGTTATTATACAGCACTGTACTTTACTCTACTGTACTGTTCTGTTATTGTACAGCACAGTACTGTACTGTTTTGTTATTGTATAGCACAGTACTGTACTGTGCTCTACTGTATTGTTATTGAACAGCACTGTACTGTACTGTACTGTACTGTACTGTACTGTACTGTATTGTTGTTGGTTACCAGTTCACGATTTAGTGAAGAATCTAGGCCCTGAAAAATCCATTGGCATCCTTTTCTTTCACACTTTCACTGGATGTGATGTTGTGTCAGCCTTTCGTGGGAAAAGGCAAAAAGACAGCATGGCAAACCCGGCAAGTGTGGCCTGAAGTGTCTCATGTCTTCCAGAAGCTCAGTCAATACCCACCAGTAACAGTGCATGACAAGAACAGCACTGGTGATGGGGTTGATGATGCAAGATTTTACCTGTTTGCATGGAAGCAGAGGTCCTATGATGCCATTCCACCTACAAGGGCATCTCTTGCACATCATGTGAAGCATACCACTTATCAAGTTGCCCCTGTCTGAAGCCAGGTAACTGTATGGCAAATGTCATACAGAGAGCCCTGCCAGCTGGGGATGGCGAGCAGAAGATGACATTTGGCAAGTAGCGTGGATGACACTCTACCAATTGCCCATATTTGTGAACAACTGACAAAAGCCGGTGCAAGACTGAACGTCGTGGTAGATGCAAGTGCTACCGCTTTGGCGTTCAGTGCACACAGCTGAGTGCCTGCAAATGTGACGATTACAACAATTTGTGATCCAGACATGGTGGGGGGGGGGGGGGGGGACGGACTCATATGTTGATACTAAAATAATCAAAATCCAATCACAATCCAGGTCAAAATACACATAAAACGTATTTCCCCAGCAGCCATTTTGGAAAGTGGCAGCCATATTGTTTTTTTTTGCATGGCTAACTGGGGGAGGGGGAGTCAAAACTATATTCTGATGCCAAAATAATCAAAATTGGATAATCCAATCACAATCCAGGTCAAAATACACATAAAATGCCTTTTGCCTGAAGCCATTTTGGAAAATGGCAGCCATATTGGTTTTTTTTTCGCGTAGCTAACGGGGGGAGTCAAAACTATATGTTAATACCAAAATAATCTAAATCCAATCACAATCCAGGTCAAAATACACATAAAATGTCTTTCGCCAGCAGCCATTTTGGAAAATGGCAGCCATATTGGTTTTTTTTGCGTGGCTAACGGGCTTTTCTGCAAAAGTAGGTCCTTGGCATTGTTCATGCCAAATTTGGCGCTTGTATCACAAAGTGAACTATTGTAACATAAAAATGGACTTAGTGGCCCGCACTAAGACAGCTACAGAGCTACAGAGCCACAGAGCTTTGGTTAGTTATTGGAGGATGTCAATGATCTATTGCTTGTAGATTGTTATTTTCGCTACTTTTAACACGTAAGAAAGAAAGATATTGTCACAATATGTGTGTACAGGCACTTGTGTGTATCTGTTTGTTAGTGTTGTGTGTATTGGCAGTAGTAGTTGCATGCGCGTGGGTGCGTGCGTGCGTGCGTGCCTTGACGACCTTGCAGGCTTATGCATAGGCTAAAAAGATTTAGATAGAATGTTATGCAGACAGATACCAGGTCATTCATTTGTAGACCTGGCATTTTAGACCTATACATTTGATATTATACTGTTTAGACTGATGATAGGTTCTATGATCCTAGATGAACATTTCTTTTTAGTTTTTTCCCCCACGATTTTGTAACCCCTTTTCACCCGGTGCCAATGTTCTTTGCGTACCTGTGTGTTAGTGTTGTCCAGTGTGTGTTGGTAGTAGCTCAGTGTGTTCTTCAGTAGTAGTAGAACAGCATCGGTGTGCGTGTGTGTGTCCTGTCTATCTGCAGCCTCTGGAAACAAACAAGTCAACATCACAGCAATCTGGGAACCTGAACAATGTACTGTATTGTAGTGCTTCGAAAACACCAGGTTAACACAGCTAAAAACTATATTATATTTTATACTTTATACTTTGGCCATTAAAAAAATAGCCGATATACAAGCTCATAGCGTGTCACTTTTTGCCGCGCTATGAGCTTGTATATTTGCTACTTTAAAAAAAAAAACGTGGAAATTTGTGCACATCTTTGAATCTATATTTTTAACCCACTAAGACCTGAGGCCGTATCTGTGTCACTTTTAGATTTGAGCTAAAAAGCATTATTTTACACTTTGGGCTATTCAAAAATAGCAGATATACAAGCTCATAGCGCGGCACCGAGTGCCGCGCTACGAGCTTGTAGATCTGCTATTTTTGAAAAATCGTGAAAATATGTGCAAATCTTTGAATATACATATTTTTAAAGCGAACATTTTAACCCAAATCTTTGCTTCTGGGGGTCCCTGGAACAAAATAATTTTAGATGGGGTCGGCGGCCACATACATATCATTTTGGGGGTCCCTGACATGAAAAAGTTTGACAACCACTGGTCTAAACAACATGCTATCTAAATCTCATTCTGTACATTGGTGGTCAAGGAAAAAAAAGAGAAAAAAAACACTTACCTGCGTTGTGTGTTGTTGCAATGTTGTGTTGCTGTAGTGTGTGTTGGATCTGGTTTATACAGTTCATATACGTCTCTTCTATAGAGGACTGTGTCTTCCCAGCCTATACACACACACACACACACACACACACACACACACACACACACACACACACACACACACACACAACTTAGTGATGGAGAATACATTAATGTCTTTAAAAACAAACAGCTCTTGCATATGAATGAGTGTGTGTGTGTGTGTGTGTGTGTGTGTGTGTGTGTGTGTGTGTGTGTGTGTGTGTGTGTGTGTGTGTGTGTGTGTGTGTGTGTGTGTGTGTGTACCTGTTGTAACAGTGACAGACAGTGTGTGTGTTGTCTCTCCTCTTCCTCCAGTCTGTCCATCAGCTCAGAGCTCCTCTTCCTCTCTGTCTCCACGGCGACGCTCAGCTCACATCTACACTGCTCGTACTCCTTCTGCAACCTACACACACACACACACACACACACACACACACACACACACACACACACACACACACACACACACACACACACACACACACACACACACACACACACACACACACACACACACACACACACACACACACACTTTAAAGTCCTTCCATTTCCAACCGGCATCCAACATTTTCTAAACTTTTGACTAAACTTTTGAATGTTAAATAAAGTTCCGTTCATGTGTTTATTTTTTATCTACATCAAAGGGTTAGAATTGTATTGCCTTCTTCTTCTCTTATAAGAAATATGTTATCACATAGAAACTACATCAAATAAAAGCCTAGTTTCAGATTGATTAGAAAATGTTGCACATTTTGACAACATCTTGGTCCAAACATTGGTAATCGGTGGTCTATAGGACAGTGGTTCTCAAAGTGGGGTCCGGGGACGACCAGGGGTCCTTGAGGGGGTTCCGATGATCAAACCGATAGATATCGGTTTAGCTGTAGTTTGCATGGATTCAAGCTAAATAAAATCTCACGACTGAAAATGTTTGTTATGACCAAGTCCTGATGTGGGAATTGTGAAACAGTGTGAAAGGAGACCCCCCCCCCCCCCCCCCCCCACACACACACACACACACACACACACACACACCACACAATATGTAAAACTATGAGGGTTTTAGTAATATTGTTCCTGCTATTCTACACACTGCGAACCAGGTGAACACATCACAGATTGAGGCTTTAACCCATTAAGACCTGAGGCCGATTCAAGAATGTTTTCTAAATCCTAACAGGTTTTTGAAAAAAATAGAAAATATATTTTTGTTCACGATTTTCAAAAATAGCAGATCTACAAGCTCATAGCGCGGCACTCGGAACCGCGCTATGAGCTTGTAGATCTGCTATTTTTGAACAGCCCAAAGACGTCTAAAGTGACACAGATGCGTTCCAAGTCTAAATGGGTTAAGATTTTATGGACGATGCTTCTGAACATATTGCTAATTTGACCACTTCAAATGCTCTAATGTTAAAATTATAACCCAAAATAGCCGATCTAGGGGGCACGGTGGCGCAGTCGGTAGCGCTGTCGCCTCACAGCTAGAAGGTCCTGGGTTCGATTCCCGCCGGGGGCGCTGTGGGCGTGTCTCCTCCTCCGCGTCATCAGCGCCCATACCCTAGGTGGGGTTGGCGAAAGGGCCCACTCTGTGTGGAGTTTGCATGTTCTCCCCGTGTCTCCTAGGGTAGTTAATACCCTCACAAAAACATGTAGTAATCCTGGTCACTATACTGCCTCCCCCTAGTCAGCCGGGGCGCCTGATGGAGGGGAAGGGAACTGGTTGGAATAACGTGTTCCTTCCACGCGCTACGTCCTACCAGGGAAACTCTCCCCTGTCAGGTGATAAGAAGGTCAGTTGGCTCTCATGCATTGAAGGAGGCATGAGCTCGGCCCTGGCCTCCCTAGGCTGGTGGGGGGAGTGTAGTGCCCAGGATCACCTAGCAAATTGGCACCGGGTGAAAAAAGGGTTACAAAATCGTGGGACAAAAATTATATAAAAAAAAAAAAAAAAATAGCCGATCTACAAGCTGTAGATCGTCTATTGTCGCTGCGCAACATGCTTCCAAATCCAAATGACTGAGAACTTGAAATCTATGAGTTTGGATGCAAACTACAGTTTCCATCATGTGTGTTTTGGATGGAAGGAACGTGTCTTACTTGTGGTGTGCATCTCTGTCCAGACCGGCAGCTCTCTCCAGCTCTATGAACTGACTCCTCAACATCTCCAGGCTGGAGAGCGCCTCCTGGTGGCCACACCGCTCTACTGACACGGCCGCCTCTAGGTCTCTGATACGCAGCTGCACACACACACACACACACACACACACACACACCATAATTTAGTTTCATAACAACACCAGAGTAAGGATGAAGTCTCACATAAGGTTAGAGAGCAAATGGAAGACCCGATACCACATGGATGCAATGCTCTGCATTCTTTTCTTTCTCTCTTTCTTTAACAGGGGCCATGCCCAACAAACTAGGTCAGAGTCACGCTGGGCAAGACCTGGGATGTTGGTTGTCTAGGAAGTTGGCAACCGGAAATGGTTGCATTTGGCGGAAAGTACCGCCCAAGGAAATGACGTTGATGCTTTACAAATCTGTTAAAATTCTCCGTGAATGAAACGAGTGTTGTGATTGGTCAAATAAATATTGTTTCCGGGGGAAACGGAAATCCTGTCAGCTCAGGACTTCCTAGACACTCGCTGCTTTAGGTCGTGACCAGGCTCTTCTTTTCGCAGAGGAGTGAGGCTGGGACAGAGGTTAAGGTCAGAGTTAGCTATAGGCAGGGGCGGACTGGCCATTTGGCGTACCGGGCATATGCCCGGTGGGCCACTGGGCCAGTGGGCCGGTGGGCCACCCCAAAAAAAAAAAAAAAACTGACCCCTCCGTTGACAAAACGGTGTGGGGGCTGGTTCGGACCAAAAGGCCAGGGCTGAATTTTGGTCCCAGTCCGGCCCTGGCTATAGCTAATTTGCATCTCTGGTCTCTTACTCAGCGAGTCTGATTGGATTTGATTCCCCGCAGGCTGGATCATTTGCTGAATGTCATTAATAGATAACTAGCACTTTATTATTTGTATTATAAATGACTCGCAGATTGATTGAATAATGAAAGTCATTAAATAGTGTCAATAATAGAGACAACAGTGTGCAGCCCAGCACACTATGTCCTGCTACTGTATGTATCCACATTATTCCACACAGTTAAGTCCTCAGTGTTCACTCATCCATGTGTAACTCTGTACATTTGTAGGCCATCAGAGGTAAATTAACACTGAGGATTTTACTGTGTAACTCTGCACTGATTTGTGTAGAATCAGTGGTTCTCAAACCTTTTAGCTTGAAATCCAAAAGAGACATTTTCACTACTTCTTAAAAAAGGGTTTTATTTTTGGAATCCCTTTCATTATTATTATTTTTTATTAAAAGAAGGAAAAGAAAAAAGGGATTTTTATTCCCGACCCACTGTTTGGGAACCAGTGGTCTATATGGACTTCTAAAATCAGTGAACTATAGTACTATGGTGTTGTACTGCCACCTACTGGTGATTTGACTTCGTTCACGGTCACATCTCGCCTCACTGAAGCGTTTTGTAGTGTGTGTGTGTGTGTGTGTGTGTGTGTGTGTGTGTGTGTGTGTGTGTGTGTGTGTGTGTGTGTGTGTGTGTGTGTGTGTGTGTGTGTGTGTGTGTGTGTGTGTGTGTGTGTGTGTGTCACCTGTATGATCTCAGAGTTGAACTTGGTCTCCAGGTGAGCGGATCTCTCTGCTTCCACGTTGGATTGTAAACTCTTCACCTTCTGACCTGACAACTACAAACAACATTCACATCACACAGCTGAGTTGGATGGGACAGACAGACCTCCCTCACAAATGAAATCAATTTCAATACATTTTTACGCTACATCCAGTCCGGATCTTCTATCTAATTCGTCCAAACAGTAAAATCAGCAGGGTCAAGACATGCTATTTTCAAAGGCAGACAATTAATGTCAACGAGGTCGCGATAATGGAGATAAATATTCTGTACCTACTTGAAAAAAGTAAGAAAATCGATAAAATCACTGGCAGTGGGCAAACGCAACCAGAAATAAGTCTGGCAGTGAATGATTCAATCAAACAAACTTATATTTCTTATTGACATAATGATTGCTGAGATATTTCTAAGATCACAGATCGGAAAACAAAGCGATTCCAATCCTATTTATTGGTTTTGAACTATCCAAAATCCAATTCTGATCCAGGCGGGTAGGGATTCAAAGTGTTTAACTCTTGGGCCCAGGGAATTTACATTTTCACTTTTAAATGCTGTGTCGGGTTTCATAATCTTATGCATTGGCAGAATCTGCTTTGGTTGTGTTCATTTATGTACTAAAATGGTGTATTTGAGAGCTGATTCACTGCAATGTAAGTCAATGAGGAGAATCATTTGTGAATGATCAGTTTCTAATCAATGGAGTAACCTTTGAAGATATGTCACTAATACAGTACTGTATTTGGAGTTACATCATGGCAAGGTGACACAACCCAACCTCTACCAAAGTGTCATTATGCTTTAAGGCTACACTATGTAACTTTTCCTCTTCTACCCCGGATTTGAACCTGGTTTCCAGTGCAAATGCTGATTTTTTTTTTACCATTGAGCTAATAGAGCCTGGCTGCTTGCTCAGGGGATAAATTGAATCTTGACCATCAGCTCAGAATTTGTGTCGGATCCTGTGTCTAGGTGAGACATGACCTTTGACACAATCTAAATGTCTCAATAGAAGAGCAGGGAGACTAAATACAACCACCCCAATTGTATGCGTTATATTGTATTAACATTCTCTACCATACAGATTGGACAAAATTACATTGTAATCATAAACAAACTAAGTTACATGCCGCTTTAACTATTTGCATTTGATGTTTAAACATTATATTTTTGCTATTTTTGTAAGTTTGGGTCGTGGAAAGACACCAAATGTCATATTTGACTCTGAGCTGAAAGCGTTTGGGAACATGTGGCCTAGAGAGGCTTCATCAGAGCATTCTAATAAAACATGGTGGAACTAAATAAAACTCATGCATTTGTATCTTTTGGTGGAGCTCCATTAGGCCAGCAGCCATATACCAAATCAGCCTCTCTCTCTCTCTCTCTCTCTCTCTCTCTCTCTCTCTCTCTCTCTCTCTCTCTCTCTCTCTCTCTCTCTCTCTCTCTCTCTCTCTCTCTCTCTCTCTCTCTCTCTCTCTCTCTCTCTCTCTCTCTCTCTCTCTCTCTCTCTCTCTCTCTCTCTCTCTCTCTCTCTCTCTCTCTCTCTCTCTCTCTCTCTCTCTCTCTCTCTCTCTCTCTCTCTCTCTCTGTACCTCCAGTTCCTTCCTGCTCTTCTCTTTCCTCTCCATCAGGTATTTCAGTTCGTTGGTTTGTCGTCTGAGGGCCTCGCTGTCTCTCTCTCTCTCCCTCTCCACCTCCTCCAACCTCCTCTTCAATCCCTCCATCACTTCTTCCTGCTCCTGAGAACGAAGGAGAGAGAGAGATGAGAGAGAAAGCATGTGTACAAAAACGCAGAAAGATCGGATGTGCGCGTGCGTGTGTGTGTGTGTGTGTGTGTGTGTGTGTGTGTGTGTGTGTGTGTGTGTGTGTGTGTGTGTGTGTTACCTGCAGCAGGGTGTGTAGTTTGTCGTTCTCTGTGTTGACGCTGAACAGGAGTCTGTCTCTCTCCTCTACTTCCTGTTGCAGTGCATGCTGGTCCTGCTGTCGGGACTGTCTGGTGACCTCCAGAGCTGTCTGAAGGTCACACACCGTCTGCTGCAGCTCTGCACAGCGCACTGCTCACACACACACACACACACACACACACACACACACACACACACAAGTTGTGTACCACTGACATAATGAGTGTTTCCCATTAATTAACCACTTAAACCCCAGAATCCATATTGTAGGGGAAGCTTTCACAGAAAATAGAAGATTGACAAACTCAGCTTGTGAGCTTGTCGAGAAAACAGAAAGTACACTGGTGTTGAGCCCTGAGGGACTCCGATCAACCATATGGGGTTTAAGTGGTTAACTAGTCCGTGGGGTGGTCCGCCACAGTGTAATGTGTCCCTCCACGGTCTCATAATGAACCGTTTGTTTTTTAGTTTTTTTTTGGTTTGTTTTTCTGTTTTTTTCACACAATTCTGTGTGTGTCGATTTCCATTAAATTGTAGCACATGTATGAGTGCACTGCAGAGTTTAAATGACTTGAATTTTGACTTAATTTACGGCGACCACTTTGGTTGCATGTCCACAGTATCCTGAGCAGCAGAAAAAATCTTAAAAAGTATACAGAGTCTATCTTAAATTAACTTGAGAGGGATTTTTTATTATATGTTGCAATAATTTGGGGATTCAAATTGTCCCAAGACCGAAACAAAATGCAAATTATACTCCTGATATAACTGTGTACAGCACAATAAAGACTTTGCTTGTAGTATTACTAGAGGTGCGGGTCGCTACGCGACCCTTCCGTCTAGTCGCTGGCGCGAGGCTCTCGTGTAGTAGGCTGTAGACGTTTTCGACACGCAAACCAAAAGCGAGAGCAACAGCAGTGTTTGTTTCGAGACGCAAACCGAAAACGAAAGCAAACTGAGAGACGGACACATTTCACCCGTTCATCTATCTATCTATTCACACAGGCTCTTGCAGGACCAGAATGTGCGGCACAGATTGATGAAGCAGCCCGCTCAGCCCAGTGAGACGGCGTTCGCTGCGTTCAACCCTCCCAAAGAGTCAGACAGACAGTATTTGGATGGGGGGCGGGGTTGCCGGGGTTGCCATGTCCAGGAGTTGTAAGCGTGAAGTGGCGTGTAATTGGTTAGGGAAAGTGCGTCCACGCATGCGCAGTGCGCAGCGCGGTGTTTTTGCATGAAGCTGGTTGCTTGTTGCTCGCGCGCAATCTGGCAACACTGATGCAATGACGAACGTACAAACATTCTGGCGCATGACTGTAGATTCCAATTGTAAGGTAGATGGGAACAATATTACTTTTTAGGGATGTTCAGTAGGCATAGATAGATGACAAGGATGTAGGATCAGGTCTATTTGGGGAGTTGGCAACGGTTTGTAGAGGTGAGATGATAAAGCAGGATTAGAAAGTGTGAAAAGGATTATGTATCCTAATCCTGGTGACACACTGACATGAATCTATAAGACAGATTGTATCGTCTCGGTCGGGTGGAAACCTCAGGATGTCCAAAACTGTTACTTTTCAGGATTCAAATTCAAAAGCATCAAAAGTAGCAGATCTACAAGCTCGAAACGCGGCGCGAAGCATCGCGTTTCGAGCTTGTAGATCTGCTAGTTTTGATGCTTTTGTGTGACGCCTCACAGCTAGAAGGTCCTGGGTTCGATTCCCGCCGGGGACGCTGTGGGCACTGGGGGCGTGTCTTCTCCTCCGCGTCATCAGCGCCCATACCCTAGGTGGGGGTTGGCGAAAGGGCCTACTCTGTGTGGAGTTTGCATGTTCTCCCCGTGTCTCCTAGGGTAGTTAATACCCTCACAAAAACATGTAGTAATCCTGGTCACTATACTGCCTCCCCCTGGTCAGCCGGGGCGCCTGATGGAGGGGAAGGGAACTGGTTGGAATAACGTGTTCCTTCCACGCGCTACGTCCAACCAGGGAAACTCCCCCCTGTCAGGTGACAAGAAGGTCAGTTGGCTCTCATGCATTGAAGGAGGCATGAGCTCGGCCCTGGCCTCCCTAGGCTGGTGGGGGGAGTGTAGTGCCCAGGATCACTTAGCAAATTGGCACCGGGTGAAAAAAAAAGGGTTACAAAATCGCGGGACAAAAATTATAGTTAAAAAAAAGAAAAAGAAAAAACACAACAAGTTAGAATATGGAGATAAGAGGTTTCTGCCAACAGCAACGACATGTATGGTTCATTTGTTATCAGGGTTTTTTGAGACCGGCATGTCGTCACACAATAAATAATAAATATACCAGTAAATATCCAGCATTTCAAGCAAGTGGAGAAGGGGTGTTTCTAGTAGAATTACCAGTGAGTGCGTCAGTGTGTTCGGTCAGATCAGACAGTTTAGCAGCGTGTCTCTTCTCTACAGTCAGTTGATATTCCAGGGTTTGTCTCACAGCTTCTCCTCTCTCCACCTCACACCTCAGCTTAGCGAGCTGGGACTGGAGACTGGACGTCTGAAACACACACACACACACACACACACACACACACACACACACACACACACACACACACACACACACACACACACACAAACTTTTGGAATGACAATTTGGAAATAGACACATAAAACAACATTTTAGATGTTCTTGCTACATTGCACTATTTGATTTACAGTTCATAAATTATTTTACTAGGTGTGTTAGTATGAAGTTGTGTCCCACTCTGGAGAAGGACAACAGACACTACATGAAAACATTATCAGGATTATGATGGAGATTTCAATACATAGCTTGGTGGAGGTTTAACAATAAAATAAGAAGATTAAACATCCGTATTCTGGGAAAAATAGCAGATCTGCAAGCTCACAATGTGTCATTACAATGCATTGTGAGCTTGTAGATCAGACATTTTTGGTGAAGAAGTTTTGTGTCAATGGAAAAAAGCAGAAAGACAACTCTGGTCCAGTTTACTACGTTTTGAGGGTTTAAGAGGAGGAGAAGGAGATGGAGAAGGAGAGGAGAAGGAGAAGGAGAAGGAGAAGGAGAAGTAGTGTGTACCTCCTGGTTATGTAGGGAGATCAGCTGTAGTTTGTCTTTCTCCAGCTGGTGAACTCTCCACCTCAGACCATCCTCGTTTCCCTCAACACCTCCCGTGGTCCTCCCCGTCTCCTGCTGCTCCTCCTGAATCCCGCCTCCTCTCCCCTCTCTCTCCTCCTCCTCTGAATGTCTCCTCCTCTCCCCCCCACCTCCTCTGCTTCTATCTCTCGCCTCCATCTTCATGCCAGAGCGAGAGCGAGATAAAGAGAGCGAGATAAAGCAGGGACCCCCATTATATATTGTATAGAATATTTATTTTTTTCATAGATTTCATAGGCAGCTTCATAGACTTGTTTCTCAGCACTATCATGTTGGATTCATGTTGATGGGTGTTTCCAGACATGTAACCATGCACTTAAACAATACTTAGTATACCTGACCTTTCACTCTGTACTTAGCCTGCTCTTTTTCCCCCCTATACTAAACCACTTTGCCGAAAATAGCCGATTTACAAGTGCACAACGCCTCGCAGCGCGAGGCGTTGTGCGCTTGTAGATCTGCTATTTTTGGCCAAAGTTCTCCTCAGAATTGGGATGGTTGGTTGAAGTGGTTAATGTAAAAATCACACAAAGATTTGGCAGCCCCCTGTAGTAACTCTGAGGACCCCCTAGGGGTCCCGGACCCCCTGTTGAAGACCTCTGGGCTAGAGTTTCATTAACACTAATACATGTTACCATATCTACATGATATAGGGCTGGGTCATATAGATACAATCATGCCACACTCACAATACTGCAGTTAGAATATTTTGTGAAATCGCCAATAGTCATCCCCACAATATTTTCACAATATCGATATTGAGTTATATATTATAAGTAATTTACACATATATAATAATATAATAACTAAGACAAATAATAGAACAGCTAGAACAGTCAGGTAAGTTCATAAAATGGTATCACTTTACTGTAAAAAAAAAAAAAAAAGCAGGAAAAGGCAAAACTTCACATCTCATATCACAAATATCACATATCGAAAATGCCACACATCGGGCAGAAACCAGCTATGTCCAAAATATTCACTTTTCAGGAAATGAAAAAAGAAACATGTTTTTAGAACAACACAATACTGGTTCATCAAAGTTGGTATGACGACTTTATACATTGTCTTACTTGAATGTGTCCTTATATTATTATCACTTTACCCAGATAAAGCACAAGTGGAGTTAGGAGGTTTTTGACCATTAAATTGGGGATTGGTTCTTTTTCCGTCTGACTTCGTCATTCTAATCAATGATGAAAAACAACTATCTCCAAAATTGGAGTTAGGGCGCGCTCCCACCAAAACATGGTCGGCTAGCGTTAAACGCAGGTTGCGCGCGCCCACCGTTTTTGCAGCCGGTGGATTCTAAAAAACGGGAGTGACGCACCTGTCACTCACTTTCAGGACCCTGCCCGTAGCCCGCACCGCCTTCTGCCTTGAGCACCATGGTGCTTCCTGAGTCTTGGGACGGTCCGCCTTCGACTCACCCGATTGGACAGAGGGGGAAAAGCAGCTCCTGCCTCCAGCAGTTTTATGCTTCAAATGGACAAGTCGCGTAGAGCGGATAAACGCAAGGTCTGCGCGACAAGCGGTAAGATCCGCTCTTCCGTGAATCCACACATTTGCATTGACAAAGCATTGGCAGATTCCGCCGCAGAGGTAAAATAAAAGTGCGGTGGGAGCGCGCCCTTAGGTGGTTTGACCGACAGTTTTGAGGATTCAATGGAGTTAGGTTAGTCATTTGTGCTTTTTTACTTTTCATTGGTTCAATATTTGTAAAACCCACACACAGACGTAAAGGGTGTTCAATAGCACTGATTTGTTCAAAATAAAATAAAAAGTAGAAAAATGGAGTTAGCTGGTTTCTGCCCGACAGCAACGATATGTAATCTCATATCACAATATTGATAGATGTCCAGCCTTACATGATAATAAACCAAATGTTTTATGGTCATGGATTCACCAGGACCCTGGATGGCTTGATTCTAGGCTTAAAATAATTGATATCAATATTTTTGGAAATCTCTATGGGAAAAAAATGCATTGGCTTTCTCTTAGTGGAACCAGAAAATGGCCGCCACTGCTATGCCCTATAAGGCTATGGGGTTTAAGGGGATGAACAAACCCTGATAACGATGAATGTCCAGGTGATTGTCTATGTTATAACATAATCATGGAGTGTTTATAGTTGATGCTGTAAACTGTTGATGATTATTAAGTTAAAGGACGACTTCACCCCTTTTCAACCTGTCTTCATATAATTGGTCCTCACTAATACTCATGATAAAATGGTAAAAAAAAAATCTACTCAGTCTGTGTCTCAGAGGAGGGCTGTGGACAGTTCAGAGTCCCGTCTACCAGTGACATCATCAATGGGGAATCCAAGCTAATAGAAACTGCAGGCTTTCTATTCCTGGAAAGTTGCAATGCAATAAAAGAAGCCTTTGTTCTCGTGTTAATAAAAATCTAAATAAAAAAATTGAAATCTTGTTGGAAAAAAAAATCATGCCTAACGATGATGTCACTGGTAGACGGGTTTCTGGACTGTCCACAGCCCTCCTATGAGACACAGACCAAGTAGAAAAAAATGGTATCATTTTATCATGAGCATTAGTGAGGACCTATTATATGAAGATAGGTTGAAAAGGGGTGAAGTCGTCCTTTAATCCATTAAGACCTACCTGGAACGCATCTGTGTCATCTTAGATTCGAGCTATAACCATTATTTTGTACTTTGGCTATTCAAAAATAGCAGATCTACAAGATCATTGAAGATCTACAAGCTCATAGTGCGGCACCAAGTGTCGCACTATGAGCTTGTAGATCTGCTATTTTTTGAAAATCTTTGAATATCAATTTTTCAAAGCGAACATTTGTAACTGTCAAACTTCTCAACAAATGTCTGAAAAACTATTGTTGCTATATCTTCTTCCATGTAAAGGACCCCCATCTCAAAATATGTTGTTCCAGGGACCCCCAGAAGCAAAGATTTGAGTTAAACATTTTCGCTTTGAAAAAATAATATATACATATTCAAAGATTTGCACAAATTTTCTCGATTTTTCAAAAATAGCCAAAGCATAAAATAATGGTTAAAGTGGTTAAACAGATGCGTTCCCAGTCTTAAAGGGTTAATATTCCTCGTCCTCACCTTGCTGTGTGTTCCTCAGAGTGTTTGTCAGTAGAGACGTTCTGTCCAGCATCGTGAGCCCTTTCTCGCTCAAACCGTCTCCTCCGACTCGATGCTTCAGACATTATTCCATTGGTCAGGAAATCTATACTCCCACTGATGGAATGAAATGTAATGTAATTACAGTAAATACAGACATGGAACAGTGAATTATAGGATCCTAAAAATGAAACAGCTTAGCCATTTTACCACAACAGTGAAGTCTGTAACACTTTACTTATAGGTTGGGTCTATTAATGCATTATAACAATGCATTATAATGCACTTATATGGCTTCATAACACTCGTTATAAATGTTTATAATTAGCGGTGGTGGAATGTAACTAAGTACATTTACTTAAGTACTGTAATTAAGTACAATTTTGAGGTATTTCTACTTTACTTGAGTATTTCCAATCTCCAGTACTTTTACTTCTACTCCACTCTCGGATCTCGGATCCAAATATTGTACTTTTACTCCACTACAATTATTTGAAAACTTTAGTTACTAGTTACTGTGCAGATATAAATTATTATATTTCAAAACATACATTAACCACTTTAGCCCTATTTTATACCTAGGCTATTTGAAAATAGCCGATCTACAAGCTCACAACGCATGCGACGCGTTGTGGGCTTGTAGATCTGCTATTTTCAAACATTTTAGTACTTTTACTTTTGGTAATTTAAAGGTAGGGTAAGTGATTTGCGTTGGTTAAAATAATTGTTAAATAGCTCTATATTCTGATAGTACTCATTGCTATAGAGTGTTTGTTCAGTATTAGGAGTCTCCTTGTCTCTCCACCTCTTTATTAAACAGAAAATGCATTTTCGTTTCAGTTTCATTTCCAATTTTATCCAAACCAGGACAGAGAACTCAATCAGGATACAGATTAAACAAGTGAAATTGGAAGTGATGACACTAAGAAATGAGCAGACAAAATTGGAACTGGAACACTATACAAATTAAGCTTAAAAATGGGTACTTTCACCTGATTGGCTGAGATTTTGACACCTACCGAAAAATGTATTTTCTGTTTATTAAAGAGCTGGAGAGACAGGGAGACATCTGTTACTGAAAAAACACTCTATAGCAATGATTACTATCAGAATATAGTATTTTAACCTTTTAACAAAATACTTTTTGTTTTAACCAAAAAATATCACTTACCCTACCTTTAAGTACATGTTGATACCAATACTTTTGTACTTTTACTCAAGTACATTTTGAATCCTGGACTTTTACTCGTATCAGAGTATTTTTATTTTGCAGTATTAGTACTTTTACTTAAGTAAAACATTTGATTACTTTTTCCTCCACTGATAATTAGGCATAACAACTTATAACAAGGTTTATGATGTATTATAAGTGCTGGGTCATCATGCATTATTAAGCTCAGGCTCGGCGGAAAAACACATCATAATAACTACCATACTTAGTCACTTATAAAGTGTCTTTGTTATACGTTGTTACGCATAATAATTATAAACATTTATAACTAGTGTTATGAAGCCTTATAAGTGCATTAATGCATTAGTAATGTGATTATAATGCACTACTATAGACACAACCTTTATGTAAAGTTTTACCGTGAATTATTTAACAGCAGATTGACTTGCATTCCAGTTAACGCACCTGCAATGACTATTAAGAGAGTAACTGGTTTAATGTTATGCTTCATGTCCAGTAAACTCGCTAATAACAATGAGATTGTTGACATGTTGAAATGTTTTACTTAAGTAAAAGTATCAATACCGCAATGCAAAAATACTACTTGTTACTGTTACAAGTAAAAGTCCGGTATTGAAAATGTACTTGAGGAAAAGTACAAAAGTATTGGCATCAAAAATCAAAATATACTTAAAGTACCAAAAGTAAAAGTACTCATTATGCAGAAGGGTTTCTTTCAAATGTATAGAAATCTTTTGAAAATAGCAGATCTACAAGCTCACAATGTGTTGCATCGCAACGTGCTGTGAGCTTGTAGATCTGCTATTTTCAAATAGCCAAAGTAAAAGTGGAGTAAAAAAATAATAGTTGCCTCTGAGATGTAGGGGAGTAGAAGTAAAAGTATTGAAAATTGGAAATACCTAAAGTAACAGTACCTAAGTAGTAAAGTAAATTAAAATTGTACTACTTCAGTAAATGTACTTCGTTACTTTCCACCACTGGTCATTGTTGATCAAACAACAACAGGTGGTTGGTATCAGGGGAAGCTGTTGCTGGGCTCCCGTACACTTGTTGCCAGGTGTTACACCCACGCTAGTGACCTATCGAATAACCGCACACTGTGTAGGCTGGTGTTTGAGGTTGTTTGGTTTAACAACACTTTTTAATATTTAGTTTTATTTTAAATAAAAACTACAGTATCACCAACCAGTACTAGGGTTAAGTTAAGTGTAGAGGGGGAATAGAAAATAATAATAATAAATAATAATAATAATAATAATGGTAATAATAACCAGAGCAGCAGTTTATCTAGGATTTAATTCAAGTTGTTGATAGGCTGTCGTGATAAACAATTAAATCACATCTCTTGGGGAATGTATTTCTTCTGCAATTTAAAGAATTCATCTTTTAACGTAGAAGAGAATAACGCGCCCGGAGTCACTGAATTCGATAGGTCACACATTTCACCATGACACCGCCATCTATGAAGTAAACCAAAACAGAGACGCAACGGATACAAAACACAACGTTTATCTCATTAGTTCGTTCAAAACAGCCGCTTATTCAACTCATACAGTTGTATGGTTCAACTCTACATACTTGTGAGGACATTCTAACACAATCATTTTGAGAAAGATTCTTGAAAAACACTTACAGAAAAAATCTCCTCACGAGCCGTTTGAATGTGACGCCATCTTTAGCGTCCTAAGTGACGCTGTGGCCTCACGTCACCTGGTTCTGTTTCCATTCTGAATGAATTCATGAGTTCCGGTATAGAGCCCGCCTACTGTATCCGGTTTGTTTCATGCTCAATAGCATGTTGATTGATTGATTGATGTACTTTATTTAGTAAGACATGAGAACAACAGTACATGGAAGTACAAATTCAGAATACAAGGTCTACTAAACTGGAAGACTCATAAAAGCACTGTCTGGATGCGCTAGGGGGGCGCGACTTGAGTGACGGACCCACACAAGTAAATGGGTCCGTCACTCAAGTCGGCCCCCCTAGCGCATCCAGACAGTCGTCCGTGTACAGCTCGTGGAAAAGTGGAGATATTTGACTAAACACACGTTTTCTGGCAGAACTTTCAAATGGATATGAAACTAGAGGACAAAATATGACTCCAAGTCTTAGGAATTTATTATTGGGTGAGTACAGACGGAGTTTAGAGCACTTTTACGGCCGCGCAGATCGTCACTACACAGCGCGCCAACGAGGGTGATCTATGACTGTGTATTTGACGTACTTGAAATGTATGTAAGATCACAGACATTCTAGGGCTATAACCACTTCAGCCCTGCAGCCTACTTGGCTATTTGAAAATAGCCGATCTACAAGCTCACAACGCACGCAATGTGCCACGTCGTGAGCTTGTAGATCTGCTATTTTTAAAAGATTTTAATTACATTTTATACATTCTAAATACATTTGAAATACCTCACTTTTACTTAACAGAAGTATAAGTATTTCTGCATTGGTATTGATACTTTTAAGTAAAACAATTGGAGCACTTCTTCCACCACTGGACCTCAGTGTGCAACAGCACTGTCTCTCAGATCTATTATAATGAAATCATTGTTGTATGGATCTAATTCCTTATTGAAATAGCCTGGGACCAGACGAATCTGCGAGTGCAAAAAAAAATGCACTCTGCGATTTGGGTCTGGCACCGCTCCATAGAGAATCCATTTCCTGCTCCAGAAGACGGGGGTAACCAATCAGGGCCCAGTATTCGAATATGGGAGACTGTAATTGGTATGTTGGTTTGTAGGTCTAACCAATTGCGTCGAGAGTCATTGTTTTGATCCCGCCCCCTTGGAAAAAAAACGTCCTCATAGAAGCACCAGACTCATATCCACGC
The DNA here is from genome assembly GCF_963454915.1 of Gymnoscopelus microlampas. Classification (NCBI taxonomy): domain Eukaryota; kingdom Metazoa; phylum Chordata; class Actinopteri; order Myctophiformes; family Myctophidae; genus Gymnoscopelus; species Gymnoscopelus microlampas. The sequence goes on from NC_139948.1 coordinate 3,048,615, forward strand.
AGTGATATAGTATGTCTACGCCAGGCTATTATTGAAACTCTATAAACTTGATGCAGTGATAACTCACTATAGAGATATTCAGCTGTATTATGTTCAAATGGTGTACCAGACCACCGTGAACATAAATATGCTGACCCCAGCATGTCTATTCTTGGGGGAGCATTTGCCAAAAATAGCAGATCTACAATCTCCCAACGCGTCACAACGTGACGGGTCGTGACGCGTTGGGAGATTGTATATCTGCTATTTTGGGCGAAAAGATTTGCCTTTGACAGAAAAAAAGAAAAAAGTACAGTTGCAACTCAGCTTTGTTTTACTAAGAATTGAGAGTTCAAGTGGTTAATTCTCCATAAAGTCATTTGTCTCACCATAGAGATGATAACAGATGTCATCCTACTGATATGCCTGGTGTTACATTCAATGTAGGGGATAGAACTGTGTGGAAACAATTCAGAGAATGAATCAATGACATCTATAATATTATCCTTGTGTCAGGCTTTATTTCATTTTAGATATTTTTTAGATCAAGTTATTTTGTCAAAGTGGTCTATTCAATCACAAAGATGTAAAAAACGAATGTAATCCAAGCCTGATAAAAAAAAATCATAATTGTCTCCACTGTACAAACCTCCTGTAATGTAAAACATAATATACAAAACCACACAATCCAAGAATATTACAAATTAGTGCAACAAAGGACATAATATTCTCACCTCCTGAATCTGATTTACAATATTGATTTGTAATATTTGATATTACTTTTAATAATTATATAAATACAAATTTCCATTGAATGTAAATATTTCATTTTGAACACAAAGCTGGACAAGATGAACAATCTAGAATCTAGGATTACCTTATATTAAAATGTATAAACCATAAAACAAATCAAAGTGTATCAGTAGTTGATATTAAATGTATTTAAACATAAGATGAATCAAAGTGTATCAGTAGTTGATATTAAATGTATTTAAACATAAGATGAATCAAAGTGTATCAGTAGTTGATATTAAATGTATTTAAACATAAGATGAATCAAAGTGTATCAGTAGTTGTCCAGCAGTAAATGTTGACTAAACAAAACATAAACAGTGACTTATTGAATCTGCATTAAAACTCTTCATATGGATTTGATCCATTTCCCTCCAGAAACATGCAGGAAAGACAATTACACTAACTTCTGTCACAACATGTTTCTGAAACAAGAACATCTGAAAAACCTAAGCCTGATTTTCAAACACGACGAAAATAGCTGATCTACAAGTTCACAATGCGACACATCGTGACCCGTTGTGAGCTTGTAGATCGGCTATTTTATGTATGTATTTATTTGAGAGGTTTAAAACATTCAAATGTTATCTTTTATATTTCTTATTTGGTTGGGATGCCAGTCAGGTTTCTCTCTTGGCATGTAAGATTGGTCAGTTTGTTTTGTTTATATTTTTGTATTTTAAATGTTTAAAGGGGCTACACCATGAATTTAAAAAATATATATTATATATAAATATTGCCCCCTAATACGTTTTAAACAGGTTGTAAGCCTAAAAAACATCCAGATATTTTTTCTCACAATCTGACTGTCTGTCATTCCAAGCTTTTTCAGCTGCAATACCAAAACGTCCTATTGGGCAGGGGGGAGCTACTGAGCAATTCTGTCTGGCCATCATCAATGCAAAATCAGGGCAAGTGATGCCATTCTGAAATGGCCTGTTCAGACACACCCATTCAGGAAATCCATGAAATGAGCATGAATGACTGAATGTTAAAAAAAAAAAATGTTTTGGGTACAAGAGACACTGGGGAGCCCAAAAAATACTAAAAACCTAAAAAAAAATGAAATTCATGGTGTATCCCCTTTAAATCAAACCCTACAAAATAATGCACCTGTTAAAATGCACTCTACACACTGAATGACCACATCCAATCCAATAAGAACCATACAAGCGCACAATATGAACCAAAATAATCCTATATCCTATTTAAAGACGTTTACAGAAACATATTCACATAGTTAAATACCTTCGCAAAACAATTACCACAGTGCTAAAGTCAATAGAACAAAAATAACCCAACTCTAAATTCAACTATGGGGTTTTTGTTTTGCTTTTTTTAGTCCAGGTTTCTCATAGAAAAACAGAAAATCATGGTAAATTAGTTTCAGTTCATTTGGTGTAAATAAACATGAACAGTGAGCAGAGTGGATATGAAGATGATTTGATCATAGACGACTGTCACTGATGATGAATGAACACTTTGATAAAGTATTGTCTTACTTTATACAACATAATAACCTGCCACTGCTCTCCTGAAAATGAGAGTGTGTCATTAGTCTCCTGCACTAATGAGAGCGTTGCTCCACTGATCCTCTCTACATAATATCTATATTCTTAGTTGACTGGAGTCTCCCAGGGATCTGTATGTCATCCCCTCCTTTTGTCCATCTACACCAAATAGCCGATCTACAAGCAAGCTTGGCTATTTTTGCTGAATGTTCATCCCCAGAATAGGGACACTAAGGTTTCATGTGGTTAAAGTGTTGTGTACGTATGTACGCACGCACGCACGCACGCACAAACACGCACACACACGCACACACACACACACACACACACACACACACACACACACAAATCACTGTACACAACGCTTCCTCCCAGATGGCTCTGCTTGGCAGACTTTGATATCAGTAGTTATGTTATCACCTGTATTTCCGTTACAGAAATAAGGATAGAGTTTTTCAGTGAAAGTGTCTTTATGAGTGTAGATGTGAGTCATGTCTTCAGGATCGTAGAAGGACACCTCCCCCCTGTCATAGTCCAACTCCATGCGACAATCCCATATCATATGCATATATGTGCCAACCTCTTCATTACATTTCCAACATGTATTGTTATCTGCTATTCCCATTTTAAGTAATCTAGTCGGTGTAAAATAATATCTATGAATTATTTTATACTGAATAAATTTCCCTCTTGCTTCTCTGATCCCACTTCCTACATTTGCTATAATTCTCTTCCAATTATCGTCTTCAATATCAATACCCAAATCCTTCTGCCAAATCAGTTTGAGACCGTCACATGTATCACCCAGCAGTTGTTTTGACATTTTATAAAAAACAGATGCAGTATGACATTCATGTGGCAATTCTAAATATCTAGCAAATGAATTTTCACCAGCATCGAATGGATAAATGTTAAAACCTATGCCTACAGTGTACCTTGGCTAGATGGCTCAAATAAACAAAACAAAAAGAGTAAATTAACAGTGGAAAACAGTGGCCGGTGTGGTCCCTTTAAGGAGACAAACAAAACGCATTAGTTGCCAGCCCTAGTGTCACACTAAATAAAACACTATATTCAAATCATTAAAAGAACAAACAGCTTAAAACCTACTTTGTGTTGCAGTAACTGTGCACACAATGCAAGGCCAAGGCGAGGCGAGCAACCTCGGTTACATGTCGCCTTTCCGACATGTCGCCTTTCCGGTTACATGGCGGCTTTCCGACATGTCGCCTTTCCGACGTTAACGAACCCTATACCTAACCCTCACCCTAACCCTAACCGCACGCGGAAGCCACTAGTCGGAGTGGCGAGATGTCGGCGTGGAAGACTGTTACCGCCTTTCCGACGTTAACGAACCCTATACCTAACCCTAACCTTAACCGCACGCGGAAGCCACTAGTCGGAGTGGCGAGATGTCGGAATGGAAGGCGGTTACCGGCAACCTCAACACCAGAGCTGCTGTATAAAAGAAGACAGTGATGTTACAAACTAAAATACATTAAAATCCACAAAGGCAATGCATAAAATGTAAACTGCTTTACCCGTGTCTCCAGATAGGGCAGACAGAACAGACACCACAGGAGGTCACTTCATTTGTAAAACTGAAATAATAAATAAATGCATTAAAATAAGATAATAAAACACAATGATGTTGGCTAAATTAAAGTGCTAAAGAGCATGGGAAGCCTCCATGTGCTCAACAGAAAATAGGCAACCAAACAAACAAAAGCCAGCAGTAACATGTGCTCAAACAATAAGCTTACCTTAGCATTAGCTGCAACAAACAAAAGGGTTGCACAAAGTGACTTAGTCATGTGACTAAGTCAGGTGCAGTGGGTGCACCAGTCACCTAGATTCCCACACTTCCATTATTTATCTATTCTATTTAATATAACTTAAATGAATGAGCCTCTACATGTTAAGATGTTTATAACCAGCAGGAGGAGTAGACACCTTGTTGTTCCCAGGAGAGAGTTCATTGGAAATAGAAAGTAAATGTCATGTTTGAACAGAACACAGAACTGCAACGCCATTACAAGGTGTGTTACATCTCAATGGAACAGTACATGTTTGGAGACTCATAATCAGGGAGTTGAAGTGCATGTGAATTGGTGAGTATTATTATTTAAAGGTAACTGCAAATCAAAGGTAATGGCAGAGAATTCAGATTGTCTTATAGTTATGAATTGCCACCTCTGTTCATAGACTTTCAGAGCTCATGTCTCTGGACCGTCATCACAGCTTCTGTTCAAATCTGATAAAATCATCAAAACCGAATATAATAATTAACTTAAACAGAGATGCTCGTAGGCCTGCGTCCTGCGTCGCTGACGCACCATATTGCGAAAGGACGCATTCATGACAACTCTAGTGCGTCCATGGGACGCAGCTCCGATTAGCTCCGATAATATATAATATTTGTCAGCTGTGATCTACATGGACTCTCTCGGTTAGGCACCGTTGGTGGAGAAGTATAACTCTCCGGTTAGACACCGTTGTACTGGAGAAGTATAACTCGGTTAAACGGCGTTGTGTGGCAGAAGCAGCAGCACAGCCCCTTGCTGTTAGTCTACGCTACACACACAGAGAGAGAGAGAGAGACGGCATGAGGACCTGCTCTTAAACGTGTTAAAACGTCTTGGATAGACCACTGTCTGGAATAATAACTGATCATCATACATACAGGTCTACTACTAATCTTTGTTGCTGTTGTCATCTTAAATTGACCAGCCAAAGTAAAATCCCCGATTTTAGAGTGTTCTCCCAGTTGCTTGGAGATCAGAGTGAGTGGTGGATTAACGCATGTTGCCAATCAGCTGTGTAACATTAGCAGGTTAACGATGGCTCGTTGATCCTATGCATTTGACCCTGATTTGACCACAAAGGCAAACAAAAACACTAATTAATGGCAGCTGTAAGTAACCGGTTGTCTATCGTCTGTGTCTTGTGTATGTTTAATAGGCAACTGGATGTTTTCTGTAGCTTAGAGATATCATAACAATTAATTCCCTGAAGAGGGTAGACCCTCTCCCTCATGCTAAACTTAAAGTGACTTATAAGGTTCCACTTCTCCTCAAAAAGACAACTTTATTTTCCTTTCTCAATGACAAGCCTAATAGTATTATTGCATGTTGACTATGTGCAATAACTGCAAGCCAATGTTCATAGGCATTGTCAGTATTTGTCTTCATTATTTCTTGAATTCCTATTTCTTTATTTGCCAATATTGATTGATTGATTGAAATTTTTATTAGGCAAAAAGAATGTAAAACAACACAGTTACATTTATAATGCTTTTGACTAAAAGGTCCGGCCAAAAAAGTCCTTGCGGGCTTGTTTCCATTGGGGTCCTTGAATTAATTTTATAGACATATATAGTAGCAACCAAACAGTTCAAAAAACAACATAAGAATACAGAGGGGAAAAAAAATATATACCATTATGTACAAAAAAGGTCATGGGAAAATAAAGAAATATATACAAAACAAAACATGATCAAAGTAAAAAAAAAAAAAAAAAAAAAAAATGTGTACAAAAAAGGGGGTGCAGTACGTTAGTCCGACAGCGCATTCCTCCGACAGCGCAGCGCTCCGACGTTTCCAATACTAAACCCGAACCAAACCCGCACCCTAACCCTAACCGCACGCGGATGCCACATAGTCGGAGAAAAGGTCTGTCGGATTAACGCATGCCTCCCCAAAAAAGGGGGAGGGGGGGGGTCGTCTGTCTACAGGGAAACTGGTACTAGCTCCTCTTTAGGCCTCCAGAAAGATGAGTTTTTAGGGCTGTTTTGAATGAGCCCAGCGAACTGCATTTTTTGAGGGATGGGGTTAGACTATTCCATTCCTTGGTGGCAGTGCTATAGAAGGAGAATTTGCCCATGTTTGTTTTATGGGTGGGTGTTACCAGATTGTTGTTTACGCTCCCTCTAGTTTTGTGACTGTGGGTGTCACTAACTTTTTCGAGGTACTTATACAGATATGCAGGTATAGGGGGCATTTCGGGCAAATCTGCATTTACAATTTTGAAGACCAGTCCCATTTTTAATTGTATAACCCTGTCTTCCACCCTGAGCCAGCCTAGGCTGGCAAAGTGAGTGGGAGAGAGGTGGGTCATGGGCCCCAGTCCGAGAAGTAGTCGAATCAGTTTGTTTTGGGAGGTTTGAAGCTTAGTCTTCAGTGACACTGAGGTGTTGGAGTACCAAGAGGAGCTAGCATAGTCAAAAAGGGGCTGAATCAGGGCCCCTGAGAGGGTCCTGAGTGCCTGAGGGTTGACAAAGGAGGAAACTCTGCCCATAAATCTGGTTCTCTGGTTTACTCCTTTGAACACCTTTGTTGCCATGCTTTCACCTGTCAGGTGTTTGCAAGCCAGTGTTTTCAGTCTACACAATAAATAGTAAAAATAAATTCTACATTCATAAATAATACAAAATAAAATAATAATAATGATTAAAAGGTTCTATGATTAAATGTATTCTATTGGTCAAAGGTATGTTAAATCCACCTGTTGCCCACTACTAGTATTTCTTACCATAAGGTGTGCTAATACTACAGAATCATATACATTTGAAAAAATATATTTATGATTTTTTAATATATGTATATATATATCGGTATCGGTCTTGAAAAGCAGGAACGGGTCGCACTGATCTAGATCTGCTATTTTCACAATATGTATCTGTGGAACTGAATCAAACTAAATTAAGTGCCTCAACTCCTAATTCCTCAGGGTGGGGGGTCCCCAGTTAAAATATGATTATTTTGGGGGGTCGCTGCCTGAAAAGGTTGAGATCCACTGCATCAGGATATAATGTACACAGTCACACACGCATAGAAGATATGGAGATTGGAGATCAAAGAAAACGATAGGGGGGGGGACGTGTAATTGGGGACCCATAAAATGTCCCTGGGACCCATCTAAAAGACCACCCTTGCATCCCAGGACCCATTACATTGAAAACCTAGCAACATCACTGCTTAAAGGACAACTTTGTTTTTTTACAACCAAGGTTTATGTTTTAGATTGTAATTAAAGTAAATAAAAGATGAGTGTTAAAACATTTAAATTTACTGCTTTCTATAGTTTTAGCAATTTTCACAATCTTTTTTACAGTGTTTTCACAGTGGGCGGGGGCATTCTGTCCGGTGGCTAAATATGTATTTTTTTAACACATTAACCCGGCGTTTTCTTTATTATTATTTACAGTAGCTCTTCTAGCCCCCAATAACTCACATCTGGCCATCTCAGACAGCCGGACCTTTTTTATTGTGTAAAAAAGGCATATTTAGCCACCGGACAGAATGCCCCCGCCCACTGTAAAAAATATCGCAAAAAATGCTAAAACTATAGAAAGCAGTAAATGAAAAAAAAATTACACTCATCATTTATTTACTTTAATTACAAGCTAAAATATAAACCTTGGTTGTAAAAAACCAAAGTTGTCCTTTAACACACAGTCAATATCCTGAAGAATCAACTAATAGTTTGTGTTAGTCAGTGGTGGAAAAAAGTACTAAAATATTTTACTTGAGTAAAAGTTCCAATACTGCAATGTAGAAATACTCTGTTACAAGTAGATGTTCGCAAGATAGAACAAAAGTATTTATATCAAAATGTAGTTTTCAAATGTATAAAAGTTTATAAAAAATCTTTTGAAAATAGCAGATATACAAGCTCACAATGAGTTGCGCATTGTGTGCTTGTAGATCAGCTAGCTTTCAAATGGCCGAAATGTACAGTATATAGGGCTGAAGTGGTTATGTTTTGTAATATTAATCCAAATCTGCAAAGTAACTAGTAACTAAAGTTTTCAAATAATTGTAGTGGAGTAGAAGTACAATATTTGCCTCTGAAATGTAGTGGATTGGAATTAAAAGTATTGAAAATTGGAAGTACTCAAGTAAAGTAAAAAATATGTCAAAATTGTACTCAAATACAATACTTGAGTAAATGTACTTAGTTGCTTTACACCACTGGATATAGTACAATAAAGTCTAGTTTTTAGACTTTTTCCAGACTCATTTAGCATAATAATAATAATAATAATAATAATAATAATAATAATAATAATAATAATAATAATAATAAATGTAATAATAATAATAATAGTACTTTTATTTGTATTGCACTTTTTGTTCACAGGGAAGCTCAGAGTGCTACAGAGTTATAAACAAGACTCACAAAGGGTTTAAAGAATATTGCTGACAATAATTACATACAATTTGACAAAAAAAGGCCTTCCTGGATAAAATGATTTTAGGCCTGTCTTGAAAGAGTGCTGGGTGTGTCTGCAGTGTCTGTAAGCTGTTAGGAGGGCTGTTCCACTGGTGTGGTGCAGCCGAGCAGAAGGCCTGGTCAGCCATGACAGGAGGAAGCTGTTCACAGATGTGAGGGTGTGGGTGGATTTTTAACCCATTAAGACCGGGAAAGCATCTGTCATTTTAGATTTTAACCGCTTTAACCATTATCTTATACTTTGTCTTTTAGAAAATAGCAGATCTACAAGCTCATAGCGCGGCACCGAGTGCCGCGCTATGAGCTTGTAGATCTGCTTTTTTTTTTTTAAATCCAGAAAATGTGTGCAAATCTTTTAATATATATATTTTTGAAGCAAACATTTGTAACTCAAATCTTTACTTCTGGGGATTCTACAAATGTCTTCTAAATCCTAACCGTTTTTTTTTTTTTGTATGTTTATGCATGTGTGTGTGAGTAGCAGGACTATTCAAATCTGAATGAGACAGGGAGACACTTAGTCTTTCCTCATCGTTTGGTTCCACTAGTAAATTTGACATTATTTATGAATCAAAGCAGTATGGAAATAATAAACCATGTAAATCCATTTTTATTATGCTTGATGACTCTTATGTATTACTACAATGGCAAAATGGTTCATAAGCAATATTGTGTCACATGCACGCATGCACACACACACACACACACACACACACACACACACACACACACACACACACACACACACACACACACATTCTTTTGTAATGATGATGTGGTATGTTGACATGATAAGTTGTTCGTGAAGGTATGAATCCAGTTTGACAACCTCTCTCTCTGTCTCTCTGTCTTCCTGCCCACTATAACCAGGAAATATACAATTATAATTACTGATTATCAACTTGTATCTGACGCTGTGTGACTACATTTCTACTACAAGATACTCAACAATTAAAGCTCAAAGTCTACAGACAAGAACCATGAACAGACAGGACCACAAACCAGAAACCACATAGATTCATATTGTGTACAGAGTAAGGACTGTACCAGAAACCACATAGATTCATATTGTGTACAGAGTAAGGACTGTACCAGAAACCACATAGATTCATATTGTGTACAGAGTTCTAATGTTTCAGGATTTTTCTCCATGAGAATACATTACATAATAAAATAAATTTAAAAAAAAAATAAAGTAACCAAAACACTGTTAAAAACTAACAAAATCCGCCCCAAAACCGCCCCTGACCAGAACCATCTCCACCAATCATTTAACTAATTGACTTCATCCTATTGGTTCTAAAATAATCTGCCAAAGTCTTAATCCTTTTGGTTTTGAAATTCAGCCAAAATCACCTCAAGAATGTGTGGTGTAGTAGACTCATGGTGTAAAGTCTTCTGTACCGTGTACACACACACACACACACACACACACACACACACACACACACACACACACACACACACACACACACACACACACACACACACACACACACACACACACACACACACACACACACACTCTGACTGACTGACTGACTGACTGACTGACTGACTGACTGTGAGGTTCAATTCATAAAGGTCTCACAGGCAATTTTATTACCTGTGTAGGTCCTATAAAGAGAAGAATGCATTCGCCATCTGTTTTGGATAAGGGGTGTCATGTTTTGCAATGAATTAAGCTTATCTAGACTATTTCTGTTATTAAGGTTATGTGATTTCTCTCAGACTGTGCAGGGCAGAGGCGTCTAATCTCTGAGTTAAGGTAACCGCATACCCTCGGATTAAAACTATTTCTTAATTCCATTTAAAGATGTGTTTACACTATAATTTAAAATTATAAAGCCGATAAAGTATAGTTTTGGACCATGACGGAGGCGCGCCGACTCAGCAGACCTTGAGGCTGAGGAGTCGCGCCCGAGCGCCTCCAGGCGCGAGTGCCCGCGACGACCAGCCGATGGTCTGCTAGTCGAATCAGCGCCGTCCGAGTTATGTACCGATAGGGATAGAATCGTAAATATTTTTGGTGCGGACTGCGTTTGTCCCACTGACTGCGTTTGTCCCAACTGTCACTCAAAGTGACTATTGGCCAACTGCCTGGATGAGGCAGACTATTTCTGTTATTAAAGGGTCTACACCATGAATTTTAACTTTTTCTTCATTTTTGTGTGTTTTTGGTCTCCCCCACCACTCTTCTGTTCCAACAAATACCCGACTTCGAGCATGCAGGCTTTCATAGGCTATCTGTGGTTTTTACGTAAATTGGTCTGAAAACAGTCCGTCAGATTTGTTCCCCCACCCTACGTCACGTCTGGGAACAATTCCTCCCGTTTTTCAGTTCTAAACAAAAAAAAAATCCAAACAAAAAAATAATAATCTTTTTTTCATTTTTTTTTTTTTTTCATTTTTTTTTTTTTTTTTTTACTTTTTCCACACAGAACCAGGACATAACATGCATTCAAACTGGCTCAATAGCGCCCCGTGCCAAACAGGACAATGTGGTATTGCAGGTGAAAGTGCTTTATAAGCCAGAGAGAAGTTAGTTGGAATGAGTATATCTGAGGCTTGATTTAGGCTCAAACCTTTTGAAAAACGTTTGAGGGACATAAACAATATGATATCAAATATTATTATTATTTTTTAAATTCATGGTGTAGCTCCTTTAAGGCTTTGTGCTTTCTATTAGACTGTGTAGGGCAGAGGCGTCTATTTTCTGAGTTAGGGTAATCGCATACCCTCGGATTAGAATTATTTCTTAATTACATTTAAAGATGTGTTTACACTATATTTTATAACCCAGGGATAGATGCTAAAAAGATACAGTCTTTGAACCCAGTTAGCCTATCCACAGTTCTGGTGTTCACCCCTCCAATTTGGAAGACAATTAGCTCCCTGTTGATGGTCCAATTGTTGATGGCTCTTGGTATCAACGTGTCCCCTTTAATATTCTCATTAACTCAACAATGAGATCTCCCACTCAACTCTGTGGTTGATGTAGGTGATCCACTCCATTGTTTAGGTTAGTAAGAATATGTGGATAGTTTCAGTTCAGTTGCAGTTTAGAAGTTTAGACCCCCTGGATATTTTGTGCTAAGTCTTGTAATCCATTCTTTTTCATGGAATCTTCTCTGCCCAATTGTCCAGCGATCATTGTATTCCAGGCCGCATACTTTTATAGCATCAACCCCATGTGTCATAAAGAACAATTAATAAATGGGTATCTTTTTCATTATTAATGGTGTACCTGTGTTGGCTTATTCTAATTGCTATGGAGTTGCTTGTCTCTCCTACATACTGTAATCCACACACTTGGCAAGTAATCAGATAAACACAATTTCTGGTGTTGTATGTGGTAACCGTCTTCCATCCCGACATCTCGCCACTCCGACTAGTGGCTTCCGCGTGCGGTTAGGGTTAGGGTGAGGGTTAGGTATAGGGTTCGTTAACGTCGGAAAGGCGACATGTCGGAAAGGCGCCATGTAACCGTTGTATGTGATGTTCTGTCTTAGGCTAATAATGTTTTTGTTTGTCCTGTTTTTAACCGTTTGTTTCGGGCTAAAGTAGTTAGGCCTTGCCCGTGCTACTTGGTTCCATGGCTTCAATTTGCTGTGGATCAAGTAGTCTTTCAGATTTTTGTTTTTCCTATAGGCCGAAATTATCTTAAAGTTCTGTTGGAGGTTTCCTCCCCTGTTTTCAAAATGTATTTTGATGGCTCTGTTTGCCAATAAACTTTGGCTAGAAAATGTGGTTACTAAGGCTAGTGTGGGTTTCTCATTCCTTACTTTCACTTCCTGGAATGTGTTGTGTGATTTCCTGAGGAATGTTCTTGTATATCCACGTTTCCTTAATGCTGTGAATAGAGTTTTGCAGGCATTTTCAAAATCTGCTTTTTGTGTGCAGATTCTCTTGAAACATAGGAGTTGTGACTTGACTATTCCTGCGAAACAATGGGTTGGATGGAAGGATGTCTTGTGGAGCAGTGCATGTGTATCAGTCTCCTTAAAGAACACCTTTAAATCCAGTTTGCCGGTGGTGTTGAAATCTTTCCCTTTGAAGACTGTGACATCCAAGAAGTCAATTTGTTCTTTGTTTGTGACATATTTCACTGTTATTGAGGCATGATGTGTGTTTAAGACTTGTATGAATTGCTCAAATTCCTCTGTGGAGTGCTCAAATACTCCAAAAATATCATCTAGAAACCTAAAATAATGTGTGGGTTTGAATCTGCACTTTTTAAGTGCTGTTTCTTCCCATAAAGCCAAATAAATATTTGCGTAGGATGGTGCGAATTTCTTTCCCATGGCTGTTCCACTGATTTGAAGGTAAGTTTTCCCATCAAATGAAAAATCGTTTTTGGTCAAATTTAATTCTAGTAATTCCAATAATTCTGCGTCTGGTCTTTGTCTGTCAGGATACTTTTTAAAGATATCTCTGATTGCTTTCAGTCCCGCTACTGTGTTTATATTGGACAGCAGGGCCGGACTGGGACCAAAATTCAGCCCTGGCATTTTGGATCCGAACCGGCCCACCACCCCCGGTCCGTTTTGTCAACGGGGGGGGGGGGGGGGTTCACTGCTTCAGCCCAGCCCTGCACATGAACTCTGCAGCCGCACTGAGGCCCCTGCTGGAAAGCATCCCAGCCCAAACATTAACGTAACTAATAATTGGGCCGCGCGACCCAGAAATTACCGTAATAATTCTAAAACGGGAGCAAATTTTTTATTTTCTTTTTGGGGGCCCAGCGGCCCACCGGGCAAATGCCCGGTACGCCAAATGGCCAGTCCGCCGCTGCGCATGGTGTATCCATTCTGGTGTAAAGTTTTAAAATATTTGGAGAAATGGGTGGGACTCACCCTATCCCCACAACCGCGGCTCTGTCTATTAGGTGACAGGGCAGCGGTTCGTGGTATAAATAACAACAAATTCACTATTGTAAAAGTTGGACTTGTTACAGCTGCCAGAATACTGCTACGGAATTGGAAGATCCCTATAGGACACCTGGGCTTAAAGAATGGAATGAGGAAACGATTAAGATTACATCATACGAATATATGTTGGGTAGAGTGAATGGAGAAGGAAAGATGAAGGACACATGGGACAGATTTTGGATATATATGAACCTTCTCTGATATTGGGACAGCATTTATCCTGTATTTTGTTTTTATTTTTTATTTCTTGGAATGGCTGTATTGTTGTTTTATGCTGTATGCTGATTTGTACCAATGGAGTTACATTTTGTATCATATTAAAAAACAAATAAACATTTGAATAACATTTATCCATATTGGCATATTTGAGCTGTTTCTCTCCTCTGTTCTGTTACAGTTTAATTCGTGTAACCCTGTTCAAGGCCGGGTCCGCCCTGCTGCACACGGCTTTCCTCTCAGCTTGGGACTGCACTGGGGACCCCTTTGGGTTTTATTGGTGTGTATTGATATCATCTGGCACTGCATGTTTTGTATTTGAATTTTGTATTTATATTGCATGATTTCTTTGAGGCCAGGCCTGTCCCCTTTTCTTTTCCCCTATTTATTTTGGTATTCACTGTGTGCACGGGCCGACCCGCCCTTCCTTAGAATGCGAGAGGTAACTGTTAGATTGCCATTTTAATACTATGGGCTCTATTCTGCCTGAAATTTGAACAAACCGCTAATTACGGATTGCGGACTAGGCAAGAGGCGTTGCCCCACAAAATTTGGTATTCTGTGGTATTCTGTGGTACTCCCCCCCCCCCCCCGCAAAACACCTGCGCTACCCGTTACATTATGCATAGGTGTGGTTTGGGCGTTACAATGATAAAACCAATCACCGTGCCAGAAGCCATTGCCTTTAAGAGAAGACTGCGCTAGCCGTCACCCCCGATCCAATATATGCTCTAGCCTATCTCCCTGTCTGCACTGTTGCCTGGTCTGATTTAAAGCCACATTGGGCTTGTTTTCCTTCTTTTTTATTTTATTTATCCAAATACATTTTTATATTAATTTGTAGCCTATTGTGTTAACAATAAGCGTGTCATATTAGTCAGATCCGGAATAGTATTATGAAACTTAAAGCCATTTAAAATATTTATACTATTGGTACACACCGGCTGCTCCCAAATAATTAATTACATCATGTTGCCACAACGCTCCTACAGGCACCCATGGACCTCCAGCTGGTCGACCACAGGGCTGGGCGGTGGTACACTGACATACAGTAGCACATGGGTATAATAAATGGGACAGTTTTAGGAAAGGTCTATATGTACTCACTTTGGCTGTTATTGTTCTATTTCCACCATTCTAATGGATTCCAGGGGTGTGTAAACAGGGGTGTGAAGTTGCTCCATAGTTTCCTCTGAAGTGACGCAGTTAAAGTTAACTTACATCCATATTGTCCCGTTATCTTTCATCATCCACCTTTGTTCAGTAATCCCGAACAGAGCTACACTTTAAGTTTACATCAATCATAGCCTCTCAAACCCAGACACATTGCTGCGAACCGCGGTTTGGGTGGGTTCGGGTCAATCAAATATAATTATTAAAGGGGCTACACCATGAATTTTAACTTTTTCTTCATTTTTGTGTGTTTTTGGTCTCCCCCACCTCTCTTCTGTTCCAACAAATACCCGACTTCGAGCATGCAGGCTTTTATAGGCTATCTGTGGTTTTTATGTAAATTGGTCTGAAAACAGTCCGTCAGATTTGTTCCCCCTGCCTACGTCACGTCTGGGAACAATTCCTCCCGTTTTTCAGTTCTAACCCAAAAAAAATAAATATATATATATATATGTATATATATATATATATATACATATATATATATATATATATATATATATATATATATATATATATATATATATATATATATATATATATATATATATATATATATATATATATAAGTACTCAAATTATTTATTTAAGTAAAAGTACCGATACTGCAATATAGAGATACTCTGTTACAAGTAAAAGTCCAGAATTCAAAATTTACTTGAGTAAAAGTACAAAAGTATTGGCATCAAAATGTACTTAAAGTATCAAAAGTAAAAGTACTAAAATATTTGAAAATAGCAGATCTACAAGCTCTCAACGCGTCGCGATGCGACCGTTGAGAGCTTGTAGATCGGCTATTTTCAAATAGCCTATGTATAAAATAGGGCTAAAGTGTTTAATGTATGTTTCATAATATAATCATTTATATTTGAAAAGTAACTAGTAACTAAAGTTTTCAAATAAATGTAGTGGAGTAAAAGTACAATATTTGCCTCTGAGATGTAGTGGAGTAGGCCTAGAAGTAAAAGTATTGGAAATTGTAAATACTCAAGTAAAGTACAAATACCTCAAAATTGTACTTAAGTACAGTACTTAATTAAATGTACTTAGTTACTTTCCACCACTGGTTGGATGCCTGTATGTTGGATGCCGCACAGAATGTTCAGCGCAGCACCGGTTTTAAAAAAAGAAAAAAGACGCACTGACATTTCCATAGGCTAAATCAATGCATTTTGTGCTCGCATCGCACAACTAATACTAAAACTAACGGGGAATACCAGAAAATAATAATATTTTGACATACGGGAAAAACGGTTAGTGCGGATGCGGATATTTAAATTGGATAATATAATTATTGCGGTTGGATAACGGGCGGATAATTAATTTGTACATTTGGATTCGGGTGACGTGAGAGGCCATCCGCGCATCTCTACTACCTACCCAAAATAACAGACATACAAGCTATCAACGCGCTGCGTCATGTCGTGTCAACAGCTTACAGATCTGTTATTTTGGACAGCGTAAACAATGAGACACGCGCGCCACGGAGTAGCCTAACACTAAACCAAAAATATTACATTACGTGGTCAACAACATAGACATGTAACTTGCTTGGAGCTTTTAATGCAGTGGTTCTCAACCTGTGGGTCGAGACCACAATGGAGCACCCAACGCCTGGTGAGCTTGTAGATCTGCTATTTTCACAATATTTATCTGTGGAACCGAGTCAAACAAAATGGGGGGTCCCCAGTTCAAATATGGTTATTTTGGGGGGTCGATGGCCTGAAAAGATTGAGAACCTTTAACAGTAAACATGAACGTAGCGTTTACGTGGGGAATATAATAATAATATAATATATATAATATATAATATAATATTCACCCGCAGCATGGGTTTAACGAGACAGCAGCCAAAATGAAAATCACACTAGATGATCCGATCATCTTATAAAAAATGTAAGTGCTTAAGATTTTAGCCCAAACCCAATGGGACCCGACCAGGCCCGTCGGCACCGGCTGGGCCGGGTCGACGTTTTTTTAAAATCCAAATAAATTCATATATTAATTAATTTGTAGTGTAAGGTAACATTGGATGTGATTTCTCGCAACTCTTTCCCATCAAACAAAGTAATCCAAACTGTTTTGTACTGCTTATTTTGCTTGCTAAAAGCATGATTTTATTAAGACATGACAGCAATATGGAAAAAACGAAAATATCTCAATTAAAAGTATATTTCGTATAATAACCGAATATCATTCTTAAAATGGTTATGGGGCAGTGTATATATTTATATAGCCCTATTTGCTCCAAGCTGTTTTTTAAATAAAATATAGACTGTTGGAATAGGGTGGAATGACTCCTGTTCTTAACGAATTACCAAGATATAATGAGAAAAAAGGCTGCATACCGCAATTAAGCTTGTTTAGAAAAATGACTGACTGGCTGGGCTGGGTCTAATTTGTCAATTATTAGTCGAGCCGGGCTAAAATATTTAGGGGATATGAAAGCTCTAGTTATAAGTGCTCATGTGCCCTTATAGTTGCTTCTTTTTGTTTTCATAGACCTGCGGTTGCTTATTTCTCGCCAAGGCTGCATGGCAACACGGCTCATGGTCCAACGCACAAAGCCATTGCAGTGTCTGTGTGCACTTGGCGGGTGGTTTGAGAAACAGGCGGGTGCTTTTAGAATCCACTACCCCCCCCCCCAAAGCCGTACCCATGTGTGTCTGCAGAATGGCAACTTAGGGGATATAGCAACAACACGCCCACGGGCACGCCTCCACGCGTAATAACGGAGTCTGCATAATGGGGGACGGGTAGCGCAGGTGCTAGAATAACATATTGGGGCAGCGCAGCTCCATTATCCGTATTTAACAGGTTTAGGGTAACGTTTAGGGGTTTAGCGGGCTGCAGAATAGGGCCCTATATACCTTGCCTTAAGGACCTTAATTGTCGTGCTAGTTTGTAATAGACAACAAACTGCCTCTAGTAAAGTAATTGTTCCTTTTTAAGGAGAGAGAGAGAGAGAGAGAGAGAGAGAGAGAGAGAGAGAGAGAGAGAGAGAGAGAGAGAGAGAGAGAGAGAGAGAGAGAGAATCAAGGCCCCTAAACTTTGTTACAATCAAACAACATCTTTGTGCAATACCGTACACAGTCATATAGAATTCAGTCTTCTCAGCACAACCTTATTAGTAAAATGATAGATATGTCCATATTATCAGTTATCACACATATTATGTAGCACCGTGGTCCCTGAGAAAGACACTTCACCCTAACTGCCCTGCCTGGTTTTAGAACCACTGCTTAAAGGGACACTTCACCCAAAACATTTCAATGGATTAGTCACCCCATAGAGACTTGAATTCATGGATATTGTTTTTGTTTTTTGTCTCATTTCTAAGACAATAATTTGATGCCTGGCAGTGGTTCTGGTAGGAGACACAACGACTCGCTGTGTCTCGTACCGGAACCGCTGCCTACCGGTCCGCTGGTCATCAAATTATTGTCTTAGGAATGAGACAAAAACTAAAAAATATCCATGAATTCAAGTCTATGGGGTGACTAATCCATTGAAACAAAGTTTTTTTTGGGTGAAGTGTCCCTTTAATATACATCTAATATTTATTATTCTATCCCCTACATCTTCAATGTAGGGGATAGAACTGTGTGGAAACAATTCAGAGAATGAATCAATGACATCTATAATGTTATCCTTGTGTGTCAGGCTTTATTTCTTTTTTTAGATCAATTTATTTTGTCAAAGTGGTCTATTCAATCACAAAGATGTCTGTAAATGTAAAAAACAATTTCTTCATATGGATTTGATCCATTTCACTCCAGAAACATGCAGGAAAGACCATTACACTAACTTCTGTCACAACATATTTCTGAAACAAGAACATCTGAAAAGCCTACGGCTGATTTTCAAACATGGCAAAAATAGCTGTATTTATTACTTGAGAGGTTTAAAACATTAAACTGCTCTCTTTTATCTTTCTTATTTGGTTGGGATGCCAGTCAGGTTTCTGTGATGGCATCATAGAGGTATAATATAACTAGAGGGCGGATTGCCCCGCCCCCAGCTATCATTTCAATGAATGTGCTCAGTGGCGTTTTGAAGCACCCGGAAGCCTGCCGGAAGTAGAATTATTGAGTCGTTTTTGGACACACCATAGAGTTATGAGCATGCGCACTAGTGTCCTTTTTGCGTCCTACGGCAGCCCGGTTGCCAAGGAATGAACGCGAGATATTTATTAAATACACTCGAGATGCCTATTTATATGTAAATGCATATGTATTTATGTATAATATGTTTACATATTTATATTTATATATATAAATATCTCTCAGTATGTTTTGCTCGTGCATGTATTTCTCCCCGCCTGCAGTTCCAGCTTTGGCCACTGGGGTGGAGGCTTCAATGTTTCTCAGCAACTCTGGGGGCTTGGTTGGCATGTAAGATTGGTCAGTATGTTTTGTTAAAACCCTACAAAATAACCTACTGTTAAAATGCACTCTACACACTGAATGGCCACATCCAATCCAATAAGAACCATACAAGCACAACAATCCAAACCAATAATAATAATCCTATATCCTGTTTAAAGATGTTTACAAAAACACATTCACATATTTAAATACCTTCGCAAAACAATTACCACAGTCCAAAATTCAATAGAACAAAAAATACATTCAAACTCTAAATTCAACTATGGGGTTTTTGCTTTGCTTTTTTTGTGAAGGTTTCTCAAAGACAAAAAAGCAAATCATGGTCAATTATTTTCAGAATTTTAATCAGTCATTCAGTCAGTCAGTCAGTCAGTCAGTCAGTGAGTGTGAGAATCCAGTCCAGGTGTTAGTGCTGGTAAACAGTGAGCAGAGTGGATATGAAGATGATTTGATCATAGTCACACTCTCACTGATGATTAATGAACACTTTGATAAAGTATTGTCTTACTTTATACAACATAATAACCTGCCACTGCTCTCCTGAAAATGAGAGTGTGTCATTAGTCTCCTGCACTAATGAGAGTGTTGCTCCACTCTCTACATAATATCTATATTCTTAGTTGACTGGAGTCTCAGGGGTCTGTATGTCATCCCCTCCTTTTGCTATGTACACCAAATAGCCGATCTACAAGCAAGCTTGGCCATTTTGGCTGAATGTTCATCCCCAGAATAGGGTTTCATGTGGTTAAAGTGTTGTATAATTGGGTGTTTCTGGGGGCGCACGCACGCACGCACATCACTGTATCTTCACAGAGAGAGATGTCTCTACTTGGCAGACTTTGATATCAATGGTTTTAGCATTACCAGCCTCTCCAATATAAAAATAAGGGTAGAGTTTCTCAGTGAAAGTGTCTTTATGAGTGCATATGTGAGTCATGTCTTCAGGGTCGTAGAAGGACACCTCACCCCTGTCATAGTCCAAATGGACTCTGATCCTCTGAGAATTCCTCTTCAATGGAAGGGTTTTTCCACGTCCATTAGTGTACTTCCCTCTTTTCTGATACAAACACCATATTCCATATTTTTGTTTTTGTGAGGCATATCTCTCTCCCTTCCTGTCAACTGACTCTTTAGCCAAACCTATAGTCCATTTAGGATGGTCTCCAACCTCTACCTCCCAGCTGTGTTTTCCTGAACTGAAACCCTCTGAACCCAGAACACTGGCATACTTAGTGAACCTCTCTGGGTTGTCAGGAAGCTGCTGAGTTTTGCCTGTATTCTTCACACTGGTCAGGTCTTCAGACAGACAGAGCCAGGGGGATGCTGTGTTTGGGTCCAGAATGACAGGAGTGAACTTGACCCTCTCCTTCATCTTCTCCCACACTCTGAAGGTCAGGTTTTCCAGGTGTTTGGCCACGTCTATCAGAGCTCCAGAGACCAGCTGTGGTTCTGACAGTTTACACTGGACTCTGGCACTGCTCTGAGTGTGTTTATAACTGCTGAGAAATGATACATTATGTTTCTGCAGTTCTTGATCTACAGCAGAGATACTGTCTGAGAGAGAGGATATCTGATCCTGAATGATCTTCATCTCTCTGCTGATAATCATCCCCTTCTGCTCCTCTTCCTCCCTCAGAGCTGCCAATCTGCCCTTCTCTTCCTCTCTCAGGAACTGGTGGATCTTTTCAAACTCGGCTCTGATCTGCTTCTCTGTGTTCACCACCTGCTTCCTGTTGTGTTGAACCACTTCACTGTATGTCTGTTCAACCTCTTTGTATTGGTTCCTCTTGTCCTGTAGAGACTTGAGGTCAGGCTTCAGTTGGTCCTTCAGGTTATTGACTGCTTGTCCAATAGGAAGCAGTGTGTGACCAGTGGGGTGAGGGAAGTCACATAAATGACACACAGCTCTCTGTTCTTCCTCACAGAACAGTTTAGGCTCCTCTTGATGTTTACTACACAACACCTTGACTTCCTTCTCAGGTGACACAGATTTATGTGTTTCAACAGAACAGTCAGCTAGTTTCTTCAATGTAAAGTCAATAAGTAGATCCTTTGATATTTTTCTCTTACAAATGGGACAGTTCTTGTTTTCAGTTTGTTCCCAGAATGTTTTCAGACAGTTATAACAGAAGCTGTGATGACAGCTTAGAGATACAGGATCTCTGAAAGTCTCTACACACAAGGAACATTCAAGAGAAATGTTCTCTGCCATTTCCTTTGGTTTGTAAAGACTCACCAGTTCACATCCAACTTCAACTCACTGATCAGTGAGTCTCCAAACAGTGCTGCCGAGAAAACAAATGTTCTGTTGTCAGGATTTGTTCTCAAGTATTAAAGAAGTTTGATTTTCTCTATTTTCTTCAGTATAAAAGTATTCTTCAATGACAAGATTAAACATTTATATTCCCCTCAATGTCGTATAAACCTGTATTGTTGTGTATAAATCTTACAGCTTATAATGGCAATACAGCCCATTTCAGCAATGAAAACATTTACGCATAGCAACACAATGCATTGAGAGCTATTTTCGGTGAAAGTAGCCTCCTGAGGGTCAAAGTGGTTAATGGGTAACCCATGCAATTATAATGAGTAGTTAATCATTATTGTTTGATATAAACATCTTTGTAGTCATATGCATGAGTGATATAATTTATAGTATTTCATTTTTTATTTTATTTTTAAGTTTAATGTTCAGAAATAACTAATTATTGTACCAGGTGTAAAAAAAGAAAAAAAAAGAGGGCCAGGGCAAGTAGGAAAAAAACTATTCTACTGTGGAAAAACAACTATAGCCCAATCTTTACAACAATATACATATGATCAAGGAGCAGCATTTAATTTTGTGTTAGCCGGGTGGTCGTGTTTTTACAACTGTCTAATAGTAAAGATCCATGGTTCTGTAGAAAGTTATTTAAATCATAACTATAACACCTAATGTCAGACATTCGGAATATCTCCACCCATATAAAAATAAAATTAACACAATCACAGAGCCATAATGATGTTTTCACAATTCATCATTACAAAGAACATGACTTCTTTCCAGGAACAAGTTTATTAAGTGATGGTGATTGATTATATGAGTGAATCAATGTGCATGTTCAGGGATGGATTATAAAGCTAACAAAACATAAGTATAATGTGTAAGGCAAAGAAATGAAATGTCTGGTTTTGTTTGGACTCATCCCCTCTAAATCCCCACTGGGATCTTCGCCAACAAACTGAACTAGTTGAATTCACACAAAAGGTTCTCAATGGTTACAGTCTTTCTACTTGTCTACACTACATTGTATTTCAACACACTGAACAATGGTCTTCAGTTAGTTTGATGTGTTCTTTACAGTAGTATTAATGTTGAGAGATTCCACTAGATGGCGATCATGTACAACCTGACAGAAAGAGAGTAATGACACAGATCTATGGAGGGGATAATGACAAAGTAGGAATATTATAATGAAAGTCTTTGAACACAGGGACATTCAAGAGAAGAATTCTCTCCCAATTCCTTTGTTTTGTAAAGTATCTTTAAATAGCAAGACTTACCAGTTCACATCCAACTTCAACTCAGTGATCAGTGAGTTTCCAAACAGTGCTGTAGAGAAAACAAATGTTCTGTGCTCAGGGTTTCTGCTCAAGTTTTCAAGTGTGATTTTCTCCATCAGTATAAAAACTATCCTTCAATGACAAGATTAAACCATTTATATTCTCGTCAATGTCCTGTACACATGTATTGTTGTGTACACATACAACTTCAGATTGCATCACAGCAAAGTTTAACAATGATAATACTGTCAATTATCTTAAACACTTAAATCCTGTACTTCCCATGTACTACACTAAATATCTTCGGATAAAATAGCCGATCTACAGGCTCACAATGTGTCGCAAAACATTGTGAGCTTGTAGATCAGTTATTTTTGGATAGGGATAGGGATGCAAGGTTCACGTGGGTTAGGGGTTAATTATTAATTAACAATTAGATTTAATTGTTAATCATTACTGTTTGATACCATGATGATGACATCATTGTAATGATGGTACCTTACAGAAGTCATAGCCTATTATTGTATTAGGATTCTTATACTGATTTATATACCTCATATTTATATTATGTATGAATTATGTATAAATGATATAAACATTTGGAAGAACTGCTTTCCATGAAATGAAAGCAGACAAATAAAGTAAAGCTATAAAGAGTTATGTCTCCTGTAATAACATGTAAACATAATGAGTAGGAGGAGCAACAGTTCTACACAGCTGTAAAGACCAACACAAACTCTGGAAACACTGAACCAGGGGCGGATTAACCCTTCGTGGTGCCCGGTGCTTGGACCCGGTTCGGTGTCCCCCGGGAGCGTTTTGTCAACGGGGGGTGATGCGCGCTTTTCGCCGTTTATTATTTTTTTCACGCCGTCTGGTGCACCCCCCCCCCCCCCCCCCCCCCGAGGTTGGTGCCCTGTGCTTCAGCACCTCAAGCCCGTTGGATAAGCCACCACTGCACTGAACATAATTAATAGAACCGTGTTTGAATTTTGTATTGTTTCTTGTAAACGTACAGTACACATGGACAGTGTGCGCGCTTGCGTGCGTGTGCGTTGTCACAGCTGATATCTGTCATGTCAGGCAAGAAGAATATGAAACTATTTCAATGTCTTGGTTTGATCGTCTACAGTGTAGTCCTATGTATTGAATACATACTGTAGGAAACAAGTCTTTTTAGTGTTTTCCTTTTAGCCTTTAAATGCTTTAGTACGGTAACCAGACACTTCGCCCTAAAACCATTTCGCCCCCGTTTTTGAGCGGACATTTCGCCCACCCCCAGACATTTCGCCCGGACATTTCGCCCTCCCCAGACGTTTTTCCCAGACATTTCGCCCACCCCCAGACATTTCGCCCGCCCACCTCCAGACACTTCGCCCAGACATTTCGCCCTGCAATTATATTGTGCATAGCTCCGTTTACAACTTGTTCTACTGTTTGATTGATGGCAGTTTGCATAGGAAAAGGTACAAACGCCTTAACTGATCACCAGCTATCTGTGTACTTTAATTGCTTTAATTGGCGGCAGATGGCCCATTCCGCACCTCCTGGATCTAGGTCTATTGAAATTTCAAGACAAAGGAATGGAATGTGACCTGCCTCTGTGATGCATCTGTACTGTAATGACAATAACAGAATAGCAGAATAAAAAGTATTGCAAATGTAAATGTTCCTTTTCTCCTGTCTTAGCGTGTGTGTGTGTATGACTCCTGGCAAACCTGTTCACCGCTTGGCTTGTTTTACAAATAGGCCTAAAACATGTCTACAACCCAGTCCAGAACTGACAGAATACAAACATTTAGATTCTGCTGGATCTTCGTCTGAGGAATCAAGCATGACACGTAAATCAATCAAACAATGCACTGAAAAACAGGCCACTGAGTCGATAATATAATCTATCCCCAGCCTAAATTGTTGTAATTGTTAGATTTGGCTTGAATCATTCTTTCTGAATGATTACACTTGAAAACAAATTAGATTTAGGAATGTTATTCCTAAAGGCTTCAGAAATTAATAAAAAACATAATGATGCATGGACAGTTTAGCTATATCCTGTCTTTTGATTGGCATTTTTGTTTTTTATTTGCTCCGCAGTCACAGCGGTATATGGAGAACGGGGTAAGATGAACCACTTTTTACTTATGTTGACCTCTAGGCAAGGAAAAATTAGATGGAAGTAAAATCTAAACATTTACTAAAACTTCAAGATGTTTTCTATCAATTGAAATCATGAGTGTGCATCTATGACAAATGGTTGTAAAAATATGGGTTCTTAAAAAAAAATGGTAATGTGGTTCAACTTGCCCCAGGTAAGGGGTAAGTTGATCCTAGTCAAGGGGTAAATTTACCCATATGATATTTTGCATTTTGAATTTTTGAACTTCAACAAATAATGTATTCACGTATCAACAATAATTTAATAACACATTTCCCTTTTGCAAATAGTCTTATTTATTGTCTTAATGGTATTTAAACAATATAAAACCAATTAAATAATGTTTGTTATTCAGAACCTTTAATATTTGCAAGTGTTAATACAATATTGAAAACTTACTCTTAAATGAGTGTATTCCTCCAAATGAAAGGTCATACAGCATCATTTGAGAAGCAAATACATAATAAAAAAATATGAATAGTGATTAACATCAGGTCAATTTACCCCAAGGCATTTGGTTCATCTTCCCCCATGGCCACCATTTTGACCTAACCTGGCTAAATTAATGCTTCAGGCTTTTCTTTAGCTAAATGATTCACATGGTTTTATACATTGGAATATCACCAACATGCATGATATATAAGTTTCAACCTGGGTACATTTGCTTTAAAATAAAAAACATTATACCAGAAAAGTAAAACATTAACTTTGACCAGCAAAAAACACTTTTTTTGTGTAGAAATATGCTCATCACTTTGCCCATGTGTCTCTCAACTTCACAGCCAGGTGGAAATGATGGGTGTGTCCTGATTTTAAGGTCACATGACAACTCATGTGTATAGTTTTAAAGATACAGGGGGTGGTTCAACTTACCCAGAGGTTCATCTTACCCCGTTCTCCCCTATCTGTTATTTGTGTGCAATTTGATAAGTCTGACTGCAGCACCCAGTCAGGTTTACACAATAAAATCCAGAGTTTTGATTTAACTCTGGGAGTGTAAAAGACCCTCAAAGCTAGCTTCTTCTCTCTGAGGTCACCAGCCTCAGCACCTGTTTGATGTCCTCGCCGTCAATTTGCAGCAATCATTGCAGACTTGATTGGCCCATCTCAATGGCTGGGCTTGAATAACTGGAGGAGGTGTGAGCTTGTAGACCGTGTGGGGAGGGGGGGTCGGTCAAGTGGTCATTAGAGGTGTTGGTAAGTGTTGGGAGGGGGGTTCTTCTGATACTTTAGTAGGGGGTTCTGATACTTTAGTAGAGATCAATGAATGAGAGAGAATGTAGTGGGTTATGCTATGATATTGTGCCCCCACTTCTGGTTAGTACTGTAGTTACTTCAAAACAAACTAATTCTCCTTTTTTTGTCCTCTTGTTTTACAAATAGGCCTAAAACATGTCTACAACCCAGTCCAGAACTGACAGAATACAAACATTTAGATTCTGCTGGATCTTCGTCTGAGGAATCAAGCATGACACGTAAATCAATCAAACAATGCACTGAAAAACAGGCCACTGAGTCGATAATATAATCTATCCCCAGCCTAAATTGTTGTAATTGTTAGATTTGGCTTGAATCATTCTTTCTGAATGATTACACTTGAAAACAAATTAGATTTAGGAATTTTATTCCTAAAGGCTTCAGAAATGAATAAAAAACATAATGATGCATGGACAGTTTAGCTATATCCTGTCTTTTGATTGGCATTTTTGTTTTTTATTTGCTCCGCAGTCACAGCGGTATATATTATCTGTTATTTGTGTGCAATTTGATAAGTCTGACTGCAGCACCCAGTCAGGTTTACACAATAAAATCCAGAGTTTTGATTTAACTCTGGGAGTGTAAAAGACCCTCAAAGCTAGCTTCTTCTCTCTGAGGTCACCAGCCTCAGCACCTGTTTGATGTCCTCGCCGTCAATTTGCAGCAATCATTGCAGACTTGATTGGCCCATCTCAATGGCTGGGCTTGAATAACTGGAGGAGGTGTGAGCTTGTAGATCGTGTGGGGAGGGGGTCGGTCAAGTGGTCATTAGAGGTGTTGGTAGGTGTTGGGAGGGGGGTTCTTCTGATACTTTAGTAGGGGGTTCTGATACTTTAGTAGAGATCAATGAATGAGAGAGAATGTAGTGGGTTATGCTATGATATTGTGCCCCCACTTCTGGTTAGTACTGTAGTTACTTCAAAACAAACTAATTCTCCTTTTTTTGTCCTCTTGTTTTACAAATAGGCCTAAAACATGTCTACAACCCAGTCCAGAACTGACAGAATACAAATGCCCCTGTATTGCTGATTGTTCAAGATAATTTCAGTAACTGTTGAAAACGGTGTTCAAAACAGTGTTAATGTATAATATAATACAATATAATACATGTGAAAAATTGTAGTTTTTTAAGAGAGGACTGTATGGTTATAGGGGTTGAGGCTATGTCCACCACAGGTTATAGAGCATGTATTCAAAGATCACACTTGATGGCAGTTTATGGGTTTTATGTAGAATGGTAGTTGGCAGGTAGCCTACAAACATACACACACACAGATCAATTCTGATACAATGAACTGTTACCACATGAACTAATATTGCACTATAAAGACATAAACTATAAACTCACTTCGTCAAGAACGCATTCTTAGGTGCATATGTTTGTGTGCACCTATATAATTCAATGTGATTGTCAGCAGTGAGAACTGATGATTAATGTTGCTAGATTTTGCAAGAGAAATAAGCAACTAAACAAGGTATATGAAAACTAGCCCCAAAAGAGGCCACATGAGTGCTAAAGCCTGTATATTGGTAGGTGTTGTGATCTTGTAGATCTGCTATTTTCGAGAAAATGAATATATGTGGAAATATATATATATAATACAATACAATATAATATAATAGCAAAACGCATCACATTCTCTCTCATTCATTGATCTCTACTAAGTCAATATCACCATAAGGTACATTTGGGACTTAGCTTCTTTTTTTTTTTAAACTGTGCTTTTCCATTTAACTTTTTACTCATTGTATTAAGTGGATGTTGTACTGTTAGAAATGCATGTTGGTCAAGCTACCACACCTTTTATGAATTAACTGCAAGCAGACAATATACATGCAAACAGTAAAATATGTCCAAATTCAAAGGGTGGACAATGACAGGGTCAGTTTTAGGATTTAATTGGCACATGTTGGACCTTCTGTTAGCAACTTAGCTCAGTTAGCAATACTTTTTTAACAGATATATTTCAAATTTCAGAAAAGTTTTTATATTCATTGATATTTCAGTATGACAGAGTGGACATGCTAAGCTTGTACTGGATTGACCACTTGACCCCCCCCCCCCCCCACACACTTCAGTAAGTGGTCCCCTGCCACTTCCTGGCCCAAGGTGTGAAATGGGTGTGTCTTGAAATGCCCTTTAAAAGGCAGTCCACCACCAGCACCAGTACAACAGTACAGTGAAGACAGTACAGTGAAGAAAGATGCCACGACAACAGAGAGCTACCAAGACGCCAGCTCGCTTCTCTGACTTTGTTCAGCCTTCGACACAGCAGCGGAAAGCCAACAGACAACAGAGAGCTACCAAGACGGCAACTCGCTTCGCTGACTCTGCTGGGCCGGGGCCAGCCGTGCCTGCCACAGTACCAGAAGCTGTGCTGGCCACGGTACTGGAACCAGAAGCTGTGCCTGCCGCAGTACCAGAAGCTGTGCTGGCCACGGTACTGGAACCAGAAGCTGTGCCTGCCGCAGTAGCTGAACCCGAGGAAGCTGAAGTAACTGAAGCTGAAGCTGAACCAGCCATTGTACCAGAGCCTGCAGGAGCACAAGCGGATGAACTTCAGTATACCATCATAGAGGGCGGTACAACGCGTGGTGGCGTGCTGCTGGTTGACAGCGATGGTTTCCGATACGTCTGTAAGAGCAAAGGAATCGGGAAAACATCCTGGCGCTGCCATGTACGAGGAAAGACGAAGTCGAAGCAATGCCCTGCTACAGTTAAGCAAGTTGGAAACGTTTACACACCAGGACCACATGACCACAACCATGAGGGAACCCCTGGCGTTGAAACTAAGATCAACATCTTCAAAAAGGTCAAGGAACTCTCTCTGGAGAATGTCTACAGATCAGCTGAAGTCATCGTGGAGGGTGTGGTGAGGCAGGACTTGGACGAAGATGCGATGTGTTGTGTCAATCAAATTCATATGGCCAGAAATGCGAATAGACACCGCCAGAAACACAGGCCTGCAGATCCAATCAGCTCCGACTTTGAATTGGAAGAAGCTCACATACCAGAAGGATTTCTGCAGAAGGACATCACCGTTGAAGGGGCACGCCATCTCATATTCGCCACAACCAAGCAACTGAGGCTCCTCCAGACTGTAAAGCAGGTGTTCCTGGACGGCACATTCAAAGTGGTGAAAAAACCTTTCACTCAGCTTTTTAGCTTTCACGGGTTTCTGACGGATGAGGATGAAAAGTCTGTCAAGCAAGTGCCTCTGGTTTACATCCTAATGTCACGCATGCGCAAGCGTGACTACGTTGCAGTGTTCCAGGCCATCAAGGACCTGGCCCCTAACCTGAACGACGACGGCATGGAGATGGTGACAGACTTTGAGAGAGCTATTTGGAGCGCTGCACGCAAGGTGTTTCCTGGCATGGTTGGCCACGGATGTAGTTTTCATTGGGCTCAGGCTGTCTGGCGTAATATCCAGCACCTGGGCTTGGCAGTGCCCTACAAAACCAACCCAGATGTCAGGACACTTAGTACCCCTGTGCTGTTTATATTTTGACTAATAAAGTGTTCACTCAATCAGGTAATATGTGTATGTGTGATATAATATATTCAGTTTAATGTTCAGAAATAATTGATGTTCCAGGTAAAAAAGAAAAGAAGTAAAAAAGAAAAGAGATTTCCGAAAATATTGTTATAAATTATTTTAAGCCTGAAACCAAGCCATCCAGGCTCCTGGTGAATCATGACCATAACATATTTGATTTTGTATCAAAGCATATTTGAATATTAATTATATTATATACTATATTTAATAAATACATTTTTTTGCCAGGATGGCTTGGTTCCAGGCTTAAAACAATTCATATCAATATTTCTGGGGGGGGGGGGGGGGGGGGGTCGAATTATGGGATTTCTATCTGTGGCAACACAAAATTTCCACCACTGATATGCCGTATAGAAAAACTATTCTACTATTTCTGGAAAAAGTTAACTTAGCTCAATCTTTACAAAATATAAATCTGATCTGATTCGACTTACAGTGAAAATATACAGTGTATTTCAACACACTAAAACACTGGCCTTCAGTAAGTTTGTTTTGATCATTCTGTTGTCATAAACGTACCATGTGATGTGTTCTTTACAGTAGTTGTAATGTTGAGAGATTCCACTAGATGGCAGTCATTATTAGCCTCCTGAGACAAAGAGAGAGAGACACAAGAATGGATGAACACAGTGTGAGAAATACAAAGTTACACACAATATGACACATAACTCTGTACACAATATAAATCTGTGTGGTTTCTGGTTCAGGCCTTACTTGTCAGGACCACCCAGGACCCCAATAGAAACAAGCCCCTATAGGGCTTTTTGTGTTATTCTTTTAACAATCATTGTAAAAATCGTACCACTGTACTGTTAACAAAATGTAAATAAAGTATTCAATCAATCAATCGAAAGGAGTCCTGTGTGTTCATGGTCCTTGTCTGTAGACTAAAGGGCCATTCACACTGAGCACTATTGTTCTAAGTCAAGTGGATGACAGAGTTCACACCAAATATAAAATAAAATACAACGGTGAACAATTTACAATTTAGTGTTTAGCAGACGCTCTTAATCCAGAGCAATTTACAGTAAGCAAGGACAACACAACAGGGGCGGACTGGCCATTTGGCGTACCGGGCATATGGTTGTGGGCCGGTTTGGAACCACCACCAGAGACCAGAGAGAGAGAGAGAGAGAGAGAGAGAGAGAGAGAGAGAGAGAGAGAGAGAGAGAGAGAGAGAGAGAGAGAGAGAGAGAGAGAGAGAGGGAACATTGCTTATGAACCATCCATTTAATGCATAATACAGAGTCACCAATGGATTAACATGATTTATTATTTTCATACTTCTAAGAATAATGTCAAATTCACGATGATGAAAGTCACTACGTTTTGTTGTAAAAGGTATAGACTAAGTGTCTCCCTGTCTCATTCAGGATTGAATAGTCCTGATACTCACACATGCATAAACATACATGCCCCTCTCTACCTATAAGAACTCATTACGCCACAAACATCCATCCACACCCTCACATCTGTGAACAGCTTCCTCCTCCATTACCAAGCTCTGCACCATGGCTGACCAGGCCTTCTGCTCAGCTGCACCACACCAGTGGAACAGCCTTACTAACAGCTTAAGGGGACCCTGCACTCTTTTAAGACTAAAATCCTTTTTATCCAGGAAGACCTTTACGCAGAAAGGTGTCAACTCCTCCTGGCTATACAAAGCTTAACATGTAGAGGCTCATTGTTTTAAGTTATATTAAATCAAATAGATGAATAATGGAATGATGGCTGGACCTCAAATGTAAAAGAAAGACTCATGGTGTAACGTCTTCTGTAGGCCTACTTTTTAGTGACTGACCATATTTGTCTCATTATGTTTTATTTCTGCTTGACTGAACATTTCTCAGAATAAACTGAGATCATAGGTCTGGTCAGGAAAGAGAGGAGAACGTGAGTGCATGAACCAGGATCAGCTGAGAAGTACTTCATTGTTGTGGTATGTGGTCAGTGATCCACCAGGGCGCCCCATCCTACTATAATTCTAGTAACCCGGACGGTGGACGGTGGTAGCTGCCTTGGGTCGACTCTTGATCAAACTGCGCATGCGTCGTTGCCAGGTTTCGCGAGAGAAACAAGCAGCAAGGTCTATGAAAACAAGGCCAAACGAAACGAACCCTACAAGCAACGAGGTCTATGAAAAGAAGGCCAAACGAAGCGCCTTCACACGTATACCTTGCCTCTTGGAAAACAGCCGATCTACAAGCTCACAACGCGTCCCCACACCCACCTGCACTTTCACAACCAACGCCAAAACACAATACCACCAATATTGCCCCTAAACCGCTTACAATAGTCCTACATGGCAACTTAGCCTGCTTCCGCACCATAGACCCCGCCCACTCTCTGAGTACAATTCTTACTGTGGAAAGTAAACACACCAGACTTTTTTCGCACACACACGCACACACGATGCACATACGCACACGCGCACTTTTAGACCCAGTCCTATTTTAAAAGTCTGCGTATGTGCGACTCGCGTATCCGCGCGCCTGGTGTAGCCGCTATCATTGATAATCACTTGAATCTAAACAAAAGCGCTGTACGCACACGCTCGATTTGAAAAGCCTGGTGTCGATCGGCCGTTACGGATCTGTGTATGTGTGTGTATGTATGTGTGTGTGTGTGTGTGTGTGTGTGTGTGTGTGTGTGTGTGTGTGTGTGTGTGTGTGTGTGTGTGTGTGTGTGTGTGTGTGTGTGTGTGTGTGTGTGTGTGTGTTTGCAACGGGACCCGGGGCGGGGGGGGGGGCGGTCGAGTAACATGCCTACGCCATTCTCCGTGCTGTGTGTGTGGGTGGGGGGGAGATGAATCTGATCGCACCACAAATTGGGTCCGCGGCCGTGTATGCGTGGACACGCACGTGCGCATGCACGTTAGGGAGCCACGTGTCACAATGTACATTATTTGTGTTTGCGCGACGCCCGTGTGTGTGTTCGCGACGGGAGGATGTACCGTGGTGTGTGTGTGTGTGTGTGTGTGTGTGTGTGTGTGTGTGTGTGTGTGTCTGTGTTTGTGCACGTGTTTGTGTTCTGTGCCTCCACGACGGGATGTGCGTGTGTGTGTACACACGACTACACCATTGGTTCTCAAAGTGGGGTCCGGGGACCCCCAGGGGTCCTTGAGGGAGTTCTAGGGGGTCCCCAGCTAAATGATAGATTAGGCACCAAATGGACCCTTATGGGTCTGTAACTCTGAGAGTCTACAAATGGAACCAAATGGACTCTAAGGGGTCCATTTGGTTCCATTTGTACACTCTCAGAGTTAAATACACATAGACTTTACTATACACTCTCAGAGTTAAATACATATAGACTTTACTATATAAATTGGGGTCCAAGACATAGAAATGCCATTAAATGGGGGTCCATAGCCCTAATGCATGTCAAACTGGGGGTCCTTGAAATTAAAATGGTTGAGATTCACTGCTAGAGCCGTAAAAAAAAAAAGTCTCTTATGGGGGTCCCTGGCATATCTTTTCAAATGGGGGTCTGCGGGCTAACAAGTGTCAATTTGGGGGTCCTTGACATAAAAACGTTTGAGAACCACTGCACTACACAGTACAAACTCACTTTCGATCCCTGATAAACTGTCTGTTCTCAGCGCATAAACCAAACTGCACACTTTGGGTGCTCATATTCCCCTACGGGTATGGTCTAGTAAGTATTTATTTTTTACAAGTTATGTAACAGTATGGCATTACAGTAAGTTGCACAGTAGCTGTTAACTGGGGAAACAAATATATGTTTAAATAAAAAGACAGTAATATATAGTCTCTGTCTGCATCACAGCATTTATATGAATGAGTTTGGAATATTGTATCATTACACACTTGCTTTCTCTGCTGAATGTGTGGATTATTAATGTCACAGTACAGCAGCATTAGATTGTTCTCTGTCATACAGTAGTTACACCATGGCTGATGACAAACACTATAGAGCACCCATGATGTATAAACTACCACACCAGTACTAATGCCCCTTCCTCTATAAACTACCACCAGCACACATTCTAATGCCCTTTCTTCTATAAACTACCACACTAACACACATTCTAATGCCCCTTCCTCTATAAGGAAAAATCAGTTGTTCAATCCTGTTACTTTCAGTTGAGGAAGCCATTCCTGTCAGCCCCCGATCTCGAAAAGGTCATTCATGCTCTCATATTATCACACCTTGACTACTGCAACTCCCTCTACTCTGGTCTTAGCAAGAAAGTCACATCCCGCCTGCAAATGATACAGAACTCTGCTGCTAGATTACTTACGAATACAAAAAAACAAGACCATATCACACCCATACTATCCGCCCTTTACTGACTGCCTGTGAGCTCCAGGAGTGATTTTAAAATGTTACCTATTACTTATAAAGCCCTGCGTGGGCTGGCCCCTATTTATATCTTTGATATGCTGTCCCCTCTTAAGTCTGAGCGCATTCTTAGATCCTCAGATAAGGCCCTCCTGTAGGTACCAAATACTAACCTAGTAACCCAGGGTGACCGGGCCTTCGCCGCCCGGACACCTATAGGCTGTGGAACACACTGCCGGTGCAGCTGAGGTTAGCACCATCCGTGCCTCTGTTTAAGTCACTACTGAAAACCTTCACTAAGTGTTTTTCTTTCTAACAGTTTTCATATGACTGTACACACCCTAATGTTGTTATTTGTTTAATCAAACTGTTTTTCTATTTTTTGTTTTTGTTTTGCAGCACTTTGTAACTTTGTTTGGAAAGGTGCTATACAAAAAAAAAACATTATTATCATTATATAAACTACCACAGTAACACACAATCTAATGCCCCTTCTTCTATAAACTACCACACTAAAGGCCTTTGCAGACAGGGTGCGATTTTTCACGCGGAAAAAACGGACAATATCATTTTTTAAATGAACACATGGTTCTCTATGACCTCATGCACACCGGCTCCGAATTTGCCGTGCGGCAAGTGGCTGCGGTGATACGTTTTTTTTTCCAATCGAACCCAGTTCGATTTGCGCATCTTTTCGCATGCCTCGCACCCTGTCTGCAAAGGCCTTAACACACATTCTAATGCCCCTTCCTCTATAAACTACCACCAGCACACATTCTACTGCCTCTTCCTCTATAAACTACCACACCAACACACATTCTAATGCCCCTTCTTGAGGTGATTTTCGCTGAATTTCAAAACCAAAAGGATTAAGATTTTGGCAGATTATTTTAGAACCAAAAGGATGAAGTCAAATAGTCAAATGATTTGGTGCAGATAGTGTTAGAAAGAGAGTGCAGTAAAAATGGAATCCATCCTATCGTAACAAAGAAAAGTCTTTTTGAAGACGAGATTCTACCATCTTGGTTTGATGTTTAAAAAAAAAACATGGCCGTAGTGGGTTTACACTTAAACTTTGAAGAAATTACAACTTAATCTATGGTGATAGACAATGGTGAGGAAAAAGCTGTTAAAACAGTTACATGGAATAACACAAAACACACTCACTGAGTGCAAAGGGGACACTGGTTCTTAATTTTTCTATAACCATTTCACAAGAAATTCGATTTTTGTTCTGGGACGAAAATCACAAAAATACTTTTGTAAAAGCCAATTCCAATTGAATATCTAATTATACTAAGATCCAGACCGTTCTCTGCCATTTCCTTTGTTTTGTAAAGTATGTTTAAATAACAAGACTCACCAGTTCAACATCCAACTTCAACTCAGTGATCAGTGAGTCTCCCAACAGTTCTGTAGAAAACACAAGCGATTCTGTCAGAATTTTGTTTTCAAGTTTTCATCTGCTTATTATAGAAAATATGAGGATTAAACCGTTTATATTTAGCTTAATATCCTGAAAACCTGTATTGTTGAGATCTTACAGCTTGCAAAGGCATCAAAGCTCAGTTCATCAGTGATATGATTTACTTTGTACCTTGTACGGTAAATGAGTTAATTATTATCCATGCCAGCCTTACAGGCGGTGAGGTGGAGATTATATTTAATTTTACAGTATGTTGTTATATTGAGTAGTCAATCATTAATGTTTAATACTAACATACAGTATCATTGTAATTATGGTACATTACAGGAGTTATATGTTGTATTGTGATTCTTATTTATGCATCTTATTTATAAACATTGTATATGTATTCATAAGTATTTTTTTTCTGTTAAATCTGCTTTCCCTGGAATTAAAGCAGAAAAAGTAATGATAGAAAGAGATCTGGAATAATACGAAAACAGTAGAAGGTGTCAAAGTCTGCAGTTCCACAGAGCTGTAAAGACTTTCAGAGTTAGAGTGTGTGTGTGTGTGTGTGTGTGTGTGTGTGTGTGTGTGTGTGTGTGTGTGTGTGTGTGTGTGTGTGTCCACTTGCATGTGTTTGTCACAAATAATTAGCTGACACCTGTCATGTTTGATCTTCTAATATTGGTGATATGATTTATATTTCATTTATTTAATTCCAGGAGTAAAAAAAAAGCCAAAGCAAGCAAGATAAAAACTATACTGTTTGTGTAAAAAGGTAATAGAGCTCAATACAAAATATAAAGCTTATCACATAATATTGATTTGTGTGATTTTTGGACAAAATCTGTAGGAGTACTGTCAAAAAATGTGTTTTGCACAAATCGGCCTCCTGGTAGCGCTATAAAAGGCCCATGTGAAGAATTTGGGGCAGAGGTTCTGCTGTGGCATCCAGGGAGTGTGTGTGTACAGTTTTGCTGCGATCAAGCCAACGGTGCCAGAGATTAGCTGTCCACAGACGGAGGGGGCGACGGACACACACACGGACGGACGGACGGACGGACGGACACACACACACACACACACACACACACACACACACACACACACGTAACAAATACTCACCAATTCACATCCAACTTCAACTCAGTGATCAGTGAGTTTCCAAACAGTGCTGTAGAGAAAACAAATGTTCTGTGCTCAGGGTTTCTGCTCAAGTTTTCAAGTGTGATTTTCTCCATCAGTATAAAAACTATCCTTCAATGACAAGATTAAACCATTTATATTCTTTTCAATGAATGGTAAATGGTGCATTTATATAGCGCTTTTATCCAAAGCGCTTTACAAAGATTGTGCATTACATTCACCCATCCACAGTTCATACACACACACCGATGGCAGAGGAAACCATGCAAGGCACCAACCTGCTCATCGGGAGCAATTAGGTCAATGTCTTGCTCAGGGACACTTCGACACTAACTCTGAGGGAGCCCGGGATCGAACTGGGAACCTTGTGGTTTCCAGTTTACTCTACCCTGAGCCACTGTCGCCCTTAATGTCCTGTACACATGTATTTGTTCTGTATAAATCGTACAGCTTGCAATGGCATCACATCAAAGTTCAACAATGATAACATTTACTTTCAATTATCTTAACCACTTAAATCCTATACTTAGTTGATCGAATTCCCATGGGCTGCACTAAATATCTTGGCAAAAATAGCCGATAATAGGCTGTGTGTCACAACGCATGTGCATGTGTTTGTCACAAATAATAAGCTGATACCATTATGTACTCGGTCAGAGAAATATGAAATGAGATTTCAATGTCTTGTGTATGTGCATGTGTGATATGATTTACATTTAATTTATTCAGTTTAATGTTCAGAAACAATTGATGTCCAAGTGAAAAAATGGAAGGCAGAGCAAGGGAAAAAAATATTCTACTGTTTGGTAAAAAGTTGACATAGCTCAATCTTTACAAAATATAAATTTGATCAGATATCATTCTATCGTAGAGCAGCATTTCATTTTGTGTTAGCTTGATGGTCATGTTTTTACAACTGTCTAAAAGTTCTATAGACAATTATATTACAATTCAAATAAATGTAACAATAAATGTTCTGGTTTTGTTTGGCCTCATCCCCTCCAGACCCCCCACCCACTAGGATCTGTACTACAGTATACACTGAACTCTTTGATTTCACTCACAACTTAGTAAATGGCTACAACAAATATCTACAGTGTATTTTGCTTTGATCATCATTATTCTGCTTTCATAAACGTACCATTTGATGTGTTCTTTACAGTAGTTTTATGTTGACAGACTCCACTAGATGGCGATCATTAGCCACCTGAGAGAAAGAGAGAGAATGACACAGAGATAGAAGGATGGATGAAGACAAAATGTGAGACATACAAACTTAAACAAACATATTAATATAATGTATTCCCATTAGAGAAAATCCTGAAACATTAGAACCATGCAGGCTACACAATATAAATCTTTGTGGTTTCTGGTTCAGTCCTTACTTAATGAATTGAATAATTAATTCATACTTGAATTGAATACACAGGACCACAATGGAAACAAGCCCCTACGGCTTTTTGTGTGTGTGTGTGTGTGTGTGTGTGTGTGTGTGTACCGTACCTACTGTATAATGCATCATTCAGAAATCAGAAGGACAAAACATTCTGTATGGCTGGATATTTTAGTGCATTATTATAAATCTGGTGTCCTATAACTTTCCAAACAAACAAAACCTGGGTCAGACACATGTGAATAATCCACTGAGAATTACACATAACAAGCCTACAAGATGTGTAGTTTTTATAAAGTGCTTCAGTTCAACTACAATAATTCTGGAAAAAGGCTCCCTCAACACATGGTTTCTGACAAAGGCTCCCTCTTTCTGACAGAATGTGGGAACAGAAAAATGTAGACTATAACAAAATAACATTTCAAATAGCCTATTAATATTTTTAGCGGCGCTGGCGCCGCTCTATACATAGTATAGAGCGGTCCTGCTCTATACCTGGCTTTTCCGTCAACGTTCTGATTGGTCAGGTCTGTCAACGTTCTGATTGGTCAGGCCCGCCAAGGTTCTGATTGGTCAGGTCCGTCAACGTTCTGATTGGTCAGGCCCGTCAAGGTTCTGATTGGTCAGGTCCGTCAACGTTCTGATTGGTCAGGCCCGTCGAGGTTCTGATTGGTCAGGTCCGTCAACGTTCTGATTGGTCAGGCCCGTCAAGGTTCTGATTGGTCAGGCCTGTCAAGGTTCTGATTGGTCAGGCCCGTCAAGGTTCTGATTTGTCAGGCAAGGGGACTATTCATGACATCACTATGATGTCATGAATATAGAATTAGATGTCTATATAAACAATGACTAAATAAACAATGAGTAATATCTAGAAATATTTAGTAATTTAATTTTATTATTCATTTGGCTAAAGTCTCCTTCTAGGTAAGTTTTTAGCGGCGCTAGCCGCTCTATACCTTTAGGTATAGAGCGGATCCTGCTCTATACCTGACTTTGTCCGTGTTCACCGTCAACGTTCTGATTGGTCAGACCCGTCAACGCTCTGATTGGTCAGACCCGTCAACGCTCTGATTGGTCAGACCCGTCAATGTTGGTCAGACCCGTCAACGCTCTGATTGGTCAGACCCGTCAACGCTCTGATTGGTCAGACCCGTCAACGTTCTGATTGGTCAGACCAGTCAACGCTCTGATTGGTCAGACCCGTCAACAAAGTGATTGGTCAAGCTTCACATGACACGAGTGTTTATAAACACATTATAAACACATATCGATGACAAAATGTATCAAAGGCGCCGCTACCTTCACACAGGGTGTGATTTTTCAAATCAAAACAGAATCCTGTATTTGACATTTATATCCATTTGACCATTATATCAACGGTCCATGGTCCTTGTCTGTAGACTTTAATTGTTGAATATCTTGCAGTAGAAATGTAGCACATCAGATCTCAATGCTTGTCTTGC
The DNA here is from genome assembly GCF_963454915.1 of Gymnoscopelus microlampas. Classification (NCBI taxonomy): domain Eukaryota; kingdom Metazoa; phylum Chordata; class Actinopteri; order Myctophiformes; family Myctophidae; genus Gymnoscopelus; species Gymnoscopelus microlampas. Next base: position 3,088,069 of record NC_139948.1, read on the forward strand.
ATGTCCACAACTAAAGACTGTCAATACTCTTACAGTCATAACTGACTCTACTGTCACTAACTTAAGACTGGGACGAGAGAGAGAGAGAGAGAGAGAGAGAGAGAGAGAGAGAGAGAGAGAGAGAGAGAGAGAGAGAGTGAGTAAGTATAAAACTGCCATGGTGTGCTGTCTGTTATGCCTCAATGGTGTGTGTGAGTGTGTGAGTGTGTGAGTGTGTGAGTGTGTGAGTGTGAGTGTGTGTGTGTGTGTGTGTGTGTGTGTGTGTGTGTGTGTGTGTGTGTGTGTGTGTGTGTGTGTGTGAGGGGGTGTGAGGGGGGTGGGGGTGGGGGGGGGGCGCCCGAGTTGAAAATATTTGCATACGTGTAGCATAAGTTCAGGCATTGTAAGTGCAACAAAAACATACTATCATAAAAAAGGTTTTGACACAAACACACCAAACCCAGCCAGCCAGCCACACACTCACTCACTCTCTCCTAACCTTTCTTCAGGTTATTGACTGTTTGTTCTAGGAAGCAGCTTGTGACACACAGTTCTCATAGAACAGTTTACGCTCCTCTGGATATTTAGGCCTACAATACAACATACTGTGTAGTAGCTCTGAAACATAACTGTCATACCATGACAGTCATGGACCCACTTGGTCCTGGTTTTCGATTTTTTTTTTTTACATTTACAACTCTCACATGTACATAAACGTTCAGATTTCAAATATAAAGTGCTTACCCCAAAGCCACGGATGTAAAAAAGTTGAGGCGGAGCGCGATAGGTACCCGTATCTCCCGTATTGTTCAATAAAAAGCATTTTAATCCGATCGGCGGCCATTTTTTTTATTTTTTTGTAATGTATCAGGGTGCAATACACCTCCCAACCAGTAGTGTCGCATAGTTGAAAGCATCGGAGAAAATTCAGGGGAAATGGCCGGCGGTCGGATTAAAAAGCTTTTTATTGAACAATACGGAATATACAGGTACTTAGACCTTTAGCGGCTCAACTTGTTACATCCGTGGCTTGGGGGTAAGCACTTTATATTTGAAATCTGAACGTTTATGTAGATGTAGCAGTTGTGGATGTAAAAACAAAAACGAAAACCAGGAACAAGTGGTTCCATGACACTTGTGACAGACGAGCGTCATGTGAACCATGGTTAGTTGTGTAGTAAACTAAACATCCTCCTTTTTGATTCAGCCAGTATCTGTATCTCAGTTAATTGTTAAAGGCTATTCGATATTTGAGTATTTCCCCCTACAATGGGGCAGTTCTTTTAGTTTGTTCCCAGGATGTTTTCAGGCCTTTACAACAGACACACGAGTTCTGTAAGTCTATGAACAGATGTGGCAATTCATTTAAGTAAGAACATCTGAATGATTTGCAAATATCTTTAAACAATAAAACTCACCAATTAAATCACATTTCACTTCAACGCAAGGTTTATGAGTCTCCAAACGTGTAATTGTTCCACTGAGATGTAACACACCTTGTAATGGCGTCAGTTCTGTATGAAATTTACTTTCGATTTCAATATTAACGTGTACTAGCTCCTGCAAAGCTCCTGGGAACAACAAGTTGTCTACTACTCCCCCTACTGGCCATAGACATCTTAACAACCCCTATTGTAAGTTATATTAAATCAAATAGATAAATAATGGAAGCTTATTGGAACAGGACTGATGGCTGAGGCTCAAATAGAAGACAGACTCAGTGTAAAGTCTTCTGTACAGTGACTATATTTGTCTCATTATGTTTCCATTCGGCTTGACTGAACATTCTCCTTTCGCAGAGTAAATTGAGATCATAGGTCTGGTCAGGAAAGACAACAGTATTGAGGGTGGATGAACCAGGTTCAGCTGGTAGAAGGGCTATAGCCTTATTTATGATGTGCTCTACTCAGTGATCCACCCGGACACCAGGGCAGGAGAGTAAGTTGCACAGTAGCGGGGAAAAAATGCAATGGGTTTACCATTTATGATTCAAAATATTATCTTGAAGTGCCTGACTGTTAATTGGGAAAACACATGAAGTTTAAATCATAAAATGAAAAGACAGTAATATAGTCTCTGTCTGATCACAGCATACATACATGAATGAGTTTGGAATATTGTATGCTTTTACGTTTAACCATTTAAACCCCATACGTTGTTGAGCCGAGTCCCTCCCACAAGTCATAAGCTCACAATGTCAAAAGTGGTCCCAGAGTACGGATGCTGCGGACGAAGTGGTTAAAAAAAATACATTAAAAAAACTAATTTACTGTAGGCTATATGTCCACCATACAATCATGCTCAGGTTTGCCGTTTTGGGTAAACAGGGGAGTGGCACAGTGTGAATTAACCATGGAATGAACACAGGAATGACCCTGGCAGCATATCAATGATCCAGGTGTGTTTCATGTTCAGTACTAGACTAGTAAGACTACAACTACTTCTAAACCACAACTATCCAGACAGCAGTAGAATGACTTTGGGAACAAACACCTGACATGAGACAAAAGACATGGTGACAATGAACATTTTTTTCATCATGTGGAATGGGAAATGTATTTGTCTCCTGAGCAACAACTTGACAGCAATGGTGAAGAAAGGGAACTTGGAAAGACACTTAACCACAAACCATTTGACTTCTCCAGCCGAGAAAAAGAAAGAAGCAAGTGAAATCTCAGAGCAGTATTATGCATTTGTGTACCGTACATGCAACTGGATAAAGAGCTGTCATCACATCTGCAGCACAGTTGGTGAAGAAAGAGAACTTCCAGACAAACCACAAATCATTTCACAACATTTTTCGAAAAGACACAGAGGTGAGAATAAGACAGAAGGAACTGAAACCTTAACCATGTGTACCGTGCAGGAAATTTGATGAAGTTCTGTCATCAGTATTTAAAAAAAGGATTTTTGTACAGTTACATCTGCATTATTGTGTAATGTAAATAACATTTATGTTCATAATGTATCTTGCCTTAATTGTTCATTTTAAGGTATTGACTTATTCATGTCGTTTGTCCACCCCTGTTCCCTGAATAGTCTAGGTGAACCCCAGTGCGGACTTAAACACTGGGGCAAGAATTAATTCAAAAATGGAGTTGTATTGCCAGCCAAGCAGAACAAAAAAAGTGGGGAAACAAAGGATTAGGTAAACATTTTAGGCCTGGTTTAGGTTTAGGCTGGTTGGGCAGGCGAAGGGAGGTCCAGGGAAGCCACAAAAGCAGAGCAGGCAACAGGACAGGAATCAGAGAGCTTCTGCAACAAAAAAAAACACACACATTACAAGGACCTGACAAGGAATGAAGAGCAGAGCAGAGCCTAGAGGCTACTAGATTGCCAAAGAACTGTAGCTGATGAGGCTCCAGACTACTCTCCACACACACTCTAGTCATACACACTCACGCACGCATGCAAGGAGATGAGAGGTGGATATAGCATGGGAGCTGATGTAACACTTGTAGAGTATATATACACAACTGAATATGTTGCTTTCTGTGAGAAGAGGTGATTTAGAGAATGTTTAGAGTGAGACCCTCAGCAGACAATGACCATCTTGAAAGAGCCTTCAGGGGCCTTTATTGATCTGGGCCCCAGGCAGTTGACTACTTTGCCTCTTTATAAAATGTATCTCTGTATGTGGGTGATTTTGGTTCAGCTTCTGAAACTCAGCGTCAGGGCCAGTTTTCTAGAGAGGGCCTCACTGACCTTTAGGCCCCCGGGCCTGGGATCCCTGAAGGGGCCTGACAGGCCCGTTCAGGGATCCAGCTCTACAGTCCACTAGGGGATGCAATCACTCAGAAAAACAAACAACACAGACAGCTCCTGGTAAATTGACTCTTTCCTACTATTTATATGATGATATGCCTGTACAGTCATATCAGCTGTGCCTGATGTTGGATAACCTGGGAGATAATCCTGGGTTATTCATTAGGTTTCAAACATAAAATCTTTATCAAGAGAACAGATGTAGCCACTTGACTTGTCAAGGTTAATATAACAAAAATATTTCTAGACATACAGTAGCCAAAATGTGACATCTACCTCTTGAATGGGAATGAACCTACTGTATAGACGGGTTTCATGTTGATAAACATTGAGAGGATATGACCGCGCAGAGGAGGGGGAAGCCTATAGAGGGCGCCATTACGCGCAGCAGCTCTGGTCAAATGTCCATTCAAAAAAGAAATGATCTTCACCGGGTTTAATGAAAGTAGATTAAATTATGCAGTTTGTAATACCTTGTTTACTCAATAAAAATGATTTGTCGGAAATTGGATCTGTTTGTATATAATAGCAGCATTATGCCTATTATGCCTATAATAGCAGAATTATGGCTATCTAACTCCCGAACACAACAACAGAGTGAACGGCGCAACAATTCGTTTCCCCCGAGCATGCGCAGATTGCGCATTCTGCTCTGTGATGACGTTGCGCGGAAATCCGTCTATATCTGTGTTAACAATGTGAATTATGTCTGTCTACCCATTACAATGAATTAAATTGAAAAAACATTATAGGTTGTACCAGTGATTGTGATGTTGATGGACCGGCTGAGTTCTCCTGACTCGGACTGACACCAATAAAGTCCACTGTTGAAAAGGTACACTTCCATGAAACAAGATCCTCCTACACAGAATCACAATGAAAAGAAAGATATATAACATACCTTCTGTGGATCCCCATTCATTGCAGGTTTCATTCCTACTCTCAATGGCCCCGATTCATAAAGAGAGTCGTATATCTGGTGTAAATAAAGTTCCTAAAGGAGTTCGTATTTTTGGTACTCACAAACGAACGTACAATGCAAAAAGGGGTTCGTATATGACAGAGACGTGCGTATGACCAGTGCGTATGACCAGGTGTGATGATTACTCTGGAAGGCTGCATCCAACAGCATCCAACTTCAACGTCACCGGGCTGAACCGTGCTAAACAGTGTTGCCATGTCCGCTCATTATAAGCGAATTTGGGCTTATTTTTCTGTAAAGTTGCTTGTAAATATTGGTAGCTGTGGGATAAGGTTTTTGGGGCTTGTTTCTAAAGTGTAGTTGGTTATTTGGGCTTGTTTCACAATTGTTTAATTGTTTTAACCGGTGGTTCTCAAATATTTTTATATTATATATATTTTTATATTATATACCCCAAGTTAATGCTAATATATCCCTATAAGCCCCATCTGAAAATGTTTTGTGCCAGCTGGAGGCAGATTTGTGTTGTTAGAATGATTAAAAATTCCTCCAAATCTTCCACATTTTATTACACGATTCTTTTTTAAAATAGCAGATCTACAAGCTCACAACGGTTTAATTAAAGTGCTTATAATGGCAAGTGCCAGTTGCTTCTTTTGGGCTTGTTTTCCTAGACCTGGTTGCTTATTTCTCTCAACATCTGGCAACGCTGATGCAAGTTTGAAGTTCAACTCCGCCTCGTCTAAAGATACCAGATGCGTTGTCGCATCGCCTTGACAACTGTTCTGTGTGGAAGCGGATCACGTAATAAATGCTCTCATGTGTAATGAGAATAAAGAAGTTTACAAGGTTTAACCCCATTACCAAATAAAAGGCTAATAAAACGTGGAAAGGATATTATAAGACGCAAAAAGATTATGTTGAAAATAAATCCGCAGGGCATAGTGGAGCGCTTTTATCCGATAATGGACCAGAGCTTATTGATTAAATTAGTTAATTTGGGATATCGCTGTCCGTCGGAATGGGGAATAGTTCTGGACACAGCTTTCATCCACTTCATTTTTCCTCATCAGATGGTAATAGGCTGTTGTGTGTGGCGTTCATGTGATCAATATACAGTAGCCTGCAGTAGGCTTTACAAATTAATACCGCGCACGGACACTGATGCAAGTCAGTCCCTCCGCAGTTTCATTAAGGCATCATAGCCTATTTTCATTATTACGTGACACTTTGGCTGAGATGGCCCGCGAGGGAACTATAATAATTCAGCTCTAAATGCGACTCATAGCCTAGAAAATAAATAAAAAGCGGTGGAATCTACATCATGTCTATATTATGCATAGGCTACACGCAATACATCGTTTGACATTTATTTCTAATTGTTTAGATATGTGTTGACAAATGTTGGGCACATATATATTTTATTTTAGGTTTGCCACTGTTGTAATTGATTTTAGCATGAAGAATAAAGCATTCTAAAGACATACGCACATTTCAGCCCTGGTACGCCAGCCTCTGGGCTGACCTGAGAACGTGCGCACCTGACGCACAAAACACAGACCAAAAAATCTTTATGCATCAGGTGGATATGTACGACTTGTCCTAAATGCCGGTACGTACAAAATATGGTCGCAAATCCCTTTATGAATCGGGGCCATTGGTCTCTCTTTGCACAGACCACCCCAGCACAGGGTTCCCTTCTTCTTCCTCACAGCTCAGTGACATGGTCTCGGATCTGAAGAACTGTGATCGTTCAGAGCTGACACTCAGAGACACTGAAAGAAAGAAAGAAAGAAAGAAAGAAAGACAGACAGACAGACAGATTTAAAATCGGATTTAAAATCAGCGCGGAGAGAATGCGCCTGATCCCATTGGTTCACCGATCTGTCCGTCAGCCCCCGCCCCGTCAACACAACATTACGAGCGACGCCCACTGCACTCTGGTTGGTTGGGGAAATGAAACACTTCCTATACCGGGTACACCGACGCGCTGGTCCAGGCTTTTATTTTTTAGCAAAACTAAACAATAAAAGCCTGGAGATAGAGGCTAGTTAGTAATAGACTTGCACACAAATAACTAAACTAATTTGTCCGTGTTATGGTGTGTGTGTGTGTGTGTGTGTGTGTGTGTGTGTGTGTGTACCTGTGCAGCCTGGCTCAGTGTGCGTTGCGTGTCGGCAGTGTGCGCGTTGAGTTGTGCGGTTAGCGTGCGTAGTTGAGCGGACTGCTCCTTTAACAGAGCCTGAGCCTCCTGCTCTCTGTTCAGCGCCTGGCGGAGCTCCGCGCACACACTCTCAAAACGCTCCACCGGCACCTACACACACACACACACACACACACACACACACACACACACACACACACACACACACACACACACACACACACACACACACACACACACACACACACACACACACACACACACACACACACACAATCAAAATATACTTAAAGTACCACAATGAGTACCTCAAGTAAAAGTACTCATTGTGCAGAATGTCCCATTTCGAAATGTGTAAAAAATCTTTTGAAAATAGCAGATCTACAAGCTCACAATGCGTCGCGATGCGACACATTGTGAGCTTGTAGATCTGCTATTTTCAAATGGCCAAAATATATATACGGCTGATGTGCTTAATGTATGTTTTGTAATAATAATGTGTTCATATCATTTTAGTGGAGTAAAATATTTTATATCTATATAAAAACCTAAAAATTGTACTTAACTCATTCAGTGCCACTGGATGTCTAAGACGTCCAAAAAAAAAATGTTCAGAACCCAAGATATGATGATTTGAAGATTTGCTGCTCCATTCACTCTTTGTTTAAAGGAGTTAAATTACTTATTTTCTATCAATTGCACACCCCATGAAGCCTTGAATTCATGGATTTATTTTTGTTTTTGTGGCATTCCTAAGCCAATAATTTGATGTGTATCCGGTAGGAGACACAAATAATCTACTTTGTGTCTCCTACCAGATACATTAGCCGGTAGGAGACGGGAATCAAATTATTGGCTTAGGAATTCCACAAAAACAAAAATAAATCCATGGATTCAAGGCTTCATGGAGTGTGCAATTGATGGAAAATAAGTATTTTTTTGGGTGAACTACTCCTTTATCTTCTTACTGAAAAAGGCTGTATCTCGGCTCCTAAGCACTTTTTTTTTTACAATGAATTTTGGCTGTGGCACTCAGAGCCAAAATTCCATAAATAAGCTGGGCACTGAATGAGTTAATTACAGTACTTGAGTACATGTACTTCGTTACTTTACACCATACTATATTAGCTCTCATTAAAAATAAAAAAATATATATATAATTTCAGGCAGTGCGGTGGGCAGCCTCACCACGTCACAGGGGTCCTTGTGGCGGTGGTTTCCACGGCTACCCTTGGACGCTCGTTTCAGATTGGCCAACTCCAGCCGGAGGGACCGCCTCTCTACCTCAGCGGAGTGCAGCCGTTGGCTGAAAAGCAGGAAGTGTTGCTGCAGGGAGGAGACCAGAGTCTGGAGGAAAAATGACACGTTTAACACTTTGTTGTTGCGTCGACATTCTTTTCAGGTGAAAAATACGCAGCCATTGTTTTGTCTGAACCACTTATGTAGGTGGGGTGGGGGGTAGCTGTGTGGGTAGAGCCTGGCAATAGGCTCTATGCAAAGCAGCCATATTGGGAATGAATTGGGCCCCTTCCTTACTTCCTTCACAGGTGATACCAATGATACTAATTAAGGCTCGGTTCCATTTAGTGTGGCATAGTGGTTGTCTTATTTTCAAAGACCCCCATAACTCTCAGAGTTACACACCCACCATAAGGATCCATTTGGGAACCAAAATGGAGTGTTTCTAGTGAGCCAACATGCACGATATCAGCACCCTGACCAGAATGGAACAGAGCCTTGATTAGTATCATTGGTAACACCTGTGAAGGAAGTAAGAAGAGGCCCAATTTCTTTCCAATATGGCTGCTGTGCAGAGCCTATCAGAAGGCAACAAACCCCCCCCCCCCCCCCCCCACAGTATAAAGTTCAAGTTGCATGTTCGTCTGTCTGTGGCGGGCGCGCAGATATGCCTATACTGCATAATATGGACTGGACATGTGTGACACGCTGTTAAACACAATAATCCCAGCAAGGACTGCGTTATCAGCCCACAAATGGACATGCCCCATGTCAGTGCAAATCGGCACGTACAGTAAAATGCCCATATATGGACATAAGATCCCTGCCGTCAGTGCCTGGCACTCAACGTGTTAAGTGACTGGATTATGCCCAAATATGAACATATATGTGTCACAGGGAAATTGGCATTCCAGGGAATTTGAAAAAGGAGCGCTCGTTTTTAGGCGCGGGGCTTCGGCGAGAGGCGGGGATTTTAGAGACAGGGTTTTTTACGCAAGTCGCTCCTCCTCGCAAGGAGGAGAAGGAGGTGGAAGCGCGAGGCGGGACTTTGATGCGAGGCGGCGGGAGGAGGAGGAGGAGGCGCGAGGCGGGGCTTTGATGCGAGGCGGACCTGGCTTCTGTTGTTCCCCCCCACGTGGCAACCAGGAAGCTACGCTAGGGGAACGCTGAACACGTGTTCACACGCACACGTGATAATAGTTATTGTCCATGACGGAGGCGCGCCGACTTAGCAGAGCTTGAGGCCGAGGAGGCACGCCCGAGCACCTCCAGGCGCGAGTGCCCGCGCTGACCGGCCGATGGTCTGCTCGTCGAATCAGCGCCGTCCGAGTTGTAAACCGATAGGGTGAGAATAGATCTTTTCATGGATTACTATCCACGTGTGCATGTGTGTGTGTCGTGGATAAAATAAAACAAATGTTAAAAGCCAGAACACAATAAAATGATCTTAACAGTCATGCTTTCAAATACAGAATTCTACAGAATTGCCTGGGGGGGTGGGTGAAAACAAGCGCTCCTTTTTCAATTTCCCTGGAATGCTGATGGTCTCAATACTGACATCATCCAATGCTGGGTACCGAATCCCGATCGCGCCGAACAATGCGACACACCGGGCAAGCAGATAACAGGGTGTGAAGAGAGTAGAGGAATTTTGCTTGTATCTGAACCTGAAAGTCTTACCTTCCTATTGGGCGGTGGAGCTGTCAGTCGAGCCAGACCCCGCCCCAGCCTAACCACAAGTGAACACTGGTTTCCTCTGTAGGGGGCTGGACCAGAAACCACGTCTGATTGGCTGAAAAGATGTTCCAAGAGGTGGGACAAACCTTCCCGAGCTGCTGACGTCACTTCTGGATGGGTGGAGTCTAAAGAAGACGAGATAGTAGGAATTGTGTGTGTGGTGAGAGCACTCTTCTGTCTTTGTGAGGGCATTTGGTCATTTTAGTAGAAAGATGAACATTTTGGAAATGCAGTGGCATTTACTGTCCTCACTTTTCAACAGGCTGTAGAACTACATATTCACTCCCAATTCTCACCTCTTCAGACTCCACCTCAGCCCGTTGCACTTGACCTAGTTTTGGCGACCAATGCAGACTAACCCTGGTCATTTGTTCTTGTGTTTCTGTTGTTTTTTTTACCACAAGGTTAACATGTAATTCAGATAGCATGTTATTTAGACATATGTTCATTGTACCTGATATCCTATAGTTTCAATGTACAGATTATTATTGTGATAGTAGTATATTGTTTAGATTGATTCTAGGTTCTAGGTTTACCTGTGATCCTAGTTTCTGGAGACACTACACTGTCTCTCTGCATTTGATGTATGCGTTTACCTTGCTTGTTTAAGTCTCTCTGGATAAGAGGGTCTGCTAAATGCCTACATTGTACATATGGACAGGACTTAAAGGAATACTCTTCGTAACCAAAACATGAATGACCAATTCATTCATGTTGCAAATGTTAAATTAATCAATAATAAAGAAACTGCATGGCCCATTTCTCACCTAAAATGTTATCAGAAGCTGTTTTGTTGAACCATAAAAGGGGAAATGGAGATTGTTTCCAGGCAAGCTAACCTTAACCCTAACCTCAACCTTAACCTCACAGAAATGAAGCCTAAACCTAACCTTAACCCTAACCTCACAGAAACTATGCCTAAACCTACCTTAATTGACAATTTGGCCAATGTTTGACATTTTTTATGGTATAGTTTGTTGATTATTTTTATGCAGTAATGGTCTTTTGTCTTTTTTTTTTCCCTTCTTTTTTTAGGTATTAGAACCTTTTTAGGTCTTTAAATTCCTTAAATTGTCACTTCACTCTCATCTGGGGACCCCACCCCCCAAATCATGTGGGGACCCCCTTAGGGGACCCCGACCCACAGGTTAAGAACCAATGATCTGCTAAACCAGTGATTCTCTGCATTCTCTTTTTTTTATCAAGGCCCTCAAGTTTGATATGCATTAAGACTACAGGCCCCTATTTGATACGATGTTTATCTCTGAGCCCCCCATCTATCTACACTGTGAGACAGTGTTCATTTAACTCTGAGTGTGTAAAAAATGGAACCAAATGGACCTGTATATAGACCCATGAGGGTCCATTCTAACCCCAGAGAGAAGTTCATGGTTAGAGTTAAGTACAATGTAGTTTTTATCACAATCTAGAAATACTCTGCCATTACAAGTAAAAGTCCTGTAGAGCCTATCAGTGATACATTCATGTGTTCATCACTTTGACAGCCGGTAAAGATGGGGCTGACTTTAACCCATGAAGACCTGAGACCGATTCTACAAATGCCTTCTAAAGCAGTAGTTCTCACACTTTCAAAAATGTCAAAAAATAGCAAATGTAAAAGCTCAAAGCGCAGCACGAAGTGTCCAGCTTTGAGCTTGTATATTAGTGTAAATAGTGTGCTACTATTTAAACCGTGACAGTTCCAGAAACTGTTTTATCCACTGTCCTGGCTCTTAAGGTGCTAAACAAAAAGAAGTTCTTATTCTTGGGTTATCGACATCTGTCAGTCAAGAGTAGTAGACGTCCAAATAAAGTTGAATTCAAGTCTTCCTCTGAAACTGTTATTCACCTCTATTGTTGGGGGGGGGGGGGGCGGGGTTCAGAGCGAGAGAGGGAGATTAAGACACATTTCACCTTATCTGGTATTAAACCACTGACTCATGTTTCAACAGGGTGAATGCTTCTCTCTCCCACGCGGCGCGCCGACACACACACACACACACACACACACACACACACACACACACACACACACACACACACACACACACACACACACACACACACACACACACACACACACACACACACACACACACACACACACACACACACACACACACACACACACACACACACTCCCATGTCATGTGATCTCTGAGGATTGAGGAGAAGAAGCCAAACTGCCCTCTACCCGTTTTCCAGACAGTACGCAGTACAATTGCACAGCAGCACTAAGTAGAGTAGACGTTTGTCCCGAGACCCGTTCTGAAGAAAACACCACGTTGGCTGACAGGATGGATGTACAGAAGACGACTATAGCTGCTTCTCCTGATCACTGCTACGATGGACCTGGAGATGTGGCCTGTGATTTCTGCACCCGGAGAAAACAGAAAGCTGTGAAGACGTGTCTTCAGTGTCGGGTCTCTTACTGTGACGCCCACCTCCTGCTTCACTATCGATCCCCCGCCTTACAGGCACACAGGCTGGTCAAAGCCTCCGGCGAGCTTTGGGAGAACATCTGCTCTCGTCACGATGAGGTGAGGAAGCTTTTCTGTCGTACTGATCAGCAGTGTATCTGTTCTCTGTGCTCCATGGAGGAACACAAAGGGCATGATATAATCTCAGCTGCAACAGAACGGGCTGAGAGACAGAAAAGGTTTGATATGAGCCAGCAGAACCTCCAGCAGAGAATCCAGGAGAGAGAGAAAGAGGCAAAGGTGCTTCACAAGGAGATAAAGAACATCACTGTCTTTAATAAGCTCACCACTTCCACTAAGAGAAGACGATCTGAGGTGAGGGAGCTGATCAGAGACCAGCAGAAACGTGAAGCGAGTCGTGCTGAAGAACAGAGGAAGTGCGTGGAGCAGGAGGTCACTGAACTGGAGGGGAGACATGCTGAACTGGAGCAGATCTCACACATAGAGGATGACATCCATTTTCTACACCGCTACACCTCCCTCTCACGGATCAGCGAAGCTACACACCCAGTGAGCAGCAATGTCCGTCCTCAGATATCCTTTGAAGACGTGACTGTGGCGGTGTCAAAGATCAGGGACGAACTAGAGGACAGTCTTAGAGAGGCAGGGACAAACGTCTCAGAGGGGGTGAAAAGAGTGGATGTTTTACTGTCAAGGCCGCCAGAAAAAAAACAACTAGAGGACGTATTAAAAATTAAAAAAATGAAGAGGGCATTTGTAGTGATCCTTTTCTTTGTAATTACTTTGACACATTCTCTTAGGAGCAGTGTTCAGCCCCAGTCGACACACGGGGAGCGGTTCTTAGGACACCACAACACAACTCCTGGTTGGCTTGAACCCAAGACCAGAGAAGAGTTCTTACAATATAAAGTTCCAATCACACTGGATCCAAACACAGCAAACTACTATCTGTCTCTGTCTAAAGGGAACAGAAAAGTAACAATGATGACTGAAAAACAATCATATCCTCATCATACAGAGAGATTCACCACGATGCAGGTTCTGAGTATAGAGGGTCTGACTGGACGCTGTTACTGGGAGGTAGAGTGGAGTGGAAACCTTGTTGACATAGCAGTCTCACACAAGGATATCAGCAGAACAGGATCCCAATATGAAGTTGTCAACGGATTTCGATTTGATCTAAGTATATTTGCATTCAGTGATATAGCCTTGTCTTTACGGTGTGGGCCAGGTGGTTATAGTTTCAACCACAACAAATCTTTAAATATGATCCCAGGTCCTGTGTCCTCCAGAGTAGGAGTGTACCTGGATCACAGTGCAGGTACTCTGTCCTTCTACAGAGTCTCTGACAACATGACTCTCCTCCACAGAGTCCAGGCCACGTTCACCCAGCCCCTCTATGCTGGATTTGGGTTTTGGCCTGGTGAAGGAGACAGTGCTGAGTTGTGTGACCTTGAGTAGATCAAACCCTGGGGGTCGTCTCTCATGACTCCAGAATCATATTCATAATTGTTTTGTTGTTTTAATCTAAAAGGTCAACATTCTCAACATTCAAAAAGTAAACTGTTCTGTTGATGCAAATACTATAACCTAGTGGTTCTCAAAGTGGGGTCCAGGGACCCTCAGGGTTCCTTGAGGATTCATTTGGACGCCTATACGTCTGTAACTCTTGAGTTATGTGGCTCCTTGAATTAAAAATTTGAGAGCCATCAGAAGCCAGTAGTGTTGTTCCTAAGCTTTGTCATTGTCACTCGATTCATATGTTTATCTTGTCTATTGAGAAGATGTCATTGAATCGGCTGTTTTACTTTAAAATAAATACAGTTAATCAGATGAATCACTTCCTGTCAGTTTTAGGGAACATTTGCAGATTTAAGACGGCAATGAAATGTTGCTCAAAAGGCTTCCTGTTTCAAAGGGTTCACTCAAATAATTGCGTTTAACAATTTAATTGTGTTTCTGTCGTTGAACATTGGAACAGTAGATATAAAAATGTCATTTCTGTTTGGCTTTTAGGCTTTGTAAAAGTGCACAGGGCAGATATGACAAATAACTTACATAACTGAACAACTTTATACTTTATATGAATAGTAGAAATAGCCGATCTACAAGCCAAAACGTGTCACACCGTGACACGTTTTGAGCTTGTAGATCGGCTATTTCCACTATTTTTGAAAATATATGAACATTTTTCAACATGGAAATGATTATGACGATTATGATGATTATGCCAATTATGCCAATTATCTCAATTAATTGCAATTAGTATTTAATATTATGTTCTCCTCTTCATACAATTAATTTCATGCGACAAATGAGGATTATTAATGAGTTTTCTTGTATTATTTTGTCTTGTTATGAAGTAATGATTATTATGTGGGTTTTGATATTCCATGTTAAATAACATTCACTGATGGTGATTATTTTTGTCATGTTCAAACATTATCTGAATAAATTACAAATTAATTCACACTCTTTGGCATTAAATGATACATGTGATGAATAGTAAACAACAATGATACATGTGATGAATAGTAAACAACAATGGTAAATACGTGTAAATACTATTATTTGAGTAAATGTTGGTGTATGACTGCATGTGTATTGTGGCTAGAACCAGGTTTAATGTCCTGGCAGAGACATAATAACATGAACAATAGTACTAGGCCACAATGCAATGGAACTGAAGTTGTACACAGAATATTTAGATAGGGGGTGTCCTAGCTTTATTCAAAGGGGGCCATATTGGAAAATATGAACCTATTAAAACCAGGGAGATCTTAGCTATACATTTGAGTGTGTGTGTGAGAGAGACATAAAGTAGCAGATCTACAAGCTCAAAGTGTGTCACGAAGACGCGCTATGAGCTTGTCGATCTGCTATTTTTGAAAAATCTTGAAAATGTGGGCAAATCCTTTAATACCCTATACATAGGGGGGGGGGGGGGGCTCTGGAATAAAATATTTAGCGATGGGGGTCCGCGGCCAAATACATATGATTTTGGGGGTCCTTGACATGAAAAGGTTTGAGCACCACTGATATAGCAGCATATGTTTTTTTTCTTCAGAAAACCGATTTAGAAGACATCTGTAGACTCTGCCTCAGGTCTTAATGGGTTAAAATACCTGGGGGCCGACTGTATCTCCTGTCATACTGTCCCTTTGGACCATAACAAAATCACATACAAATGCAGCGCACTACATTTGATTTAACTACAGTGCAATTTCAATAGATGTCTGTTGGTAGAGTAGCAAAATGTAAGCCACTTACACAGTATCTCTGCTGGGAACAAGAGAACAACTATCTAGCCTTTTCTCAGGCTTTTCCCCCCCACATGCATGAATGCACTGCATTCCAAAAAGATGTCTTTTGATTAAATGGTGCTGTAGCCAAATGTAACCAGATGTGAAAAGGTCTTTACAAATATTTTTAATATAATTAAAAAAAAGCCTTTCTTTCACACCTTGATAATTAAACAACACAAGGAACAAGCAGTTCCTGAGAGACAGCCCATATGCCCAGTTTAGCTTCAAAACTCGTAGAAACTTCGATGCATATAGGGTACAATAGCGCCTTAAGTTAGCCGTTCTTTAACACTGCATAGGGAGCGACCATGACCTGGTACCTCACACATTTAGAACAAACATGGGAACATTCTCATTCTACTACTCCCTGACACCATCCATTAACCCAGCACGTGTGTCATTTTTAGATTTCTATGGCTATTGAAAAATATCAAATATACAAGCTCATAGCGCGGCACCGAGTGCTGCGCTATGTGTGTGTGTGTGTGTGTGTGTGTGTGTGTGTGTGTGTGTGTGTGGTTACCAGTGTGCGTTTGCACCTCCTGCAGTTGTGTCATGGAAGAGAGGATGAGAGAGGAGAAATGTTTGGACCGCAGCCAGCGCACAAACCCTGCTCCACCACCTTCCTCCTTTTCTTCATCATCATCCTCCTTATCTGGAACACACACACACATACAGTACATGAACTTACAATTTGAAAACACACGGAAATGTCCTATACTCTTCTCTTTGGGCGTGTGTGTGTGTGTGTGTGTGTGTGTGTGTGTGTGTGTGTGTGTGTGTGTGTGTGTGTGTGTGTGTGTGTGCATGCGTGCGTGCATGTGCGTGTGTAGGGCTGTCAGAATCATAACATTTTACTTGACTATGACTATTAATTGCCATATTCAATTGTGTTTTTGGCAATAAACATTGGAACATTTCTGTTTAACTTTGTAAACCACAGGGCAGATGTGACAAATAACTTGCATATACAAAGAAAGACAATGATCTACAGTATATACCGAAGGCCACAATAGGCCATCACTTATCAATAGCACAACAGCTGATCTACATCTACAAGCTCACAACGCATCACATCGCGCTATTTTTGAATACGTTTGAAAATATATGGCCTTTTTTTAGGTAACACTTGCTATGCCATGTCTACATGGCATAACAAGTGACATTCCCATGTCTATGATGCATTATAAACATACTTATAATGTATTATAATCTGCATTATAACACTGTATAATTATAGTTATAAGAACTCATTAATGCTCATAATGCTTTATAAGAATAATCATCATAAAGAATTATATAATGACTTAAGGTCAATTATTATAATTGTCTCTATAGTTATTTAAAGCAACAAAGGACCACTTATAGTGACTTATGACAGTATTATGCATTTTAACAGTGATGACAATGCATTATAAGGTGATTATAAAGCATTATAACATGATTATATTCAGGGGTGCACATAACTGGTGCGCAGGTGCGCATGCGCACCCAAAATAAAAAATGCGCACCACATCAGGCGACGCGAGGCGCTTTTGCGGACCAACAGCTGGGACAGGAATTTCCAAGCTTTATTTTTTAGCAAAACTAAAAAATAAAAGCCTGGAGATCGAGACTAGGAATTTACTTCCTGAAGCCACACTCACACAATCACTCTAAAGCACCCGTCGGCCCCATGTACTGCCATTAGGCACAGGGGTAGAGATATGACTCGCGTCGCCTCGCATCGCCTCGCATTGCCTCGCTGCGTGCACGCAGCCAGCAGCGGCTGTTAGAGGCACTCGTCACCGATGATGAACGCACGTCCCAATCTGGCGGATAAAACCAGCGCAGCACAACAGGGCACCAACCTTGGGGGCTTTATCTAACAGCGTGAGGAAAAAAAAAACGGCGAAAATCGGCGGAATTTAGAAGCAGAGCGTCCATTTTTTCTCGCCCCCCCCCCCCCCCCGTTGACAAAACTGTCCGGGCTGAACCCCCCCCCCCGTTGACAAAACTGTCCGTGCTGAATCCCCCCCCCCCCCCCCGTTGACAAAACGGGACGGGCGCCATGCGCACCAAGTCACATGTCCAGGTGCTCTTCTGCGTACCAGACCTAAAAAGTTATGTGCACCCCTGATTATATTGTCTTACAACTATGATAATTAACATGGGATGCATAGAAAGTGTCATTATAAACTGGTTTATAATGTATTGTGATTGCATTACGAGTGCTTATAACTGTAATTATACAGTGTTATATGCATATCAGATTGCATTTATACATGACTGTATAAGTCATTAAAGCATGCTTTATATTATAATGTGTTATGATTATTGTTATAAAGCATTATGACTAATGCGTTCTTATAACTGTGTGTGTGTGTGCGTGTGTGTGTGTGTGTGTGTGTGTGTGTGTGTGTGTGTGTGTGTGTGTGTGTGTGTGTGTGTGTGTGTGTGTGTGTGTGTGGGTGTGTGTGTGTGTGTGCCTACCTGTTGTGGGTGTGAGTTCCCTCTTGGCTGCTGTCTGCCCACAGACGCACACACACACCGCCTGCCTCCCACCATCCTCTTCCCCTCCTCTCCTCCCTCCCTCATCCTCTCCTCTCCTCATCCCTCCATCCTCTCCTCCTCTCCTCTCCACACGGAGCGCCACGCTGGAGCTCCTGGCTAACGCTAGCAGCCTGTTAGCCGCCAGCACGGCGCACACCCCCTTCCTCCACCTCCGCAGTCCTCTCCCCGTCCTCTGCTCTCCTCCTGCTAGGGGCGGAACAGTTCATTGAATTAATCATAAGATAATTTAACCCATTTAGACTTGTTTTAACCTTATACCTTTCATTACGGGAACACAACCACAGCATGTAATAGGCTCTATGCACAGCAGCCATATTGTGAAGACATTCACAGGTGTTGCCAATGATACTAATGAAGGCTCTGTTCCATTCTTGGTCAAACAGAGTCAGGGTGCTGATATTGTGCATGTTGGCTCACTGGAAACACTCTGTTACACCAGTGGGTCTACAGTTGGGGTTCAGGGACCCTCATGGGCTTCCAAATGCCTCCTTATGGGTGTGTAACTCTGAGAGTGTACAAATGTTTTTGTACACTCTCAGAGTTATGGGGATCGTGGAAACCACTGTGCTACACTAAATGGAACAGAGCCTTCATTAGTATCATTGGTAACACCTGTGAAGGAAGTGATAATATTGCTGCTGTGCATAGAGCCTATTTTAGATGATGCTATATAAATATATACTAGCCCATACCCGGCAATGTGCGCAGTCAAACTATATGCAGACTTTTGGGTTATGATGAGCTCGGTATGCATAGGTCATTGACCATTAGCACATGCAGGTGACAGCAAGGTGTGGTGAGTGTGTGTGATAACCCGGTCATTTACGACCCTAAGTGTGCTAATAACACAGTTATTACGCAGTGTGTGTGTGTGTGTGTGTGTGTGTCAGAGTGTGTGTGTGTGTGTGTGTGTGTGTGTGTGTGTGTGTGTGTGTGTGTGTGTGTGTGTGTGTGTGTGCGTGTATAAGCCAAGTCTAGCAAGTGGCTAGAGATCCCATAGCCTGCTGGGCTGTAACCATGACAACAGAACCCATAGCCCAAACGCCGAACGCTAATAAACATCTTACATTTCGGGAAAGTGAAAAACGGGCCACGTCACTGTGTGCAAATGCTAATGGTCAATGCCATGTGCAAGTTCAGATCAATTAGTTAACCCACTGAGCTGAAACATGCAGAACCTCTGCTAGAGGCTGAGAAATGTTTTTTTTTATAGTGAACATGGACAATTCTGTAAAGTTGTTCAGAAAACTCGCTCACAACGCGTCATTTCGTGACACGTTGTAAGCTTGTAGATCAGCTATTTCTGCTATTTTTACATCCATACAATTATTAAATATGTCAATAATTTCTTTGCATATTTCAGTTATTTGTTATATCTGCCCTGTGCAATTTTTGATTACGACGCCTAAAAGGCCTCAATGGCGTTCCAATGTTCAACGCCAAACACACAATTAAAATCGTTAATCGCAATTATTTGAGTGACAATTAATCGTCAACTTAAATTTATTTATATTAGTGAGGCCCTTTTTTTATTACACAAAAAGTGTGCCTCTCCATTATTCAATGAATCGAAAAAAGCAATCAGTAGCATAACCGCTAAGAAACATAATGAATAGTTGCAGCCATACTTCCTGTGTCTCCTCCTGTCTCCTCCTCTCCGCCCAGGGCCTCCACCAGTCTCCTGACCTCCGTCTCCACTCCCTCTCTCTCCTCCAGGAGGCGATAGAACAGGGTGCGCTGTGCGGAGAGGGCGCCCGCGCGTCGGTAGGTGTGCACGAGCGCGCCGGCCAGGAGCGCGCACGTGGCGAGGAGCGTGGCGCGTGCCCCTCGGCTCCGGGTCAGGAGACCCCGCAGGCGTGCGAGGTCGGAGGTCGCGGCGGAACGCTCGCGCTCTATAGAGGAGACGCGCAGGCGGAGAGACTCCACCTGAGAGTGATACAGCTGAGAGAGAGAGAGAGAGAGAGAGAGAGAGAGAGAGAGAGAGAGAGAGAGAGAGAGAGAGAGAGAGAGAGAGAGAGAGAGAGAGACAGAGAGAGAGAGAGAGAGAGAGAGAGACAGAGAGAGAGAGAGAGAGAGAGTTGTGTATGTAGGATGATTGTCACCTGCTGTGCACATGCCAGCTGTGTCCCATGTCTTTTTCTGATTGAGGTTTTCTAATCAAGCTTCCAATGTCATTTATGATGTCATCATTTTTATTAAAAGAAAAATATATAATAAAATCCCTGATTTGAATAATAAACTGACTAATCATATTACATTTTTATTTATTTTTTTGTAATTAAATCAACCTTCTTAATGTATATATAATAATATGCAATGTTTATATGCAACTGTGCAGAAAAACTCCATTGCATGTTGAAATGTGTATTTCATCAATCTAAATCAGTGGTTCTCAAACTTTTTCTCGTCAAGGACCCCCAAATTGATAAATATTTGTCCGCGAACCCCCATCTGAAAATATGTTGCGCAGAAGCAAAGGTTTGTGTAAAAATGTTCACCAATGTTCAAGATTTTTGATAAATAGCAGATCTACAAGCTCAGAGCGCGACACTCGGTGCCGTGCTATGAGCTTGTAGAGTATAAAAGGTTAAAGTGGTTAAAATGATTGTGATGCTATGTTCAACTACTTTAGCTGGAGATCGCCTGGAACCCCCCCCCCCCCCCCCCAATGGTGAAAACCACTGATCTAAATCACGCAAAGGAATCAAACTTGAATCATGCGGATCTCGGGATCCACATAAGAACGGAGTTGCTCCAATGTGGATCTCTTACCAGCCTGTGAAAATAGTCATCTATTATGTCAGTTGTCTATGACTTGTGTCTATGATGTAGTCCATATTTGGCCAAGGTTTCAATGCAATCAGAGCTCCAATAACTTCCATCATGAAATTAAAGTTAATGCATACGATCGATCTCCCGAAAAAACAGAGAATGTCTGTGTCTTTCTCAGACCCGCGGGCCGACAGATACAGTACAGGTTTTTTTTATGTTTTAATATGTGGATCTTTATATCTTTATTATATTAAAAAAACGGTGAAAAAAGTGTTGTGGGTGTACTTGTGTGTGGTAGTAGCAGTGTGCATACACCGTTTGGCACTGATAGGTCCAGTGCTGATTAGCTGTGTGTGTGTGTGTGTGTGTGTGTGTGTGTGTGTGTGTGTGTGTGTGTGTGTGTGTGTGTGTGTGTGTGTGTGTGTGTGTGTGTGTGTTTCAGCAATCTGTGTGTGTGTGTGTGTGTGTTACCTGTGCTTTGTTGTGTAGTTGTGTGACAGTGTGCGTGTGCTGCTGGTCCATCTCCTTCCTGTGCGTGTCCCAGGCCTGCTCCCTGTGTCGCACGCTCTCCTCCAGACGAGACAACACACACTGCTGACTCCTCTGCAGCTCACGCACACACACACTCTTACTGTCACACACACTCTGCAGCTGCACCATCTACAGAGACAGAGACAGAGACAGAGAGACAGAGAGACAGAGAGACAGAGAGACAGAGAGACAGAGAGACAGAGAGACAGAGAGAAAAGATGAATGTTAAATAATTTCTTTATTGTCACTTTTTTTATGAACAGCTTGGAACTATAGATAGGCAATGTGGATTTAATCACAATATACATTTTGGTCTTGAGTGGCTCATTGTCGGTATTCGCCCGAGAACGAGGGAGTCGAACCAGTAGGTGTAGGAATAAAGCTACCAGCATCATGAAGGATGCCACCCACCCTGCTCACGGTCTGTCTGCCCCCCTCCCCTCGGGCAGCAGGCTGTGTAGCATCAAGGCCAGTACCACCAGGCTAAATAAATAGCTTCTACAGTACCCAGAAGCTGTGAGAATCATGAACTCTTGACCTTGAACTCTGATGATCATTGCATTAGTGATCTAGTGATCTGTGAGAATTACCCGTGAACTCTGCACTAAGAAATGAACTGGAATTCTTTTTGAATGCTGTTTTTTTTCTCCAGTGCCCATACCCTAGGTGGGGTTGGCGAAAGGGCCTTTCTGTGTGGAGTTTGCATGTTCTCCCCGTGTTCCCTAGGGTAGGTACCCTCACAAAAACATGCAGTAATCCTAGTCACTATACTGCCTCCCCCTGGCCAGCCGGGGCGCCTGATGGAGGGGAAAGGAACTGGTTGGAATAACGTGTTCCTTCCACGCGCTACGTCCAACCAGGGAAACTCTCCCCTGTCAGGTGACAAGAAGGTCAGTTGGCTCTCATGCATTGAAGGAGGCATGAGCTCGGCCCTGGCCTCCCTAGGTTGGCAGAGGGAAGGTAGTGCCCAGGATTACATAGACAATTGGCACTGGTTGTAAAAAGTGGGGTTACAAAATCGTGGGATAAAAATATAGTGAAAAAAAAAAATGCTGTTTTTAATGTTGCTGCTTTTATACGGTTGTTTTTTATTGCACTTTTAGTTTTGTAGTGTTTAGGTGTATTTTATTTATTCTGCCATGACCAGGACCTAGGTAACACATTTCGTTCTGTAATGGAATGACAATATAGCTCCTTGAACCTTGAACTCTGGTTAATGGTAACCTGGCATGGTAACCTGCATGGCAACCAGCCAGCCAATTGCAGGCTATGGGATTTATAACTTAATTTGAGGTATTTTTCTGACCCAAAGAGTTCAGATATAATCATGATCACACTCATAGAGTAAAATCCTCAGTGTTCATTTATCCATGTGTAACTCTGAGTTAAAATGTAGGTTAAGTGATTTACTTTGGTTAAAATAAGTGTTAAATAGCTCTATATTCTGATAGTACTCATTGCTATAGAGTGTTTGTTCAGTAAAAGGAGTCTCCATGTCTCTCCAGCTCTTTAATAAACAGAAGATGCATTTTCAGTGCTCTCTCCTGATTGGCTTACATTTTGTCACCTACCTGAAAATGTACTATAGGCCTATTCTGTTTACTAAAGAGCTGGAGAGACCCCTGTGACCGAACAAACGCTCTGTAGCAATGATTACTATCAGAATATAGAACTTTAACCTTTTTAACAAAAACAAATATTTGACCCAAAAAATATCACGTACCCTACCTTTAAATGAACACTGAGGAGTGTACGGTGTAAACTCACCGTGTCATTGGCTCTGCTGAGGTCAGAGGTCAGGGTGTTGACCTGTTCTACGATGACGTCACACAGCTCCGAGCACGAGAAGTTACCCAGCATGCACTGGGAGGCGTCCAACAGCACACAGCCCGCCACCAAACGCTGGTACAGAGAGTAGAGGAACGACTCACGCTCCTACACACACACACACACACACACACACACACACACACACACCATGTTTAGTTCTTCAGTATTTAAGCGGTTGCTTGGGTAGCACAGGGATAAAGTTCCTGTCCACCACCCAGGGTTTCCGCTAGGCAACTTTGGGGCCGGCCACCTTGGCCGACAGGCCATAGTATAATTAGTGTCACATGCATGTTTGCAGATACATGCATTTTGATACCAATACTTTTGTACATTTTGAATTCCGGACTTTTACTTGTAACAGAGTATTTCTACATTACAGTATTGATCCTTTTACTTAAGTAAAGAATTTGAGTACTTTTCCCACCACTGATACAGATAAACCTGTGGGTACCTTGGATTCTTTCTGGAAGACTTCTGAGACACGTTGGAGCTCCGCCTTGCCCTCCTCCCTCTCTCTCTCCCTGTCCTCCCTCTCTCTCTCCCGCTCCTCCCTTTCTCTCTCCCTCTGTTCGCTCTCTCTCTCCCTCTCCTCCCTGTCTCTCCTTCTCTCCTCCTCCCTGCCCTGTCGCTCTGTCTCCAGGGTGAGCTGGGCGCTCTCCACTTCCACCCGGAGCCTGTGTGTCAGCGCCGACGAATCAGAGCTCTCCTGGCGTAGGTGCGTCACTTCCTCCCTCGTGTTGGCCAATAGCAGGTCAGATTCCTGGGGACATGTGACAGATGAGTCCAACGAGTGGGAGGAGTCACAAGGACAAGTCCTGTAAAGTCACTTTAGCAGTCACTTGATGCTTAGCTGTATGTTGACGTTTTCCCTCCCTCGTTCCATTGGTTTGTTTTTAATCACATTTATAACCCATTAATAAACCTATTTTTTCTTTTTTTTTTATAAAAGTAGAAAGAGCTCCAAATGTACAAGAGCTCCAACTTGTTGTGAGCTTGTAGATCTGATATTTTTGCTCTTTGCTGTACGACAAAGTTTGGAATAATTTATGTATTTCTTTGGGGTCATTTTATTTTTTTCATGTAAGGAATTTTGTTAAAACGCTGAGGTTTTTCTTGAATTCTGGGAATGTCAGCAATTTGGGGATTTTTATACTTCTTTAAAAGACAAGGTTAAGTTATACAGAAATAAAGAAAAACATGGATCGGTGGTAGAAAAGTTCTACAAAGACTTGATCCAGAGGACTGGGCGGCTCAAACTGTGACACATTTGGTGAAGTGGATGAGAGGATGTACCTCAGAGTGTGTGTGTGTGTGTGTGTGTGTGTGTGTGTGTGTGTGTGTGTGTGTGTGTGTGTGTGTGTGTGTGTGTGTGTGTTTGTGTGTGTTTGTTGTACCTCAATGTGTTTGAGTTGCTGTGAGTTGATGTGTCTGTGAGTCTGGTTGTCCTGCTCCAGTCTCTCTGAGGCACACAGCAACTCCTGGAGCTGACGCACACAATCACACACACGCACGCACGCACGCACGCAAGCACACACACACACACACCATAGTTAGAGCAAGAAACAGCTAAACACTAAGATGCAGTAAGACAGCTACAAATATACAGTAACAAACCGTTACACAGTGATATCAAAAGAAGCTATGGGAAAATGAACCGGAACAGGAAACCTGGGAGTACATTTATGCACATAACTTATTGATTAATACTACTAGTCCATACCCGTCGGGGGATATGAGCACCCAAAGTATATGGAGTTTGAGTTATGCGCTGTGCACAGATAGTATACCACGGATGGAAAGTGACTGTTGGTACCTGCAACAGTTCCAACACACGCGCGTGTCCCATCGCCGCGTCCCCACACAAACATACACGGCCGAACGGACCCGCACGCGTCGCGGCATCCTGGACCCACACACACGGCCGGACGGACCCGTCGCCGCTTAAGCACGTTCTCTGTGTGTGCTTGTGGAAGAACCGCACACGCGCACGTCCCGTCGCCGCTTAGGCACGTTCTCTGTGTGTGCTTGTGGCAGACGGCAACAGTGTAACACAGTGGGTCTATGGATTCGACGCATGCGCAGTTTGATCATTCATCCCATAGGTCGGAAGGCCATCCCACAGCTGGGGAGTCGTAACCATTCTTTTACATAAAAACGCTAATAAACAGCTGACATTTGGGGAAAGCGAAAAACGGGCTTCGGTGTTCCGTGCACATGGTAATGGTCAATGGCTGTGTGCAAATGCAGATCAATTGGAGGAGAACTGGGCGATTTTTTGCACACAGCACAGACAGCTACAGAGGCACAGAGCTTTGGTTAGTTATTGGAGGATGTCAATGATCTATTGCTTGTAGATTGTTATTTTCGCTACTTTTAACACGTAAGAAAGAAAGAAAGATATTGTCACAATATGTGTGTACAGGCACTTTAGTCCAGGGGCCAACACTGATATTTTCACAAATTGGTACCACCTAAGGTGACCGTAAAGTTTTTGTATTTTTGTCTTCCTACATGTCTCTAGTTTATATTTTGGTATGATAACCCTTCCAATCTTGTAGCTTAATGGCAGTTATCACTACCTACCGGCTAATGTATCCGGTAGGAGACACAAAGTAGAATCTTTGTGTCTCCTACCGGAAATACACCCAGGCATCAAATTATTGCGACAAAAACCAAAATATATCCATGTATTAAGGCTTCATGGGGTGTGCAATTGATAACTTCTCAGATTTTTGGTGTTTGCAAAAAGACTGCTTTCCATAAGCTTGTAAAAGTTGACCCTCCTTCGGTCTAGGGTGGTCATAGCTGAATGGGTAGAAAGTCCCCCTGGGAAACTTAAAGGAGGAGTTCACCCAAAAAATGATTCATTTTCTATCAATTGCACACCCCATGAAGCCTTGAATACATGGATATATTTTGTTTTTTGTCGCAATAATTTTATGCCCGGGTGTATTTCCGGTAGGAGACACAAAGATTCTACTTTGTGTCTCCTACCGGATACATTAGCCGGTAGGTAGTGATAACTGCCATTAAGCTACAAGATTGGAAGGGTTATCATACCAAAATATAAACTAGAGACATGTAGGCAAAAAAATACAAAAACTTTACGGTCACCTTAGGTGGTACCAAAATATTGCTTGGCCCCTGGACTACTTGTGTGTATCTGTTTGTTAGTGTTGTGTGTATTGGCAGTAGTAGTTGGACAGTAGTTGTGCCTTGACGACCTTGCAGGCTTATGTATAGGCTAAAAAGATGTAGATAGAATGTTATGCAGACAGATACCAGGTCATTCATTTGTAGACCTGGCATTTTAGACCTATAGATTTTTGGATATTATACTGTTTAGACTGATGATAGGTTCTATGATCCTAGATGACCATTTCTTTTTTTTGTTTTTTTGTTTCCCCCCCATGATTTTGTAACCCCTTTTCACCCGGTGCCAATGTTCTTTGCGTACCTGTGTGTTAGTGTTGTCCAGTGTGTGTTGGTAGTAGCTCAGTGTGTTCTTCAGTAGTAGTAGAACAGCATCGGTGTGCGTGTGTGTGTCCTGTCTATCTGCAGCCTCTGGAAACAAACAAGTCAACATCACAGCAATCTGGGAACCTGAACAATGTACTGTATTGTAGTGCTTCGAAAGCACTACGTAAACACCACTAAAAACTATATTATATTTTATACTTTGGCCACTCAAAAATAGCAGATATACAAGCTCATAGCGCGTCACTTTTTGCCGTGCTATGAGCTTGTATATCTGCTACTTAAAAAAAAAAATCGTGAAAATTTGTGCACATCTTTGAATCTTTATTTTTAACCCAATAAGACCTGAGGCCGCATCTGTGTCACTTTTAGATTTGAGCTAAAAAGCATTATTTTACACTTTGGCGTCGGTGCCGCGCTATGAGCTTGTATATCTGCTATTTTTTTTTAAATCGTGAAAATATGTGCAAATCTTTGAATATACATATTCTTTTAAAGCGAACATTTTAACACAAATCTTTGCATCTGGGGGTCCCTGGAACAAAATAATTTTAGATGGGGGGTCGGCGGCCACATACATATCATTTTGGGGGACCCTGACATGAAAAAGTTTGAGCACCACTGGTCTAAACAACATGCTATCTAAATCTCATTCTGTTCATTGGTGGTCAAGGAAAAACTAAACAAAAAAAACACTTACCTGCGTTGTGTGTTGTTGCAACGTTGTGTTGCTGTAGTGTGTGTTGGATCTGGTTTATACAGTTCATGTACGTCTCTTCTATAGAGGACTGTGTCTTCCCAGCCTACACACACACACACACACACACACACACACACACACACACACACACACACAACTTAGTGATGGAGAATACATTAATGTCTTTAAAAACAAACAGCTCTTGCATATGAATGAGTGTGTGTGTGTGTGTGTGTGTGTGTGTGTGTGTGTGTGTGTGTGTGTGTGTGTGTGTGTGTGTGTGTGTGTGTGTGTGTGTGTGTGTGTGTGTGTGTGTGTGTGTGTGTACCTGCTGTAACAGTGACAGACAGTGTGTGTGTTGTCTCTCCTCTTCCTCCAGTCTGTCCATCAGCTCAGAGCTCCTCTTCCTCTCTGTCTCCACGGCGACGCTCAGCTCACATCTACACTGATCGTACTCCTTCTGCAACCTGCGCACACGCACACACACACACACACACACACACACACACACACACACACACACACACACACACACACACACACACACACACACACACACTTTAAAGTCCTTCCATTTCCAACTGGCATCCAACATTTTCTAAACTTTTGACTAAACTTTTGAATGTTACATAAAGTTCAGTTCATGTGTTTATTTTGTATCTACATCAAAAAGTTAGCATTTTATTGCCTTTTTCTTCTCTTATAATAAATATGTTATCACATAGAAACTACATAAAATAAAAGCCTTTCAGATTGATTAGAAAATGTTGCACTTTTTGACAACATCTTGGTCCAAACATTGGTAATCGGTGGTCTATAGGACAGTGGTTCTCAAAGTGGGGTCCGGGGACGACCAGGGGTCCTTGAGGGGGTTCCGAGGATAAAACCGATAGATATCGGTCTGGCTGTAGTTTGCATGGATTAAAGCAAAATAAAATCTCACAACTGAAAATGTTTGTTATGACCAATAATTGTGAAACAGTGTGAAAGGAGACCCCCCCCCCCCACACCACACAATATGTAAAACTATGAGGGTTTTAGTAATATTGTTCCTGCTATTCTACACACTGCGAACCAGGTGAACACATCAAAGATTGAGGCTTTAAGATTTTATGGAAGATGCTCTTCTGAACATATGGCTAGTTTGACCACTTCAAATGCTCTAACGTTAAAATTATAACCGAAAACAGACGATCTACAAGCTGTACATCGTCTATTGTCGCTGCGCAACATGCTTCCAAATCCAAATGACTGAGAACTTGAAATCCATGAGTTTGGATGCAAACTACAGTTTCCATCATGTGTGTTTTGGATGGAAGGAACTTGTCTTACTTGTGGTGTGCATCTCTGTCCAGACCAGCAGCTCTCTCCAGCTCTATGAACTGACTCCTCAACATCTCCAGGCTGGAGAGCGCCTCCTGGTGGCCACACCGCTCTACTGACACGGCCGCCTCTAGGTCTCTGATACGCAGCTGCACACGCACACACATACACACATACACACACACAACATAATTTAGTTTTATAACAACACCAGAGTAAGGATGAAGTCTCACATAAGGTTAGAGAACAAATAGAAGACCCGATACCACATGGATGCAATGCTCTGCATTCTTTTCTTTCTCTCTTTCTTTAACAGGGGCCATGCCCAGCAAACTAGGTCAGAGTCACCCTGGGCAAGACCTGGGATGTTGGTTGTCTAGGAAGTTGACAACCGGAAATGGTTGCATTTGGCGGAAATACCGCCCAAGGAAATGACGTTGATGCTTTACAAATCTGTTAACATTCTCCGTGAATGAAACGAGTGTTGTGATTGGTCCAAAAATATCGTTTCCGGGGGAAAACTCTGACGAGTTAGCTATAGGCAGGGGCGGACTGGCCATTTGGCGTACCGGGCATATGCCCAGTGGGCCACGCAAAAAACAAAACAAAAAAAACGGACCCCCCCCCCCCGTTGACAAAACGGTGTGGGGGCTGGTTCGGACCAAAATGCCAGGGCTGAATTTTGGTCCCAGTCCGGCCCTGGCTATAGCTAATTTGCATCTCTGGTCTCTTACTCAGCGAGTCTGATTGGATTTGATTCCCCGCAGGCTGGATCATTTGCTGAATGTCATTAATAGATAACTAGCACTTTATCATTTGTATTATAAATGACTTGCAGATTGATTGAAAAATGAAAGTCATTAAATAGGGGCAATAATAGAGACAACAGTGTGCAGCCCAGCACACTATGTCCTCCTACTGTATGTATCCACATGTTCCACACAGTAAAGTCCTCAGTGTTCACTCATCCATGTGTAACTCTGTACATTTGTAGGCCATCAGAGGTAAATTAACACTGAGGATTTTACTGTGCAGCTCTGCACTGATTTGTGTAGAATCAGTGGTTCCCAAACCTTTTAGCTTGAAATCCAAAAGAGACATTTTCACTACTTCTTAAAAAAGGGTTTTATTTTTGGAATACCTTTGATTATTATTATTTTCTATTAAAAAAAGGAAAAGAAAAAAGGGATTTTTATTCCCGACCCACTGTTTGGGAACCAGTGGTCTACATGGACTTCTAAAATCAGTTAACTACAGTACTATGGTGTTCTACTGCCACCTACTGGTGATTTGACTTAACTGTCACATCACATCTCGCGCCTCACTGAAGCGTTTTGTAGTGTGTGTGTGTGTGTGTGTGTGTGTGTGTGTGTGTGTGTGTGTGTGTGTGTGTGTGTGTGTGTGTGTGTGTGTGTGTGTGTGTGTCACCTGTATGATCTCAGAGTTGAACTTGGTCTCCAGGTGAGCGGATCTCTCTGCTTCCACGTTGGATTGTAAACTCTTCGCCTTCTGACCTGACAACTACAAACAACATTCACATCACACAGCTGAGTTGGATGGAACAGACAGACCTCCCTCACAAATTAAATCAATTTCAATCCATTTTTACGCTACATCCAGTCCGGATCTTCTATCTAATTCGTCCAAACAGTAAAATCAGCAGGGTCAAGACATGCTATTTTCAAAGGCAGACAATTAATGTCAACGAGGTCGCGATAATGGAGATAAATATTCTGTACCTACTTGAAAAAAGTAAGAAAATCGATAAAATCACTGGCAGTGGGCAAACGCAACCAGAAATAAGTCTGGCAGTGAATGATTCAATCAAACAAACTTATATTTCTTATTGACATAATGATTGCTGAGATATTTCTAAGATCACAGATCGGAAAACAAAGCGATTTGTTTGATTTTATTGGTTTTGAACTATCCAAAATCCAATTCTGATCCAGGCGGGTAGGGATTCAAAGTGTTTAACTCTTGGGCCCAGGGAATTTACATTTTCACTTTTAAATGCTGTGTCGGGTTTCATAATCTTATGCATTGGCAGAATCTGCTTTGGTTGTGTTCATTTATGTACTAAAATGGTGTATTTGAGAGCTGATTCACTGCAATGTAAGTCAATGAGGAGAATCATTTGTGAATGATCAGTTTCTAATCAATGGAGTAACCTTTGAAGATATGTCACTAATACAGTACCGTATTTGGAGTTACATCATGGCAAGGTGACACAACCCAACCTCTACCAAAGTGTCATTATGCTTTAAGGCTACACTATGTAACTTTTCCTCTTCTACCCCGGATTTGAACCTGGTTTCCTGTGCAAATGCAGATTTTTTTTACCATGGAGCTAATAGAGCCTGGCTGCTTGCTGACCATCAGCTCAGAATTTGTGTCAGATCCTGTGTCTAGGTGAGACATGACCTTTGACGCAATCTAAATGTCTCAATAGAAGAACAGGGAGACAAAATACAACCACCCCAATTGTAAAAGTTATATTGTATTAACATACTCTACCATACAGATTGGACAAAATTACATTTTATTCATTAAAAAACTAAGTTACATAGTACCGCTTTAACTATTTGCATTTGATGTTTAAACATTATATTTTTGATATTTTTGTAAGTTTGGGTCTCAGAAAGACACCAAATGTCATATTTGACTCTGAGCTGAAAGCGTTTGGGAACATGTGGCCAAGAGAGGCTTCATCAGAGCATTCTAATAAAACATGGTGGAACTAAATAAAACTCATGCATTTGTATCTTTTGGTGGAGCTCCATAGTCCATATTCACACGGCGGCCATTTTAGAATTTAACATTGCGTTGCTGTGGCAACTAGGGTGGCAACTTGGGTGGCATTTCATTGACTTAATGGCAATATGGCCGCCGTGTGAATATGGTCTATTAGGCCAGCAGCAGCCATCAACCAAATCAGCCTCTCTCTCTCTCTCTCTATCTCTCTCTCTCTCCCTCTCTCTGTACCTCCAGTTCCTTCCTGCTCTTCTCTTCTCTCTCCATCAGGTATTTCAGTTCGTTGGTTTGTCGTCTGAGGGCCTCGCTGTCTCTCTCTCTCTCCCTCTCCACCTCCTCCAACCTCCTCTTCAATCCCTCCATCACTTCTTCCTGCTCCTGAGAACGAAGGAGAGAGAGAGATGCGAGAGAAAGCATGTGTACAAAAACGCAGAAAGATCGGATGTGCGCGCACGTGTGTGTGTGTTACCTGCAGCAGGGTGTGTAGTTTGTCGTTCTCTGTGTTGACGCTGAACAGGAGCCTGTCTCTCTCCTCTACTTCCTGTTGCAGTGCATGCTGGTCCTGCTGTCGGGACTGTCTGGTGACCTCCAGAGCTGTCTGAAGGTCACACACCGTCTGCTGCAGCTCTGCACAGCGCACTGCTCACACACACACACACACACACACACACACACACACACACACACACACACACACACACACACACACACACACACACACACACACACACACACACACACACACACACACACACACACACACACGCAAAAAAGAACAAGTTGTGTATGTGTACCACTGACATAATGAGTGTTTCCCAGTAATTAACCACAGCATCCCTATAGTGGGGAAGGCTTTCGTTGAAAATAGCAGATCGACAAACTCACAACGTGTCGTGCTATGATCAGCCATTTTCAACGAAAGCCTTCCCCACTATAACAGAAAACAGAACGTACACTAATATGGAGCCTGAGGGACCACATGGGGTTTAACCCAGTAAGACCTGAGGCCGATTCTAATGTCTGTTGCTATATCAGTGGAGCTCAAGCTGTTTCGTGTCAAGGACTCCCAAAATGATATGTATTTGGCTGCCAATCCCCATCTCAAAATATTTCATTCCAGGGACCCGAGAAGCAAAAATAGCATATCTAGCACATGCACGAGCGCACAGCAGAGCTTAAATGACTTGAACTTTGACGTAACTAGAACTACTGCAAAAACAAAACCTTAGGTTCTCAAGGACTGTTGCACATGTGCAGACAAGAATCGTATGGTCTTATTGGTTCAGAGCCAAGATTGTATGGTCTTGGCGGCGCGGCGCGTTTCGAGCTTGTAGATCTGCTACTTTTGATGCTTTTGTGTGACACTGTAGTATGACCGGCATGTCGTGACACAAACAATAATAAATATACCAGTAAATATCCAGCATTTCAAGCAAGTGGAGAAGGGGTGTTTCTAGTAGAAGTAGAATTACCAGTGAGTGCGTCAGTGTGTTCGGTCAGATCAGACAGTTTAGCAGCGTGTCTCTTCTCTACAGTCAGTTGATATTCCAGGGTTTGTCTCACAGCTTCTCCTCTCTCCACCTCACACCTCAGCTTAGCGAGCTGGGACTGGAGACTGGACGTCTGAAACACACACACACACACACACACACACACACACACACACACACACACACACACACACACACACACACACACACACACACACACACACACACACACACACACACACACACACACACACACACACACACACACACACACCTTTAGAATGACCATTTGGAAATACACATAAAACAACATTTTAGATGTTCATAATTTGCGTGTTAGTATGAAGTCGTGTCCCACTCTGGAGAAGGACAACAGACACTACATGAAAACATTATCAGGATTATGATGGCGATTTCAGGGATATGTTGGACAGACTAGTGGCAAAAACATAACACAACATAGCTTGGTGGAGGTTTAACAATAAAATAAGAAGATTAAACATCCGTATTCTGGAAAAAATAGCAGATCTGCAAGCTCACAATGTGTCATTGCAATGCATTGTGAGCTTGTAGATCAGCCATTTTTGGTGAAGAAGTTTTGTGTAGATGGAAAAAAGCAGATAGACAACTCTGGTCTGGTTTACTAAGTTTTGAGGGTTTAAGAGGAGGAGAAGGAGATGGAGTAGAAGAAGAAGAAGAAGAAGAAGAAGAAGGAGTAGTGTGTACCTCCTGGTTATGTAGGGAGATCAGCTGTAGCTTGTCTTTCTCCAGCTGGTGAACTCTCCACCTCAGACCATCCTCGTTTCCCTCTACACATCCTTTGGTCCTCCCCGTCTCCTGCTGCTCCTCCTGCATCCCGCCTCCTCTCCCCTCTCTCTCCTCCTCCTCTGAATGTCTCCTCCTCTCCCCCCCACCTCCTCTGCTTCTATCTCTCGCCTCCATCTTCATGCCTCCTCCTCCTCCTCTCCTCTCTCCCTCCTTCCTCTTCTCCTGCACCTCCTCTGGAGCCACTCTACCTCTCCTCCTCTCCTCCTCCTCCCCTCTCCTCCCCCTCCCTCTCTCCTGCTGTCCTTTGGCTTTCAGGGTGACGGTGACGTCTTTCGGCCTGAGGAAAGAAGACAAACGTCACACAGTGTAAATGTACCTTTCATACTAATCTAAAGAGGCTAGAGTTTCATTAACACTGATACATGTTACCATATCTACATCAGGGGTCTTCAACGTTTTCAGGCCAAGGACCACCTAGCTGAGTGAGAGATGAAGCAGGGACCCCCTCTATATTGTATAAAATTGTGTTTCAGATTTAAAGGGGTGGTGCCATAGTTTTGCACTTTTTCTGTTTTTCATGTGTCTATGAGGTTGATAGAACTTCATTAAGCCCCCTGGTGGTGTTTTTATGGTGTTTTATGTCTTCTCTGACTATTTTGAGTTTCTTCCTGGAGGCTGAAACCTTGAGGGTCAAACGTGCCAATAGAAAAACAGCGCTTTAGTGACATAGTAAAAACATACCCTCCCCCTCGTTATCATAACACAACAGGTACGGGCATGAGGAGGCGGAGGGACTAGGACAGGTGGGTGGTGCTAATAAAAACATAATTTTAACAATTTCTGTACACTTTTTCACTTTTTTGAAAAAAATCTTCCTCCTAGTATAACCATAATACCTGAAGATTATGTTTCAGGGGGGGGGGGGGATCACTGAAAATCACGGCACCCCGTCTTTAACTTTTTTTGTTTACTTGGTCTGCTCTTTTTTCCCTCTACACCAAACACCTCTTTGCCAAAACATAGCCGATCGTTGTGAGCTTGTAGATCTATTTTTTGGTAAAGTTCTCCTTAGAAAAGGGATGCTAGGGTTCAAGTGGTTAAGGTATAAAAAAAAATCATATCACACAAAGATTTGGCGGACCCCCTGTAGTAACTCTGAGGACCCCCTAGGGGTCCCGGACCCCCTGTTGAAGACCCCTGATCTACATGATATAGGGCTGGGTCATATAGATACAATCATGCCACACTCACAATACTGCAGTTACAATATATAACTCAATATCGATATTGTGACAATATTGTGGGGATGACTATTGGCGATTTCACAAAATATTCTAAGTAATTTACACATATATAATAATGTAATAACTAAGACAAATAATAGAACAGCTAGAACAGTCAGGTAAGTTCATAAAATGGTATCACTTTACTGTAAAAAAATAGAAAGCAGGAAAAGGCTAAACTTCACATCTCATATCACAAATATCACATATCGAAAATGCCACACATCGGGCAAAACCAGCTATGTCCAAAATATTCACTTTTCAGGAAATGAAAAAAGAAACATGTTTTTAGAACAACACAATACTGGCTCGTCAAAGTTGGTATGACGACTTTATACATTGTCTTACTTGAATGTGTCCTTATATTATCATCACTTTACCCAGATAAAGCACAAGTGGAGTTAGGGCGCGCTCCCACCAAAACATGGTCGGCTAGCGTTCAACGCAGGTTGTGCGCGGCCACTGTTTTTTCCAGCCAGCGGATTCAAAAAAATGGGAGTGACGCACCTGTCACTCACTTTCAAGACCCTCCCCGTTTCCCGTACCGCCTTCCGCCTTCAGTCGTGTAGAGCGGATAAACGCTCTACACGACTGCTCTTGCGTGAATCCACGCATTTACATTGACAAAGCATTGGGAGTGCCCCCTTAGGAGGTTTTTGACCATTAAATTGGGGATTGGTTCTTTTTCCGTCTGACTTTGACGTTCTAATCAATGATGGATAAAACAACTATCTCCAAAGTTGGAGTTAGGGCGCGGTCCCACCGCACTTTTATTTTAAAAATAAAAAAGTGGAAAAATGGACTTAGCTGGTTTCTGCCCGACAGATCACAATATGAGGATGATGTCCAGCCTTACATGATAATAAACCAAATGTTTTATGGTCATGGATTCACCAGGACCCTGGATGGCTTGATTCTAGGCTTAAAATAATTGATATAAATATTTTTGGAAATCTCTATAGGAAAAAAATGCATTGGCTTTCTCTGAGTGGAACCAGAAAATGGCCGCCACTGCTATGCCCTATAAAGCTATGGGGTTTAAGGGGATGAACAAACCCTGATAACGATGAATGTCCAGGTGATTGTCTATGTTATAACATAATCATGGAGTGTTTATAGTTGATGCTGTAAACTGTTGATGATTATTAAGTTAAAGGACGACTTCACCCCTTTTCAACCTGTCTTCATATAATTGGTCCTCACTAATACTCATGATAAAATGGTAAAAAAAAAAATCTACTCAGTCTGTGTCTCAGAGGAGGGCTGTGGACAGTTCAGAGTCCCGTCTACCAGTGACATCATCAATGAGGAATCCAAGCTAATAGAAACTGCAGGCTTTCTATTCCTGGAAAGTTGCAATGCAATAAAAGAAGCCTTTGTTCTTGTGTTAATAAAAATCTAAATAAAAAAAATTAAATCTTGTTGGAAAAAAAAATCATGCCTAACGATGATGTCACTGGTAGACGGGTTTCTGGACTGTCCACAGCCCTCCTATGAGACACAGACCAAGTAGAAAAAAATGGTATCATTTTATCATGAGCATTAGTGAGGACCTATTATATGAAGATAGGTTGAAAAGGGGTGAAGTCGTCCTTTAATCCATTAAGACCTACCTGGAACGCATCTGTGTCATCTTAGATTCGAGCTATAACCATTATTTTGTACTTTGGCTATTCAAAAATAGCAGATCTACAAGATCATTGAAGATCTACAAGCTCATAGTGCGGCACCAAGTGTCGCACTATGAGCTTGTAGATCTGCTATTTTTTGAAAATCTTTGAATATCAATTTTTCAAAGCGAACATTTGTAACTGTCAAACTTCTCAACAAATGTCTGAAAAACTATTGTTGCTATATCTTCTTCCATGTAAAGGACCCCCATCTCAAAATATGTTCCAGGGACCCCCAGAAGCAAAGATTTGAGTTAAACATTTTCGCTTTGAAAAAATAATATATACATATTCAAAGATTTGCACAAATTTTCTCGATTTTTCAAAAATAGCCAAAGCATAAAATAATGGTTAAAGTGGTTAAACAGATGCGTTCCCAGTCTTAAAGGGTTAATATTCCTCGTCCTCACCTTGCTGTGTGTTCCTC
Organism: Gymnoscopelus microlampas; assembly: GCF_963454915.1. NCBI lineage: Eukaryota > Metazoa > Chordata > Actinopteri > Myctophiformes > Myctophidae > Gymnoscopelus > Gymnoscopelus microlampas. Next base: position 3,125,199 of record NC_139948.1, read on the forward strand.
AGAGTGTTTGTCAGTAGAGACGTTCTGTCCAGCATCGTGAGCCCTTTCTCGCTCAAACCGTCTCCTCCGACTCGATGCTTCAGACATTATTCCATTGGTCAGCAAGTCTATACTCTCACTGATGGAATGAAATGTAATGTAATTACAGTAAATCCAGACATGGAACAGTGAATTATAGACCAATTATTTGTTTACTAACATTGAGCCTGGACGCACAGGTGATTGTTTCACGCAATCAATTCCCAACCTGTTTCGGGGTGCACTGGTTTCAGCACACCCCAACCCCCTCTTGTGTGTGTTGGCTAGTGAGACGCGTCCTAACGAGACCTGATATAATGGGTTTCGTTGCGCGCATACTGGCTGCACGCAGCCAGTATGACGTCGTCTGTTAAGGGGTCTATAGGATCCAAAAAATGAAACAGCTTAGCCATTTTACCACAACAGTGAAGTCTGTAACACTTTACTTATAGGTTGGGTCTATTAATGCATTATAACAATGCATTATAATGCACTTATATGGCTTCATAACACTCGTTATAAATGTTTATAATTAGCGGTGGTGGAATGTAGCTAAGTACATTTACTTAAGTACTGTAATTAAGTACAATTTTGAGGTATTTCTACTTTACTTGAGTATTTCCAATCTCCAGTACTTTTACTTCTACTCCACTCTCGGATCTCGGATCCAAATATTGTACTTTTACTCCACTACAATTATTTGAAAACTTTAGTTACTAGTTACTGTGCAGATATAAATTATTATATTTCAAAACATACATTAACCACTTTAGCCCTATTTTATACCTAGGCTATTTGAAAATAGCCGATCTACAAGCTCACAACGCATGCGACGCGTTGTGGGCTTGTAGATCTGCTATTTTCAAACATTTTAGTACTTTTACTTTTGGTAATTTAAAGGTAGGGTAAGTGATTTGCGTTGGTTAAAATAATTGTTAAATAGCTCTATATTCTGATAGTACTCATTGCTATAGAGTGTTTGTTCAGTATTAGGAGTCTCCTTGTCTCTCCACCTCTTTATTAAACAGAAAATGCATTTTCGTTTCAGTTTCATTTCCAATTTTATCCAAACCAGGACAGAGAACTCAATCAGGATACAGATTAAACAAGTGAAATCGGAAGTGATGACACTAAGAAATGAGCAGACAAAATTGGAACTGGAACACTATACAAATTAAGCTTAAAAATGGGTACTTTCACCTGATTGGCTGAGATTTTGACACCTACCGAAAAATGTATTTTCTGTTTATTAAAGAGCTGGAGAGACAGGGAGACATCTGTTACTGAAAAAACACTCTATAGCAATGATTACTATCAGAATATAGTATTTTAACCTTTTAACAAAATACTTTTTGTTTTAACCAAAAAATATCACTTACCCTACCTTTAAGTACATGTTGATACCAATACTTTTGTACTTTTACTCAAGTACATTTTGAATCCTGGACTTTTACTTGTATCAGAGTATTTTTATTTTGTAGTATTAGTACTTTTACTTAAGTAAAACATTTGATTACTTTTTCCTCCACTGATAATTAGGCATAACAACTTATAACAAGGTTTATGATGTATTATAAGTGCTGGGTCATCATGCATTATTAAGCTCAGGCTCGGCGGAAAAACACATCATAATAACTACCATACTTATAGTCACTTATAAAGTGTCTTTGTTATACGTTGTTACGCATAATAATTATAAACATTTATAACTAGTGTTATGAAGCCTTATAAGTGCATTAATGCATTAGTAATGTGATTATAATGCACTACTATAGACACAACCTTTATGTAAAGTTTTACCGTGAATTATTTAACAGCAGATTGACTTGCATTCCAGTTAACGCACCTGCAATGACTATTAAGAGAGTAACTGGTTTAATGTTATGCTTCATGTCCAGTAAACTCACTAATAACGATGAGATTGTTGACATGTTGAAATGTTTTACTTAAGTAAAAGTATCAATACCGCAATGCAAAAATACTACTTGTTACTGTTACAAGTAAAAGTCCGGTATTGAAAATGTACTTGAGGAAAAGTACAAAAGTATTGGCATCAAAAATCAAAATATACTTAAAGTACCAAAAGTAAAAGTACTCTTATTATGCAGAAGGGTTTCTTTCAAATGTATAGAAATCTTTTGAAAATAGCAGATCTACAAGCTCACAATGTGTTGCATCGCAACGTGCTGTGAGCTTGTAGATCTGCTATTTTCAAATAGCCAAAGTAAAAGTGGAGTAAAAAAATAATAGTTGCCTCTGAGATGTAGGGGAGTAGAAGTAAAAGTATTGAAAATTGGAAATACCTAAAGTAACAGTACCTAAGTAGTAAAGTAAATTAAAATTGTACTACTTCAGTAAATGTACTTCGTTACTTTCCACCACTGGTCATTGTTGATCAAACAACAACAGGTGGTTGGTATCAGGGGAAGCTGTTGCTGGGCTCCCGTACACTTGTTGCCAGGTGTTACACCCACGCTAGTGACCTATCGAATAACCGCACACTGTGTAGGCTGGTGTTTGAGGTTGTTTGGTTTAACAACACTTTTTAATATTTAGTTTTATTTTAAATAAAAACTACAGTATCACCAACCAGTACTAGGGTTAAGTTAAGTGTAGAGGGGGAATAGAAAATAATAATAATAAATAATAATAATAATAATGGTAATAATAACCAGAGCAGCAGTTTATCTAGGATTTAATTCAAGTTGTTGATAGGCTGTCGTGATAAACAATTAAATCACATCTCTTGGGGAATGTATTTCTTATGCAATTTAAATAATTCATCTTTTAACGTAGAAGAGAATAACGCGCCCGGAGTCACTGACTTCGATAGGTCACACATTTCACCATGACACCGCCATCTATGAAGTAAACCAAAACAGAGACGCAGCGGATACAAAACACAACGTTTATCTCATTAGTTCGTTCAAAACAGCCGCTTATTCAACTCATACAGTTGTATGGTTCAACTCTACATACTTGTGAGGACATTCTAACACAATCATTTTGAGAAAGATTCTTGAAAAACACTTACAGAAAAAATCTCCTCACGAGCCGTTTGAATGTGACGCCATCTTTAGCGTCCTAAGTGACGCTGTGGCCTCACGTCACCTGGTTCTGTTTCCATTCTGAATGAACTCATGAGTTCCGGTATAGAGCCCGCCTACTGTATCCGGTTTGTTTCATGCTCAATAGCATGTTTCTTCTTGACATCAAACTATCTGTATGTCCGGCTGGTCCAACCGTCTTTTGTCTCCTGAGTTCTGATTGTTTTAGTGACCTCAGCAGGGGTAAAAAGTAATGAAGTATTTACTCAAGTACTGCACTTCAGTAAAAGTTGTAGGTATTTTTACTGGAATATTTACAATTTACAATTTTCAATACCACTACATTTCAGAGGCAAATATTGTACTTTTTACTCCTCTACAATGAATTGAAAACTTTAGTTACTACTGTAGCTACCTTGTAGATTTTGGTTATTACAAAACATACATTAACCACTTCAGCCCTGCAGCCTACTTGGCTATTTGAAAATAGCCGATCTACAAGCTCACAACGCACGCAATGTGCCACGTCGTGAGCTTGTAGATCTGCTATTTTTAAAAGATTTTAATTACATTTTATACATTCTAAATACATTTGAAATACCTCACTTTTACTTAACAGAAGTATAAGTATTTCTATTTCTGCATTGGTATTGATACTTTTAAGTAAAACAATTGGAGCACTTCTTCCACCACTGGACCTCAGTGTGCAACAGCACTGTCTCTCAGATCTATTATAATGAAATCATTGTTGTATGGATCTAATTCCTTATTGAAATAGCCTGGGACCAGACGAATCTGCGTGTGCAAAAAAAAATGCACTCTGCAATTTGGGTCTGGCCGCTCCATAGAGAATCCATTTCCTGCTCCAGAAGACGGGGGTAACCAATCAGGGCCCAGTATTCGAATATGGGAGACTGTAATTGGTATGTTGGTTTGTAGGTCTAACCAATTGCGTCGAGAGTCATTGTTTTGATCCCGCCCCCTTGGAAAAAAAACGTCCTCATAGAAGCACCAGACTCATATCCACGCAGTGATATAGTATGTCTACGCCAGGCTATTATTGAAAGTCTATAAACTTGATGCAGTGATAACTCACTATAGAGATATTCAGCTGTATTATGTTCAAATAGTGTACCAGACCACCGTGAACATAAATATGCTGACCCCAGCATGTCTATTCTTGGGGGAGCATTTGCCAAAAATAGCAGATCTACAATCTCCCAACGCGTCACAACGTGACGGGTCGTGACGCGTTGGGAGATTGTAGATCTGCTATTTTGGGCGAAAAGATTTGCCTTTGACAGAAAAAACGAAAAAATACAGTTGCAACTCAGCTTTGTTTTACTAAGAATTGAGAGTTCAAGTGGTTAATTCTCCATAAAGTCATTAGTCTCACCATAGACATGATAACAGATGTCATCCTACTGATATGCCTGGTGTTACATTCAATGTAGGGGATAGAACTGTGTGGAAACAATTCAGAGAATGAATCAATGACATCTATAATATTATCCTTGTGTCAGGCTTTATTTCATTTTAGATACTTTTTAGATCAAGTTATTTTGTCAAAGTGGTCTATTCAATCACAAAGATGTAAAAAACTAATGTAATCCAAGCCTGATAAAAAAAAAGCATAATTGTCTCCACTGTACAAACCTCCTGTAATGTAAAACATAATATACAAAACCACACAATCCAAGAATATTACAAATTAGTGCAACAAAGGACATAATATTCTCACCTCCTGAATCTGATTTACAATATTGATTTGTAATATTTGATATTACTTTTAATAATTATATAAATACAAATTTTCATTGAATGTAAATATTTCATTTTGAACACAAAGCTGGACAAGATGAACAATCTAGAATCTAGGATTACCTTATATTAAAATGTATAAACCATAAAACAAATCAAAGTGTATCAGTAGTTGATATTAAATGTATTTAAACATAAGATGAATCAAAGTGTATCAGTAGTTGATATTAAATGTATTTAAACAAGATGAATCAAAGTGTATCAGTAGTTTATATTAAATGTATTTAAACATAAGATGAATCAAAGTGTATCAGTAGTTGTCCAGCAGTAAATGTTGACTAAACAAAACATAAACAGCTACTTATTGAATCTGCATTAAAACTCTTCATATGGATTTGATCCATTTCCCTCCAGAAACATGCAGGAAAGACAATTACACTAACTTCTGTCACAACATGTTTCTGAAACAAGAACATCTGAAAAACCTAAGCCTGATTTTCAAACACGACGAAAATAGCTGATCTACAAGTTCACAATGCGACACATCGTGACCCGTTGTGAGCTTGTAGATCGGCTATTTTATGTATGTATTTATTTGAGAGGTTTAAAACATTCAAATGTTATCTTTTATATTTCTTATTTGGTTGGGATGCCAGTCAGGTTTCTCTCTTGGCATGTAAGATTGGTCAGTTTGTTTTGTTTATATTTTTGTACTTTAAATGTTTAAAGGGGCTACACCATGAATTTAAAAAAAATATATTATATATAAATATTGCCCCCTAATACGTTTTAAACAGGTTGTAAGCCTAAAAAACATCCAGATATTTTTTCTCACAATCCAGGGACGTGCTGGCCACTGGGAAATTTGGGACAATTCCAGAAAGGCCTCTCCATTTCAGGCCGACCAGGCCGGCCGTAAAAAAAAAACGGCCGAAATTAAGAATCCGGGCCTCTCTATCTGAGATTCCCAGGCTGAATTAGGGGCCCAGCACGTCCCTGTACACAGGTTACAGGTTAAACTGCATGCTACACAGGTTACATGTTAAACTTCATGCTACATAGGTTATGTTAAACTGTATGCTACACAGGTTACATGTTAAACTGCCTGCTACACAGGTTACATTTTAAACTGTATGCTACACAGGTTACATGTTAAACTGCATGCTACACAGTCAGGTTACATGTTAGACTGCATGCTACTGCAGGTTACATGTTAAACTGCATGCTACACAGGTTACATGTTAAACTGCATGCTACACAGGTTACATGTTAAACTGTATGCTACACAGGTTACATGTTAAACTGCCTGCTACACAGGTTACATATTAAACTGCATGCTACACAGGTTACATGTTAACAACTTTGATCATGGAGAGGGCCACTATATTTCAACACTCACTCCAGACGGCCACATTGCATATACTGTCGGGCCTTCTATGTCACACAAGAGTAGCAAAAATAGCAGATCTACAAGCTCAAAATGTGTCGCAGTGCGACACGTTTTGAGCTTGTAGATCTGCTATTTTTGAATTGGAATTCAGATTTTTTTGTGCTATTTTTGAATTGGAATCCTGAAAAGTAACATTTTTATTTAATTTCAAATGCATGTAGTTATACTAATGTTAACTTTATGAACTTAAATACAAATACATTGTACATAAAAAAGATAATTAGAATTATAATACTAGTCATTAAGCTACTAATAGACTAAAGTAATGAAAGCGGGTCATGAATTGTAACAGCTGAAATCAATAATATATCAGTATTCCGATATTAACCTGCGGGCCACATTAAGTGAAGGTGAGGGCCGCATGTGGCCCCCGGGCCGCCAGTTGCCCATGTATGGAGTCACTCGCAACGTTGCCAAGACATTAGTGCTGAATTGTCAGATGTCATGAAAGCTATGAAGAAGCTGTGAAGAACACCCTGCTCTACTTCACCATTTTGAGGTTCACACGGAACAGTGTGTCTCACACATGTTGAAGTGTCTCACACACGTTGAAGTACTATGTGTCTAGTCAGGAGTTTTTACTTCTCCAAAACTGCACAGAGCTGGCTGACCATTTCAATGACGATGTCTGGGTTGTGAGCTGAATAGAATGTTAAAGTTCTATGCAAGGCCACAATGCACACGCCATTCACGTTTCTGTACGACAGAATGGAAAGCATTCTAAAAAATAAGAATACACAGTTTGGGGTCCTTCTTCATCTCTCTATCAGCTAGGGGGTCCTTGACCTGAAAAACTTTGAAGACCCATCTACATAAAAGCGGAAATACGTCATCCAGGCGCACAAACCTACCCAACTATACCCCCAACCCTGTGAGACCGTGTTGGTGTGAAGGACAGTAGCAATTTAGGCAACATAAGTTAAACCAGTCTAGCAAAAGTGTACATACTTCATATAATTTATATGATTCATAAATCATTCATGAATCATTATCTATGAATCGATAATGATTCATAGATAAGCCCTAATAAAAAGCCCGTCAACAGAACCTGCTGTAGCAAGTTCACAATTTTGAGTGTTACTTGCATAGTCTAAATGTAAACCACACTTAACACCCACTGTCTGAGAAACGTTTACATTTCCTTCTTCTGCTGCGTGTTTTTAAAAGTGTTGCATAGCGAGTGCTGACAACTTAATTTGCTATTTTCGTGCCTTTTATACTTGGAGACTGCCATGCTCAACTAAAACATTTTCAGCATTTTCAAACAGCGACCTAACCTACATTGTATTGAATGAGAGCAGGGTGGAGAGCAACTGTGGTTCAGCAAGACCGATATTTAAATAAGAGAAGGGCAATTGCTCCTGTGAAAGCAAACAGGCAGGTGCTCAAGCTCTGGTTGGATCCTATGTGTGCACAGGTTACAGGTTAAACTGCAAAGAATCCGGGCCTCTCTATCTGAGATTCCCAGGCTGAATTAGGGGCCCAGCACGTCCCTGTCACAATCTGACTGTCTGTCATTCCAAGCTTTTTCAGCTGCAATACCAAAACGTCCTATTGGGCAGGGGGGAGCTACTGAGCAATTCTGTCTGGCCATCATCAATGCAAAATCAGGGCAAGTGACATCACTTGCCCTGCCATTCTGAAATGGCCTGTTCAGACACGCCCATTCAGGAAATCCATGAAATGAGCATGAATGACTGAATGTTAAAAAAAAATATTTTTTTTTGTACAAGAGACACTGGGGAGCCCAAAAAATACTAAAAACCTAAAAAAAAAATGAAATTTATGGTGTATCCCCTTTAAATCAAACCCTACAAAATAATGCACCTGTTAAAATGCACTCTACACACTGAATGACCACATCCAATCCAATAAGAACCATACAAGCGCACAATATGAACCAATATAATCCTATATCCTATTTAAAGACGTTTACAGAAACATATTCACATAGTTAAATACCTTCGCAAAACAATTACCACAGTGCTAAAGTCAATAGAACAAAAATAATCCAACTCTAAATTCAACTATGGGGTTTTTGTTTTGCTTTTTTTAGTCCAGGTTTCTCATAGAAAAACAGAAAATCATGGTAAATTAGTTTCAGTTCATTTGGTGTAAATAAACATAAACAGTGAGCAGAGTGGATATGAAGATGATTTGATCATAGACGACTGTCACTGATGATGAATGAACACTTTGATAAAGTATTGTCTTACTTTATACAACATAATAACCTGCCACTGCTCTCCTGAAAATGAGAGTGTGTCATTAGTCTCCTGCACTAATGAGAGCGTTGCTCCACTGATCCTCTCTACATAATATCTATATTCTTAGTTGACTGGAGTCTCCCAGGGATCTGTATGTCATCCCCTCCTTTTGTCCATCTACAGTACACCAAATAGCCGATCTACAAGCAAGCTTGGCTATTTTTGCTGAATGTTCATCCCCAGAATAGGGACACTAAGGTTTCATGTGGTTAAAGTGTTGTGTACGTATGTACGCACGCACGCACGCACGCACGCACGCGCGCGCGCACAAACACGCACACACACGCACACACACGCACACACACACACACACACACACACAAATCACTGTACACAACGCTTCCTCCCAGATGGCTCTGCTTGGCAGACTTTGATATCAGTAGTTATGTTATCACCTGTATTTCCGTTACAGAAATAAGGATAGAGTTTTTCAGTGAAAGTGTCTTTATGAGTGTAGATGTGAGTCATGTCTTCAGGATCGTAGAAGGACACCTCCCCCCTGTCATAGTCCAACTCCACTCTGATCTTCTGAGGATTCCTCTTCAGTGGGAGGGTTTTTCCACACCCATTAGTGTACTTCCCACTTCTCTGATATAAACACCAGATTCCATAGGCTGGTGAGGCATGTCTCTCTCCCTTCCTGTCAACAGACTCTTTAGCCAAACCTATATTCCAGTCAGAATGCTCTCCAACCTCTACCTCCCAGCTGTGTTTTCCTGAACTGAAACCCTCTGAACCTAGAACAGTGGAATACTTAGTGTTCCTCTCTGGGTTGTCAGGAAGCTGCTGCTTTGTGTCTGTACGTCTCACACTGGTCAGGTCTTCAGACAGACAGAGCGAGTCGTCTGCTGTGTTTGGATCCAGAATGACAGGAGTGAACTTGACCCTCTCCTCCATCTTCTCCCACACTCTGAAGGTCAGGTTTTCCAGGTGTTTGGCCACGTCTATCAGAGCTCCAGAGACCAGCTGTGGATCTGACAGTTTACACTGGACTCTGGCGCTGGTCTGAATGTGTTTATAACTGCTGAGAAATTACACACTGGGTTTCTGCAGCTCTTGTTCTACAGCAGAGATGCTGTCTGAGAGAGAGGAGATCTGATCTTGAATGATCTTCATCTCTCTGCTGACAATATTCCCCTTCTGCTCCTCTTCCTTCCTCAGAGCTGCCAGTCTGCCCTTCTCTTCTTCTCTCAGGAACTGGTGGATCTTTTCAAACTCTGCTCTGATCTGCTTCTCTGTGGTCACCACCTGCTTCTTGTTGTGTTGAACCACTTCACTGTATGTCTGTTCAACCTTTTTGTATTTGTTCCTCTTGTCCTTTAGAGACTTGAGGTCAGGCTTCAGTTTGTCCTTCAGGTTATTGACTGCTTGTTCTACATGAACCAGAGTGTGACCAGTGGGGTGAGGAAAGTCACAGATAAGACACACAGCTCTCTGTTCTTCCTCACAGAACAGTTTAAGCTCCTTTGGATGTTTACTACACAACACCTTGACTTCCTCCTCAGGTGACTTAGATTTCTGTGTTTCAACAGAACAGTCAGCTAGTTTCTTCAATGTAAAGTCAATAAGTAGACCCTTTGATGTTTTTCTCTTACAAATGGGACAGTTCTTGTTTTCATTTTGTTCCCAGAATGTTTTCAGACAGTTATAACAGAAGCTGTGATGACAGCTTAGAGATACAGGATCTCTGAAAGTCTCTACACACAAGGAACATTCAAGAGAAATGTTCTCTGTCATTTCCTTTGGTTTGTGAAGACTCGCCAGTTCACATCCAACTTCAACTCAGTGATCAGTGAGTCTCCAAACAGTGCTGCCAAGAAAACAAATGTTCTGTTGTGAGGATTTGTTCTCAAGTATTCAAGAAGTGTGATTTTCTCTATTTTCTTCAGTATAAAAGTATTCTTCAATGACAATATTAAACATTTATATTCCCCTCAATGTTGTATAAACCTGTATTGTTGTGTATAAATCTTACAGCTTATAATGGCAATACAGCCCAGTTCAGCAATGACAACTTTTGCGCATAGCAACACAATGCATTGAGAGCTTGTAGATCAGCTATTTTCTGTGAATGTCACCTCCTGAGGGTCAAAGTAGTTAATGGGTAACCCATGCAATTATAGTGAGTAGTTAATCATTGCTGTTTGATACAAACATCATTGTAGTCATATGCATGTATATGATTTATAGTATTTCATTTTTTTAAAGTTTAATGTTCAGAAATAACTAATTCATGTACCAGGTGTAAAACAAAACCAAAAACAAAGGGCCAGGGTAAGTAGGAGAAAAACTATTCTACTATTTCTGGAAAAACAAAAATAGCTCAATCTTTACAACAATATACAATCAAGGAGCAGTATTTCATTTTGTGTTAGCCCGGTGGTCATGTCTTTACAACTGTCTAAGAGTAAAGATCCATACAAGGTTCTGTAGAAAGTTATTAACTGTCAGACAGTTGGAAGATCTGATTATAAAAAAATGTTTTAAAACAATCACAGAGCCATAATGACGTTTTCACAATTCATCATTACAAAGAACATGACTTTTTTTTTCCAGAAACAAGTTTATGAAGTGATGGTGATTGATTACATGAGTGAATCAATGTGTATGTTCAGGGATGGATTCTAAAGCTAATACAAAATAAGTATAATTTGTAAGCCAAGGAAATGAATTGTCTGATTTTATTTGGACTCGTCCCCTCTAAATCCCCACTGGGATCTTTGCCTACAAACTGAACTATTTGAAATCACACAAAAAGTACTCAATGTTTACAGTCTTTAAACTTACCCCACTCAACAGCGGTCTTCAGTTAGTTTGATGTGTTTTTTACAGTAGTTTTAATGTTGAGAGATTCCACTAGATGGCGATCATGTACCACCTGACAGAAAGAGAGTAAATGACACAGATCCATGGAGGGATAATGACAAAGTAGGAATATTATAATGAAAGCCTCTGAACACAGGGACATTCAATAGAAGATTATTTCTCTGCCATTTCCTTTGTTTTGTAAAGTATCTTTAAATAGCAAGACTTACCAGTTCACATCCAACTTCAACTCAGTGATCAGTGAGTCTCCAAACAGTTCTGTAGAGAAAACAAATGTTCTGTGGTCAGGGTTTCTGCTCAAGTTTTCAAGTGTGATTTTCTCCATCAGTATACAAACTATCCTTCAATGAAAAGATTAAACCATAAATATTCTCTTCAATGTCCTGTACACATGTATACATACGCTTGAGATTGCATCACTGCAAAGTTTAACAATGATAATACTGTCAATTATCTAAACCACTTGAATCCTATACTTCCCAGCAATAAAGAGTTATGACTCCTGTAATAACATGTAAACATCTTGGAACTCTGGAAACGCTGAACATAATTAATAGAACCATGTTTGAATTTTGTATTGTTTCTTGTAAACGTATGGACAGCGTGCGTGCGTGCGTGCGTGCGTGCGTGTGTGTGTGTGTTTGTCACAGCTGATATCTGTCATGTCAGGCAAGAAGAATATGAAACTATTTCAATGTCTTGGTTTGATCTTCTACAGAATACATACTGTAGAATGTAGAACCACAATGGAAACAAGTCCCCAGGACTTTTTTTGTGTTTTCCTTTTAGCCTTTTAGCCTAAATACTTTAGTACCTATGACTAATAAAGTATTCACTCAATCAGGTAATATGTGTATGTGTGATATAATATATTCAGTTTAATGTTCAGACATAATTGATGTTCCAGGTAAAAAAAAATAAGTAAAAAAGAAAATAAATTAAAACCCATTCAAAACACATTTGAATATTTCATTATATTATATACTATATTTAATAAATACCCTTTTTTGCCGGGATGGCTTGGTTCCAGGCTTAAAACAATTCATATCAATATTTTCGGGGGGGAAATAATGGGTTTTCTATCTGTGTTAACACAAAATGGACTGATTCGCCCTATAGAAAAACTATTCTATTATTTCTGGGAAAAGTTAACATAGTTCATCTTTACAAAATGTAAATATGATCTGATTCTACTCACAGTGAATATCTACAGTGTATTTCAACACACTATAACACTGGCCTTCAGTAAGTTTGTTTTGATCATTCTGATGTCATGAAGAACATACTGTACCATGTGATGTGTTCTTTACAGTAGTTGTAAGGTTGAGAGATTCCACTAGATGGCAGTCATTATTTGCCACCTGAGACAAAGAGAGAGAAAGACACATAGATAGAATGGATGAAGACACAATATGAATGTAATGTATTCTCATTGGAGAAAAACAGTACTCTCTATGTGGTTTCTGGTTCAGGCCTTACTTGTCAGGACCCCAAGAGAAACAAGCCCCTAGGGATTTTTGTGTTATCCTTTTAACAATTATTGAAAATCGTACAGCTGTACTGTATACAAACTGTAAATAAAGTAGGCTACTCAATCAATCAATCAAAAGGAGTCCTGTGTGTTCATGGTCCTTGTCTGTAGACTAAAGGGCCATTCACACTGAGCACTAGAACTATATCTATAAACAAGTCGTTTTAAAAAGTCAGTGGATGGCAGAGTTCACACCAACTACATACAAAAATGACAATGGTTAATAGTATAGTTATAGTTATCGTTAGTTAGTGCTCAGTGTGAATGGCCCTTTAGAGTTTTAATCGGTGAATATCTTGCAGTAGAAATGTAGTCACACAGCGTCAGATACAAGTTACAGATACAAAGACAGTTAGGTGAGCTGAGAGAGAGAGAGAGAGAGAGAGAGAGAGAGAGAGAGAGAGAGAGAGAGAGAGACGTCAGAGTATAAATCAAACATGACTGCCGTGGGTGTGCTCTGCCTGTTATGCCTCAATGGCGCGAGTGTGCGTGTCTGTCTGTCTGTCTGTCTGTCTGTCTGTCCGTGCGTGCGTGCGTGCGTGCGTGCGTGCGTGCGTGCGAGAGAGAGAGAGAGAGAGAGAGAATATTTCTTATGAACCATTTAATGCATACTATAAGAGTCATCAATAGATTAACATGGTTTATTATTCTCATACTTCTTTGATTCCTATAAGTATAATGTCAAATTTACGATGAGGAAAGTCACCATGTTTTGTTGTAAAAGGTAGAATAAGTGTCTCCCTGTCTCTTTCAGAATTGAATAGTCCTGCTACTCACACACACATGCATAAACATACATGCCCCTCTCTACCTATAAGAACTCATTACAACACAAACATCCACCCACACCCTCACATATGTGAACAGCTTCCTCCTCCATGTCTCCAGTACCAAGCTCTGCACCATGGCTGACCAGGCCTTCTGCTTGGCTGCACCACGCTGTGTAACAGCCTTACTAACAGCTTAAGGACACTGCAGACCCTGCACTCTTTAAGACTAAAATCATTTTTTATCCAGAAAGGCTTTTTTTGTGGAAAGGTGTCAACTCATCCCACTGGCTATAAAAAGTCTTAACATGTAGAGGCTCATTGTTTTAAGTTACATATTAAATCAAAAAGATGAATAATGGAATGATGGCTGGAGCTCAAATGTAGAAGACAGACTCATGGAGTAAAGTCTTCTGTACTGTTTAGTTACTATATTTGGCTCATTATGTTTTCATTCTGCTTGTCTGAACATTGTCCTTTCTCAGAGTAAACTGAGATATAGGTCTGGTCAGGAAAGACAGGAGAATATGCATGAGTGCATGAACCAGGATCAGCTGAGAGAAGTCCTTATTTTTGTGCCCCTTCCCTTCCTCTATACACTACCACACCAGCACACATTATATTTCCCCTTCCTCTATAAACTACCACACAGCACACATTCTAATGGCCCTTCTTCTATAAACTACCACACAGCACACATTCTAATGCCCCTTCTTCTATAAACTACCACACCAGCACACATTCTAATGCCCCTTCTTCTATAAACTACCACCAGCACACATTCTAATGCCCCTTCCTCTATAAACTACCAACTTAACACACATTCTAATGCCCCTTCTTGAGGTGATTCCTGGCTGAATTTCAAAGAACCAAAAGGATGAAGTCAATTAGTCAAATGATTTGGTGTGATACTGGAGAGGAAAAAGCTGTTAAAACAGTCATATGGAATAACACAAAACACACTCACTGACATAAAGGACCTTACTGTAATTCTCACCTTGTACAGTGCAAAGCGGACACTGGTTCTTAATGTGTCTTTAACCATTTTACAATGAATTCCAAGAGTAAAGTTCTATAGACAATTATGTTACAATTAAAATAAATGTAACATTACAATTCTGCTTTTGTTTGGACTCGTCCCCTCCAGATCCCCCACCCACTAGGATCTGTATAGACTGAACTCTTTGATTTCACACAAAAAGTACTAAATGTCTCCAGTCTGTCTACAGTGAATATCTACAGTGTATTTCAACATACTGAACACTGTCCTTCAGTTAGTTTGGTTTGACCATTCTGCTGTCATAAACATACCATGTGATGTGTTCTTTACAGTAGTTTAATGTTGAGAGTTTCCTTTAGATGGTGAACATTAGCTTCCTGAGAGAAAGAGAGAGAAAGACACAGAGATAGAAGGAGGGATGAAGACACAAGACACAGTGTGAGAAATACAAAGTTAAACACATTATGGATATGTAATGTATTCTCATTGGAGAAAAATCCTGAAACATTAGAACTCTGTACACAATATAAATCTATGTAGTTTCTGGTACAGTCCTTACTCTGTACACAATATGAATCTATGTGGTTTCTGGTTTGTGGTCCTGTGTGTTCATGGTACTTGTCTGTAGACTTTGAGCTTTAATTTTTGAGTATCTAGTAGAAATGTAGTCTCACAGCGTCAGATACAAGTTGATAACCAGTAATATGATTCTATATTTCCTGGTTAAAGTGGTGAGCTGGGCGGGGAGACAGAGAGACAGAGAGAGAGGTTGCAAAAACCTTCATAAAGAACAACTTATCATGTCAACATATCACATCATCATTACAAAAGAATGTGTGTGCGTGCGTCTGTGTGCGTCTGTGCATCTGTGCGTGTGTGTGTGTGTGTGTGTGTGTGTGTGTGTGTGTGTGTGTGTGTGTGTGTGTGTGTGTGTGTGTGTGTGACATGCACATAATATTGCTTATGAACCATTTTGCCATTGTAGTAATACATAAGAGTCATCAAGTATAATAAAAATGGATTTAAATGGTTTATTACTTCTTTGATTCATAATGTCAAATTTACTAGTGGAACCAAACGATAAGGAAAGTCACCATGTTTTGTTGTAAAAGGTAGACTAAGTGGCTCCCTGTCTCATTCAGATTTGAATAGTCCTGCTTCTCACACACAAACATACATGCCCCTCTCTACCTATAAGAACTCATTACGCCACAAACATCCACCCACACCCTCACATCTGTGAACAGCTTCCTCCTCCATGTCTCCAGTACCAAGCTCTGCACCATGGCTGACCAGGCCTTATGCTTGGCTGCACCACACCAGTGGAACAGCCTTCCTAACAGCTTAAGGACACTGCAGACCCTGCACTCTTTTAAGACAGGCCTAAAATCATTTTATCCAGGAAGGCCTTTTTGTGTAAAATTGTATGTAATTATTGTCAGCAATATTCTTTAAGCTTGACACCATTTTCTAACCCTTTGTGAGTCTTGTTTATAACTCTGTAGCACTCTGAGATTCCCTGTAAACAAAAAGTGCAATATAAATAAAACTATTATTATTATTATTATTATTATTATTATGCTAAATGGGTCAGAAAAAGTCTAAAAACTAGACTTGGTATATTGTACTATAACCAGTCGTGTAAAGTAACCAAGTAAATTTACTCAAGTACTATACTTAAGTACAATTGTGACATATTTTTACTTTACTTGAGTATATCCAATTTTCAATACTTTTACTTCTACTCCACTACATTTCAGAGGCAAGTTTTGTACTTCTACTGCAGTAGCCTACAATTATTTGACAACTTGACTTACTACTTACTTTGAAGATTTGGATTTTATATTACATTACATTACATTACATTACAGTCATTTAGCAGACGCTTTTATCCAAAGCGACTTACAATAAGTGTATTCAACATAGGTAGGGAACGAAAACTACTAATCACCAGAAGTCTTAAGTGCATTTCCTGCAAAAAACAAGCAACCAAGAGTATACCTAGCGCTAAGGTAAAAGTGCAATATATCAGCTACCTACTTTCTTAAACAGATGAGACAAAATAGAAAAATCAAATGAGCACGAGCTCAAACAAATAAGTGTATCGACTAAACAAGATCCAATAAAACAATACAAAACTAAAACAAGAGTTCGTACGAAACATACATTAACCACTTCAGACTTATACATTTCGGCCATTTGAAAATAGCAGATCTACAAGCTCACAATGCGCAACACATTCTGAGCTTATAGATCTGCTATTTTCAAAGAATTTGTATGACTTTTATTAATTTGAAAATGTGTGAAACTTGTGAAACATTCTGCGTAACAAGTACTTTTACTTTTGATACTTTAAGTATATTTTGATACCAATACTTTTGTACTTTTACTCAAGTCATTTCTTTATTCGGAACATTTGCTTTTAACAGAGAATTTCTACATTGCAGTATTGGTACTTTAATTTTACTCAAGTAAAATATTTTGAGTACTTTTTCCACCACTGACTATAACACAAACTATTAATTGATTCTTCAGGGTATTGACTGTTTGTTGTTAATTATTATATTTGTTTTTTGATGATTTTATCAGATTTGAACAGAAGCTGGTAATTCATATAACTATAAGACAATCCGAATTCTCTGCCATTACCTTTGATTTGCAGATATCTTTAAATACTAATACTCACCAATTCACATTCCACTTCAACTCCCTGATTATGAGCCTCCAAACATGTACTGTTCCATTGAGATGTAACACACCTTGTAATGGCGTCGCAGTTTTGTTCAAACATGACATTTACTTTCTATTTCAAATGAACTCGCTCCTGGGAACAACAAGGTGTCAACTCCTCCTGCTGGTTATAAACATCTTAACATGTAGAGGCTCATTATCTGAAGTTATATTCAATAAAATAGATAAATAATGGAAGCTTGGAACAGAGAGAGAGAGAGAGAGAGAGAGAGAGAGAGAGATATTATTGATGCCACCATGAAGCACCTCACATTAGACTGTTCTTTCTGAGCAGTCTCAGTCATAGTTACACCATGGTTGGTGACAAACATAGAGCACCCGTGATATATATACTACCACACCACACCAGTACAAATGCTAATGTCCCTTCTCTTATAAACTAACACATCAGCACACACATTCTACATTTCTAATGCCCCTTCTTGAGGTGATTGTAGCCGAATTTTAGAACAAAACTAATCTCATAATAATGTGGAACGATTAACTGTCATTTGAAGTAAAGTTTGCATTTACTGCCCCAGTAGCTCACCTGAGAGAGTGTATACTGTAGTCTACCATTTAAAGGCTAAGTCCTTAGTTCCTACAGCTGGCCTAGCTGGGTTTGAATCCGACCAAAGATCCCCCTTTCTGCCCTTATGATCACTTTTTTCACTGTCAAAATAAAGAAAAGAATAGTCTTTCATGTAAAGATTTAATTCAGAATGTATGCGAGCTAAGGTATACGATTTTGGTGGAGATGGAGACAATGGTGAGGAAAAATCTGTCAAATGGAATAACACAAAACACACTGACATTTAAGGACCTTAGTTCTCAACTTGTACTGTGCAAAGGGGACACTGGTTCTTCATTTTTACTTTAATCACACCACTTTCCATGAAACTGTGATTTCATGGGGGGTAACCATGTTCTTAAGTTTAATCCTGAGGGACTTTTAGGTCAATTGTGGAGCCATTAAAAAATCCACATAATGGAGTAAGATCAATCTTATAATGAATGAATGCACACAGAATGATTCACATGCAGCTATAATTCAGCTTTTATATATAAATGACTCTCCACAAAAATAGGTTTCAATGCACATAAATATACAGTATTAGTTTTGCATGAAAATCTAAAGAAAATCCACATAGAAAAAAAGGTTCACACATGTATTTCACAAATATGGCTAGTTTTAAATATATAAAAATCCACAAATGTTGAAAAGTACTTGTAAGTTTAACCACTTAAACCCCATACGTTGTTGAGTCCTTTAGGGCCCTATAGTGACTTTTCTGTATTTGGTCTACATTTTCTTCACTGAAAATAGTAGATCGACAAGCTCACAACGTTGAAAGTTTGTCGAGCTTGTCGATCTGTGTCAAAGGTCTCCCCAGAATATGGATGCTGGGGTTTAAGTGGTTAATCAAAATATATAAACAAATCAATGTATATGTTCACCAATCAAGCTCAGACTTGCTGTTTTGAATGTGAACCCCAACAAATCATATCAGGGGAGCGGCACAGTGTGAATTAACACACAAATGACAATTGTTCCATTAAGAAACTATCAATGGTCCAGGTGTGTTACATTTTAGGTAGGCTACTGCTACTTTTTAACCACAGCTAATGATTCCAGACAGCAGAATGAGTTTGGGAACAAACACAATGAGACAAAAGAATAATTGTTTCATCATGTGGAATAGTTAATGTATTTGTCTCCTGAGCAACAACTATGCAATGATGGTGAAGAAAGGGAACTTGGACTTATAGGACACTTACTGACAAACCACAAATGATTTGACTTCCAGCCGAGAAAATGAATCAGTATTCTATGTACAGTATGTGTCTCATCAGCAACTACTGCAGTGCACAGTGATTTTCCAGTCGACAATGAAGTGAGCAGAACGTATAGCACACACACACACACACACACACACACACACGCACAGACACGCACGCACGCGCACGCGCACGCGCACACACACACACACACACACACACACACACACACACACACACACACACACACACACACGCGCGCTCTCACAGACACACACACACACACACACACACACACACACACACACACACACACACACACACACACACACACACACACACACACACACACACACACACACATCACTGTACAGAACGCTTCCTCCCAGATGACTCTTCTTGGCAGACTTTGATATCAGTAGTTATGTTATCGCCTGATCTTCCAACAGATATACATGGATAGAGTTTCTCAGTGAAAGAGTCTTTAAAAGTGTAGATGTGAGTCCTGTCTTCAGGGTCGTAGAAGGACACCTCCCCCCTGTCATAGTCCAGCTGGACTTTGATCCTCTGAGGATTCCTCTTCAATGAGAGGGTTTCTCCATGTCCATTAGTGTACTTCCCACTTTTCTGTAATAAACACCATACTCCATTTGATGGTGAGTCATGTCTCTCTCCCTTCCTGTCAACAGACTCTTTAGCCAAACCTATATTCCAATCAGAATGCTCTCCAACATCGACCACCCAGCTGTGTTTTCCTGAACTGAAACCCTCTGAACCCAGAACAGTGGAATACTTAGTGAACCTCTCTGGGTTGTCAGGAAGCTGCTGATTTGTGCCTGTACCTCTCACACTGGTCAGGTCTTCAGACAGACAGAGCACAGGGTGTGCTGTGTTTGGGTCCAGAATGACAGGAGTGAACTTGACCTTCTCCTTCATCTTCTCCCACGCTCTGAAGGTCAGGTTTTCCAGGTGTTTGGCCACGTCTATCAGAGCTCCAGAGACCAGCTGTGGTTCTGACAGTTTACACTGGACTCTGGCGCTGGTCTGAGTGTGTTTATAACTGCTGAGAAATGACACACAGGGTTTCTGCAGCTCTTGTTCTACAGCAGAGATGCTTTCTGAGAGAGAGGAGATCTGCTCCTGAATGATCTTCATCTCTCTGCAGACAATCGTCCCCTTCTGCTCCTCTTCCTCCCTCAGAGCTGCCAGTCTGCCCTTCTCTTCCTCTCTCAGGAACTGGTGGATCTTTTCAAACTCTGCTCTGATCTGCCTCTCTGTGGTAACCACCTGCTTCTTGTTGTGTTGAACCACTTCACTGTATGTCTGTTCAACCTTTTTGTATTTGCTCCTCTTGTCCTGTAGAGACTTGAGGTCAGGCTTCAGTTGGTCCTTCAGGTTAATGACTGCTTGTCCAATAGGAAGCAGTGTGTGACCACGGTGGTGAGGAAAGTCACAGATATGACACACAGCTCTCTGCTCTTCCTCACAGAAATGTTTAGGCTCCTCTGGATGTTTACTACACAACACCTTGACTTCCTCCTCAGGTGACTCAGCCTTCTGTCTCCCAGCATAAGAGTCAGCTAGTTCCTTTAGTGTAAAGTTAATACCTAGATCCTTTGAGGATTTTCTCTTACAAATGGGACAGTTCTTGTTCTCAGTTTGTTCCCAGAATTTCTTCAAGCAGTTAGAACAGAAGCTGTGATGACAGCTCAGAGATACAGGGTCTCTGAAAGTCTCTGAACACACATGGCAGTTCAGGTAACGCTCGAGGAAAGTTTTCTCAGCCATTTCCTTTGGTTTGCAAAGTGTCTTTAAATAACACGACTCACCAGTTCACATCCACATCAACTCACTGATCAGAGAGTCTCCAAACAGTGCTGTAGAGAAAACAAAAGTATTGTTCAATGAACGAACAGATTAAGCACTTTATATTCCCCTAACAGTTCTATAAACCTGTATGGTTATACATCTTACAGCTTACAATTGCATCACAGCAAAGTGTAGCAGTGATAACATTTACCTTATTGGTAAGTTATCTTACCTTGTCTCTTACGACTTAAAACCTATATTTAGTTGAACATTATTCCCATGGTCTACACTAAATATCTTTGCTGAAAATAGCCAATCTACAAGCTCACAATGCATCGCAACGCTTTGCATGCTTGTAGATCGGCTCTTTTCGGTGAATATTCCCTCCTGAATAGGGATAGAGTCAAAGTGGTTAATGGGTTAATTATAAAAAAATAATTAATTAAGAGTTGTTAATCATTACTGTTTGATACTGTACATCAAACCTTACAGAACTTTTTATATCGTATTGTGATTCTTATAAACCCTTAGTATTCTATATACTCTAAAAGTATTTTGATTTATACAATTTTGAATGCATATAATTACCTTATTGGTAAATAAAGTAAATATATAAAGAGTTGTGATCCTATAATAACATGTTAACAGTAGAATAGGATGTGCAACAGGTCCACACAGCTGAAAGACATTGAGAGTTCATTGTGTGTGTGTGTGTGTGTGTGTGTGTGTGTGTGTGTGTGTGTGTGTGTGTGTGTGTGTGTGTGTGTGTGTGTGTGTGTGTACTATACAGGTGATTTATCACCTGTATAGAACATTCAAGAAGTTTTTCTCTGTCATTTCGTTTGTTTTATACAGTATCTTTAAATAACAAATACTCACCAATTAATTCACATCCAACTTCAACTCAGTGATCAGTGAGTCTCCAAACAGTGCTGTAGAGAAAACACATGTTCTGTGCTCAGGGTTTTGCTCAAGTTTTCAAGTGTGATTTTCTCCATCAGTATATATCCTTCGATGACAACATTAAACCATTTATATTCTTTTTAATGTCCTGTACACATGTATTGTTGTGTATAACTCGTACAGCTTGCAATGGCATCACATCAAAGTTCAACAATGATAACATTTACTTCCAATTATCTTAACCACTTAATCCTATATAGTTGACCGAATTCTCATGGTCTGTGTCACAACGCATGTGCATGTGTTTGTCACAAATAATAAGCTGATACCTGTCATGTACTAAGGCCTGAACCAGAAACCACATACATTTATATTGTGTACAGAGTTCTAATGTTTTTCTCCAATGAGAATACATTATATTCATATCGCGATTAACTTTCTATTTCTCACACAATGTCTTGGTTTGATCATTCTGCTGTTAGGAACGTACCATGTGATGGGTTCTTTACAGTAGTTTTGATGTTGATAGATTCCACTAGATGGCGGTCATTATTAGCCACCTGAGACAAAGAGAGAGAATGGAAGAAGACACAAGACACTGTGTGAGAAATAGAAAGTTAATCGCGATATGAATATAATGTATTCTCATTGGAGAAAAACATTAGAACTCTGTACACAATATAAATGTATGTGGTTTCTGGTTCAGGCCTACTTGTCAGGACCACCCAGGAGCCCAATAGAAACAAGCCCCTATAGGGCTTTTTGTGTTATTCTTTTAACAATCATTGTAAAATCATACCACTGTACTGTTTACAAACTGTTAATAAAGTATTCAATCAATCAATGGAAAGGAGTCCAGGAGTGTGTTCATGGTCCTTGTCTGTAGACTAAAGGGCCATTCACACTGAGTTCACACCAACAATAAAATACAATGGTGAACAATTTACAAGAGTATAAATCAAACATGACTGCCTTGGGTGTGCTCTGCCTGTTATGCCTCAATAGTGTGTGTGTGTGTGTGTGTGTGTGTGTGTGTGTGTGTGTGTGTGTGTGTGTGTGTGTGTGTGTGTGTGTGTGTGTGTGTGTGTGTGTGTGTGTGTGTGTGTGTGTGTGTGCGCCTCAATTGTGTGTGTGTGTGTGTGTGTGTGTGTGTGTGTGAGAGATAGAGATAGAGATAGAGATAGAGATAGAGATAGAGATAGAGAGAGAGAGAGAGAGAGAGAATATTGCCTATGAACCATTTAATGCATAATACATAGGAGAGAATGGGGTCAAAAGTAACACTTTTTACATTTTTTTGTTTATTGTAACACTGTAAAAATAAGTCATATTAACACACTATATCTCAAATAAAAGCACATAACTAAGTAATATGTGTTTTTTATAATTTAATATTTTAACTTAAGAATGTTTTATATAATTCCAAGTGACAAAAAAAAAAGAATGTTTTATATATGTAATTACAATTCCGTTTTATTTTTATTCAAATTATTTTATTTTAAAATTTATTTTTTTCAAATGTATGTCTATTTTTTATTTAAATGTATTTTTACTTTGAAGTGGGGCAACCATGATGAAGTCGCATATTCTAGCTAGAAACACCTATAGCACCTACAGGCTGCTGACGTTAATTTGTGACCAACATAGAGATACCATTCATAAGTTTAAATTAGCTGTCATCTTAACTTTACACAGCAAAATCAGTTTTTGTTGAACTTCTGCTGAGATGAAATGATCATTCTACAGTTCCATAGGCAGAGAGAGGACCCTACTGAGCATGTGTGGAAGAAGTCTCACCCCTCTAGCTTGTTTCTGATTAGAATTATTGAGTGTGTTACGTTTGCCCCCTGTTACTTTTGACCCCAGTCTCCCCCTAGGAATCAAATAAGTATGAGAATAATACACCATGTTAAACCATTGATGACTGTTAAGTATAATGTAAATTATGATGAGGAAAGTCACTTTTGTTGTAAAAGGTGGCTCCCTGTCTCATTCAGAATTGAATAGTCCTGCTTCTCACACAAACATACATGCCCTTCTTCTCTACCTATAAGAACCCATTACTCCACAAACATCCACCCACACCCTCACATCTGCAAACAGCTTCCTCCTCCATGTCTCCAGTACCAAGCTCTGCACCATGGCTGACCAGGCCTTCTGCTCGGCTGCACCACACCAGTGGAACAGCCTTACTAACAGCTTAAGGACACTGCAGACCCTGCACTCTTTAAGACTAAAATCATTTTTATCCAGGAAGGCTTTTTTGTGGAAAGATGTCAACTCCTCCTACTGGCTATAAACAGTCTAAACATGCAGAGACTCATTGTTTTAAGTTCTATTAAATCAAATAGATGAATAATGGAATAATGGCTGGAACTCAAATGTTGAAGAAAGACCCATGGTGTAAAGTCTTCTGTAGTGTTTCGTGACTATATTTGGCTCATTATGTTTTCATTCTGCTTGACTGAACATTGTCCTTTCTCAGAGTAAACTGAGATCATACTGTAGGTCTGGTCAGGAAAGACAGGAGAACGTGAGTGCATGACCCAGGATCAGCTGAGAGAAGTACTTAATTGTTGTGGTATGTGGTCAGTAATCCACCAGGGCCCCATAAGTATTTTTTAAGTTATGTAACAGTATGGCATTATAGTAAGTTGCACAGTAGCTGTTAACTGGGGAAACAAATACAAATGTTTAAATAAAAAGACAGTAATATAGTCTCTGTCTGATCACAGTAGTTACACCATGGCTGATGACAAACACTGTACAGCACCCATGATTTATAAACTACCACACCAGTACTAATGCCCCTTCCTCTATAAACTACCACCAGCACACATTCTAATGCCCTTTCCTCTATAAACTACCACACTAACACACATTCTAATGCCCCTTCCTCTATAAGGAAAAATCAGTTGTTCAATCCTGTTACTTTCAGTTGAGGAACATTGCAAAAATCAAGCCATTCCTGTCAGCCCCCAATCTCGAAAAGGTCATTCATGCTCTCATATCATCACGCC
Organism: Gymnoscopelus microlampas; assembly: GCF_963454915.1. NCBI lineage: Eukaryota > Metazoa > Chordata > Actinopteri > Myctophiformes > Myctophidae > Gymnoscopelus > Gymnoscopelus microlampas. The sequence continues at coordinate 3,150,107 of NC_139948.1, forward strand.
TCGACTACTGCAACTCCCTCTACTCTGGCCTTAGCAAGAAAGTCACATCCCGCCTGCAAATGATACAGAACTCTGCTGCTAGATTACTTACGAATACAAGAAAACAAGACCATATCACACCCATACTAGCCGCCCTTTATTGGCTGCCTGTGAGCTCCAGGAGTGATTTTAAAATTTTACCTATTACTTATAAAGCCCTGCGTGGGCTGGCCCCTATTTATATCTTTGATATGCTGTCCCCTCCTAAGTCTGAGCGCATTCTTAGATCCTCAGACAAGGCCCTCCTGGAGGTACCAAATACTAACCTAGTAACCCGGGGTGATCGGGCCTTCGCAGCCCGGACACCTAGGCTGTGGAACACACTGCCGGTGCAGCTGAGGTTAGCACCATCCGTGCCTCTGTTTAAGTCACTACTGAAAACCTACCCTCTACACTAAGTGTTTTTCTTAACAGTTTTTTATATGACTGTACACACCCTAATGTTGTTATTTGTTTAATCAAACTGTGTTTTGCTTTGTTGATTTTTTAAACCTTGCTCTGTTCAGCACTTTGTAACTTTGTTTGGAAAGGTGCTATAGGCCTACAAATAAAGTTCATTATCATTATCACTCTATAAACTACCACACCAGCACACATTCTAATGCCCCTTCCTCTATAAACTACCACACTAACACACATTCTAATGCCCCTTCCTCTTTAAACTACCACACTAACACACATTCTAATGCCCCTTCCTCTATAAACTACCACACTAACACACATTCTAATGCCCCTTCCTCTATAAACTACCACACCAGCACACATTCTAATGCCCCTTCCTCTATAAACTACCACACCAGCACACATTCTAATGCCCCTTCCTCTATAAACTACCACACCAGCACACATTCTAATGCCCCTTCCTCTATAAACTACCACACCAGCACACATTCTAATGCCCCTTCTTGAGGTGAGTCAAATAGTCAAATCATTTGGTGGGTAGACTAGTGTTACAAAGAGAGTGCAGTAAAGTGGAATCCATCCTATCGTAACAAAGAAAAGTATTTTTGAAGACGATATCTATCTATCTATATACCATCTTGGTTGGATCTTTAAAAAAAAAAAACATGGCCGCAGTGGGTTTACACTTAAACTTAATCTAGGGTTTACACTTAAACTTAATCTATGGTGATAGACAATGGTGAGGAAAAAGCTGTTAAAACAGTTACATGGAATAACACAAAACACACTCACTGAGTGCAAAGGGGACACTGGTTCTTAATTTTTCTATAACCATTTTACAAGAAATTCAATTTTTGTTCTAGGACAAAAATCACAAAAATGCTTTTGTAGAGTCAATTCCAATTGAAAATCTAATTATACTAAGATCCAGACCGTTCTCTGCCATTTCCTTTGTTTTGTAAAGTATCTTTAAATAACAAGACTCACCAGTTCAACATCCAACTTCAACTCAGTGATCAGTGAGTCTCCCAACAGTTCTGTAGAAAACACAAGCGATTCTGTCAGAATTTCGTTTTCAAATTTTCATTTGCTTGATTAAAGAACATCTGAGGATTAAACCGTTTATATTTAGCTTAATATCCTGAAAACCTGTATTGTTGAGATCTTACAGCTTGCAAAGGCATCAAAGCTCAGTTCATCAGTGATATGATTTACTTTGTACCTTGTACAGTAAATGAGTTAATTATTATCCACGCCAGCCTTACAGGCGGTGAGGTGGATATTATATTTAATTTTACAGTATGTTGTTATATTGAGTAGTCAATCATTAATGTTTAATACCAACATATTGTATCATTGTAATTATGGTACATTATAGAAGTTATGTTGTATTGTGATTCTTATTTATTCATCTTATTTATAAACATTGTATAACTACCGCCCTATTTCTATTCTTATAATCTCGAAAGTCATGGAAAAAATAGTCTATGAACAGGTTGATAAGTACCTTGCCGAAAAAAATCTAATTTACGAATTCCAATCTGGTTTCAGAACAAACCACTCCACTGACACATGCCTTCTCTATTTGAACGACTCTATCAAACAAGATGTCGACAAGGGCAAATATTGCGGCATGGTCATGCTGGACCTCCAGAAGGCTTTTGACACCGTTAATCACCCAATTATGATCAATAAGCTCAAAGCAATAGGCTTTGATGACACGTCGGTGAACTGGATGAGATCCTACCTGGAAGGGAGGGAGCAAGTGGTGGAAGTAAACGGCACCCAGTCCCCTCCCCTCCCAGTGACTTGTGGTGTTCCTCAAGGAAGCATACTAGGACCACTACTGTTCCTGATATATGTGAATGATATGTCCTCAGCTTGCGACTGCAAACTGTTCCTGTTCGCAGATGACTCGGCTCTGCTGGTCTCGGACAGGGACAGGCTGCAGGTTGAGAAAACTCTCAGCACTGAACTCAACAAGATCTGCATCTGGCTCTCCGACAACAAACTCTCATTACACCTGGGTAAAACTGAATCCATCCTCTTTGGGTCCAACCCTAACCTTAGAAAGGCTGAGAGTTTCACGATCAAAGTGGGTGAAAATGTTATCACAAGAAAGGAGGAAATTACCTACCTGGGTTCCATCTTGGAGGCAAACCTCTCAGGTGACAAAAACGCTGAAAAGACGATCAAAAAGGTCCACAAAATAACACGGAGGATGTGGAGGCTTGTTCGTAAAGTCAGTAAGAATACTCTGAAGATTCTTGTAGGGGCCCTCATACAAGGTCATTATGATTATGCATGCACTTCATGGTATCACAACACCTCCAAGGCCCTAAAAACAAGGCTCCAAACATCCCAAAACAAACTTGTAAGGCTACTTCTTGGCCTCAATTACAAAACCCATCTAACCCATGCCCATTTTGCTAGGCTTGGATGGCTTAGGGTTGAGGACAGAGTACAGCAACTTGCTATGGGCCTGGTCTTCAAGATACACCACAACATTGGGATCCCCCTGTATTTGTCAAAATACTTCCAAAATGTTAATCAAGTCCATGATCATAACACCAGAGGCAGCTCCACAAACCATGTTCAACCCAGATTTGGCACAACAAAGGGAATGAACTCTTTCTCATGCTATTCATCTAAAATGTGGAATGCCCTACCAAAAGGAGTAAAGGAGTGTAAAACCCTACTCACTTTCAAAAATGCCCTAAAGATACACCTTCAGGAGGCTGCAATTCAAAAATGGCCCCTGTCCAAGTCCTAACCTACCCCATTAGTCCTTGGGCCAGACGAGATATCGCTACCACTAAGTTGGCAAAACCTTACCTATACTAAATTGTTTTTTGGGCCAATATAAGTAAATAAAAATATGATAGACTTTCCATAGGAGCAGCTTTTTACATTTTTTGACATGTTGTTATTTTTCTCTATAGGCGGATTTTCATTCATAGCCAACAACATATTAAAAGTTATATAACACACTTTTTGGACATCACACTGCTCCTTTTTTTTATAAATTAAACAAACCTGTGTCCAATTAAAGTAGTTGATGAAGTGGGTGTGGCCTATTTGGTGGTGGAGCAGTTTTTTCAGGAATCAAAGCTGAAGTCGTAGAGGCCCTAGGAGGGGTCCACGCGCGACTGCTTATTTTTAGCGGCGCTAGCCGCTCTATACCTTTAGGTATAGAGCGGATATTAGCCCTCTATGCCTGGCTTTTGCGTCAACGTTCTGATTGGTCAGGTGCGCCAACGTTCTGATTGGTCAGGTGCGTCAACGTTCTGATTGGTCAGGTGCGTCAACGTTCTGATTGGTCAGGTGCGCCAAAGTTGTGATTGGTCACTATTCATGACATCACTATGATGTCATGAATATAGAATTCGATGTCTATATAAACGATGACAATGACTTCATCTTATTATTCATTTGGCTAAAGTCTCCGTCTAGGTAAGTTATTTAAAGTTAATATGACGAATAGAAAGAGAAAGATACAAGAACAGATGAAGGGTGAATGTATAGAAAGTCTGAGTTCGGGACCCAGTCATCCGTTATGACAGAATGGTTTGATAGAGACGATCGAGAATCCAAGAGTCCGTTAAGGTTCTGATTGGTCAGGCCCGTCAAGGTTCTGATTGGTCAGGCCCGTCAAGGTTGTGATTTGTCAGGCAAGGGGACTATTCATGACATCACTATGATGTCAAGGTTTATTTTTTATTTCCTCATGTTCTTTTTTGTATATATTTTTATTTGGCTAAAGTCTCCTTCTAGGTAAGTTATTTAAAGTTAGATCCTCAATTTAACTTTATCTGTCGTCGACGCTCTGATTGGTCAGGTGCGTCAACAAAGTGATTGGTCAAGCTTCACATGACACGTGGCTATAAACACATTATAAACACATATCGATGACAAAATGTATTCAAAGGCGCCGCTACCTTCACACAGGGTGTGATTTTTTTTTCTAGTTTTGATTTTTGGCATCCATAGGACCTCTAATATTGGGATGTTGATGATCCCAAGAAAAAAAGTGGTCCCAAGTGTGTTTTTTTCAATGTTTTATTAACCCTATGAGACCTGCGGGATGGCTGGCTGGAACGCCGGCGATACTGTCTTTCGGAGACTGTGGAACACTCAAATTTAGACGTAGCCCAAAGATAGAGATACCATTTGATTCCAGTCAACCTCAGGTTTCCAATGGGACCAACCTTGTCATGCTACCTTGTCGGGAAGGGGGCTAAATACCTAATGATTCAAAGTTAAGACAACATTTTGGCGAGGGAAAAACGACCATCACCATTTTCCAAATGGTCCCTTGAGCTGTCACCTCAATATATGTGAATGAAAATGGGTTACATGGATACCTACAAGCCTCTCCTGTACAGACATGCCAAATGTATGCCTATCTCATGCAGTTCTGGGCAAGAACCATGCAGTGTTTTGCATGCAGTACAAATATGTAATTTCTGCCTATTGTAAAAAGGAGACCACTTCTAGGAGATGAGACTGCATCTACAGCTGTATGAGACCACTGTACTGTATCTAGAAACCACTGTACTGTATCTAGACCACCACACTGTATCTATTGCTATATGAGACCACTTTAATGTATCTAGAGACCACTGTATTGTATATATACCACCGCACTGTATCTATTGCTATATGAGACCACTTTACTGTATCTAGAGACCACTGTATTGTATATATACCACTGTACTGCATCTATTGCTACATGAGACCACTGTACTGCATATATGAGACCACTGTATTGCATCTAGACCACTGTGCTGCATCTATATCCCACTGTACTGAATCTATAAACCACTGTGCTGCATCCAATCCCACTGTACTGAATCTATAAACTACTGTACTGCATGTATAGACCATTGTACTGATTTACAGATCACGACAGGGGTCTACAGATGCACTACATGGTCTACAGATGCACTACAGTGGTCTACAGATGCAGTAGAGTGGTCTACAGATGCAGTAGAGGGGTCTACAGATGCAGTATAGGGGTCTACAGATGCAGTATAGGGGTCTACAGATGCAGTAGAGGGGTCTACAGATGCAGTAGAGGGGTCTACAGATGCAGTAGAGGGGTCTACAGATGCAGTAGAGGGGTCTACATATGCAGTAGAGGGGTCTACAGATGCAGTAGAGGGGTCTACAGATGCACTAGAGTGATATACAGATGCAGTATAGGGGTCTACAGATGCAGTATAGGGGTCTACAGATGCAGTAGAGGGGTCTACAGATGCAGTAGAGGGGTCTACATATGCAGAGTGGTCTACAGATGCACTAGAGTGGTCTACAGATACACTAGAGTGGTCTACAGATGCAGTATAGTGGTCTACAGATGCACTAGAGTGGTCTACAGATGCAGTAGAGGGGTCTACAGATGCAGTAGAGGGGTCTACATATGCAGTAGAGTGGTCTACAGATGCACTAGAGTGGTCTACAGATGCAGTAGAGTGGTCTACAGATGCAGTAGAGGGGTCTACAGATGCACTAGAGTGGTCTACAGATGCACTAGAGTGGTCTACAGATGCAGTAGAGGGGTCTACAGATAGAGTATAGGTGTCCAGAGATGTCTACAGATCACGACAGTAGTCTACAGACATACTAGAGGGGTCTACAGACACACTATAGGGGTCTACAGATCACGACAGGGGTCTACAGATGCACTACATGGTCTACAGATGCACTACAGTGGTCTATCGATACAGTACATCAGTCTATAGATACAGTAGCTAGTCTATAGATGCAGTACAGTGGTCTTTAGATGCAGTACAATGGTCTATATATGCAGTACAGTGGTTTATAGATTCAGTACAGTGGGATATAGATGCAGCACAGTGGTCTAGATGCAATACAGTGGTCTCATACATTACATTACATTACAGTCATTTAGCAGACGCTTTTATCCAAAGCGACTTACAATAAGTGTATTCAACATAGGTAGGGAACGAAAACTACTAATCACCAGAAGTTTTAAGTACATTTCCTGCAAAAACAAGCAACCAAGAGTATACCTAGCGCTAAGGTAAAAGTGCAATATATCAGCTACCTACTTTCTTAAACAGATGAGACAAAAATGGCAAAATCAAATGAGCACGAGCTAAAACAAATAAGTGTATCGACTAAACAAGATCCAATAAAACAATGCAAAAATAAAACAAGAGTTCGTACAACTAGTTAACAACAAGTAGGCCAGGCAAAGAGGAAGGATAGTGTTTCCTGAAGAGGTGGGTTTTCAGCCTGCGGCGAAAGATGGGCAGTGACTCTGCTGTCCTGACATCAGTGGGAAGTTCATTCCACCACTGTGGGGCCAGAACAGAAAAAAGTCGTGACCGTGTCGATCGACCAGAAGGACCGTTGAGTGGCGAGGGAGTCAGTCGCCCCGAGGTGGCAGACCGGAGTGGTCGGGCAGGGGTGTGGGCATTGACCAAAACCCGGAGGTAAGAAGGAGCTGTTCCTTTCACTGCTCTATAGGCTGTGAAAGGAACAGCTCCTTCTTACCTCCGGGTTTTGGTCAATGCCCACACCCCTGCTCATATAGCTATAGATGCAGTACAGTGGTCTCATATAGCAATAGATGCAGTACAGTGGTATATATACACAATACAGTGGTCTCTAGATACAGTAAAGTGGTCTCAGATAGCAATAGATACAGTGTGGTGGTCTAGATACAGTACAGTGGTTTCTAGATACAGTACAGTGGTCTCATACAGCTATAGATGCAGTCTCCTCTCCTAGAAGTGGTCTCCTTTTTGCAATAGGCAGAAATTACATATTTGTACTGCATGCAAAACACTGCATGGTTCTTGCCCAGAACTGCATGACCATCTTGGATGGCATCTTGAAAATTATGCCTTTCTGCTAAGTATATTTTCCTGGATATTTGGGATGTTCTCAAGCATGCCTAAATGTACCAGAATCAATTGAAAACCCTTTTGTATCAATGTTTAGGGAGGTTTAGTGGTACTCTTTCTTATATGCCTATTGACCGGTCTATTTCTCATAAAAAGTGCTTGTTTAAGATAAGGCTGAAAATGACCACCCCAGAATGAAATACTATGGGTAAATTATACATTTCCTGAATCCTTAGGGTCATGACAGTATTCCAGTTGTTGTGTTTTGTGTCTCTGATGTTTCTTGATGCCACAGAACTAAAAGAAAATATATGGTTTAGGCGGAAATTGTGAGAAAAAAAAGGTTATTAAAGGTTTGAAGAGCTCCAGTGACCACTGTACTTATCATACATAGTCACCAAAGGGCTCGAATGAAAGCTCAAAGTGTCCCCTTAAAAATGATACCAAACATAAAATATAAAACATTGTAATATGCCCTGAACGTGAGCCAATACCAAGATATGCACATGTGTCTAAAATGCCATTTTTCAATGGGGGGTGGTAACTTTAGCAGCTGATAACCCCAATTTAGCTGGGCCTCAGGAAGGTCTATCATACTAAAATAATATCTAGGGATGTATAGGAATAAAAAAATCCCAACTAGAATTTGCCATCCCAGGTGGTAGCGATATGTGAGATTTTGGGGTTTGGCCCAAGGACTACATGTCCTAACCTAACCTACCCCCCCCCCCCCTCTCTTTCTTTTTGTACATATTTTTCACCCTTCATACTTCATACCAGTAACCTGTAAACTGATTGTATGACATTCTGTATAGTAGTGTGTATATCTGTCTGTCTCTTATATGTCAACATGATTTGTGTGCATGGGGATCTCATCTTAAACAAGCTACGTGCTTAACTGAGCTATCCAGTTTAGTAGACCTTGTATTGCGAATTTGTACTTCCATGTACTGTTATGTACTGCCATGTACTGTTCTCATGTCTTACTAAATAAAGTACATCAATCAATCAATCAATCAAATGTATTCAGAAGTATTTTTTTTCTGTTAAATCTGCTTTCCCTGGAAATAAAGCAGAAAAAGTAATGATAGAAAGAGATCTGGAATAATACGAAAACAGTAGAAGGTGTCAAAGTCTGCAGTTCCACAGAGCTGTAAAGACATCAGATTTCAGAGTTAGAGTGTGTGTGTGTGTGTGTGTGTGTGTGTGTGTGTGTGTGTGTGTGTGTGTGTGTGTGTGTGTGTGTGTCCACTTGCATGTGTTTGTCACAAATAATTAGCTGACACCTGTCATATTTGATCTTCTAAAATTGGTGATATGATTTATATTTCATTTATTTAATTCCAGGAGTAAAAAAAAGCCAAAGCAAGCAAGAGAAAAACTATACTGTTTGTGTAAAAAGGTAATAGAGCTCAATACAAAATATAAATCTTATCACATAATATTCGGTAGAGCAACATTTCATTTTGTGTTCGCCTGATGATCATGTTTGTAAAACTGTCTAAGAGTCTAAAAATCTAAAAGTGGCATTTCTTCATTGGCCCAATCTGAAATACCCGTTTTGTTTAATGACTCTAGAGATACTGTGTATTGATTTGTGGGATTTTTGGACAAAATCTGTAGGAGTACTGTCAAAAAATGTGTTTTGCACAAATCGGCCTCCTGGTAGCGCTATGAAAGGCCCATGTGAAGAATTTGGGGCAGAGGTTCTGCTGTGGCATCCAGGGAGTGTGTGTGTACAGTTTTGCTGCGATCAAGCCAACGGTGCCAGAGATTAGCTGTCCACAGACGGAGGGGGCGACGGACACGGACACACACACACACACACACACACACACACACACACACACACACACACACACACACACACACACACACACACACACACACACACACACATGTAACAAATACTCACCAATTCACATCCAACTTCAACTCAGTGATCAGTGAGTTTCCAAACAGTGCTGTAGAGAAAACAAAAGTTCTGTGCTCAGAAAAAATGACAAGATGAAACCATTTATATTCTTTTCAATAAATGGTAAATGGTGCATTTATATAGCGCTTTTATCCAAAGCCCTTTACAAAGATTGTGCATTACATTCACCCATTCACAGTTCATACACACACACATACCGATGGCAGAGGAAACCATGCAAGGCACCAACCTGCTCATCGGGAGCAATTAGGTCAATGTCTTGCTCAAGGACACTTCGACACTAACTCTGAGGGAGCCCGGGATCGAACTGGGAACCTTGCGGTTTCCAGTTCACTCTACCCTGAGCCACTGTTGCTATTAATGTCCTGTACACATGAATTGTTCTGCATAAATCGTACAGCTTGCAATGGCATCACATCAAAGTTCAACAATGATAACATTTACTTCCAATTATCTTAACCACTTAAATCCTATACTTAGTTGATCGAATTCCCATGGGCTGCACTAAATATCTTGGCAAAAATAGCCGATCTATAGGCTGTGTGTGTGTCACAACGCATGTGTTTGTCACAAATAATAAGCTGATACCGTTATGTACTCGGTCAGAATAATATGAAACGAGATTTCAATGTCTTGTGTATGTGCATGTGTGATATGATTTACATTTAATTTATTCAGTTTAATGTTCAGAAACAATTGATGTCCAAGTGAAAAAATGGAAGAAAGAGGCAGAGCAAGGGAAAAAATATTCTACTGTTTGGGTAAAAAGTTAACATAGCTCAGTCTTTACAAAATATAAATTTGATCAGATATCACTCTATCGTAGAGCAGCATTTCATTTTGTGTTAGCTTGATGGTCATGTTTTTACAACTGTCTAAGAGTAAAGTTCTATAGACAATTATTACAATTCAAATAAATGTAACAATAAATGTTCTGGTTTTGTTTGGCCTCATCCCCTCCAGACCCCCCACCCACTAGGATCTGTACCTACAGTATACACTGAACTCTTTGATTTCACTCACAACTTAGTAAATGGCTACAACAAATATCTACAGTGTGTTTTGCTTTGATCATCATTATTCTGCTTTCATAAACGTACCATTTGATGTGTTCTTTACAGTAGTTTTATGTTGACAGACTCCACTAGATGGTGATCATTAGCCACCTGAGAGACAGAGAGAGAATGACACAGAGATAGAAGGATGGATGAAGACAAAATGTGAGACATACAAACTTAAAAAAACATATTAATATAATGTATTCCCATTGGAGAAAATCCTGAAACATTAGAACCATGTAGGCTACACAATATAAATCTTTGTGGTTTCTGGTTCAGTCCTTACTTAATGAATTGAATAATGAATTCATACTTGAATTGAATACACAGGACCACAATGGAAACAAGCCCCTGTGTGCGTGTGTAAACCGTACCTATAATGCATCATTCAGATATCAGAAGGACAAAACATTCTGTATGGCTGGATATTTTAGTGCATTATTATAAATCTGGTGTCCTATAACTTGCCAAACAAAACCTGGGTCAGACTTGACACATGTGAATAATCCACTGAGAATTACACATAACAAGCCTACAAGATGTGTAGTTTTTATAAAGTGCTTCAGTTCAACTACAATAATTCTGGAAAAAGGCTCCCTCAGCAACACATGGTTTCTGACAGAATGTGGGAACAGAAAAATGTAGACTATAACAAAATAACATTTCAAATAGCCTATTAATATTGTTCAAATCCAAACAGAATCCTGTATTTGACATTTATATCCATTTGACCATTATATCAACGGTCCATGGTCCTTGTCTGTAGACTTTAATTGTTGAATATCTTGCAGTAGAAATGTAGTCACACAGTGTCAGATACAAGTTGATACTGTATCATGAGAGTTTATATTGCCTGGTTAGACTTAGTGGTGAGCTGGGCGGGCAGAGAGAGAGAGAGAGAGAGAGAGAGAGAGAGAGAGAGAGAGAGAGAGAGAGAGAGAGAGAGAGAACTGATAACACATGCCACAACTTCATTAGAAAAGAATGTACATGAAAAAGTAATGTGTTACATTCAGTGTCTTATGAAAGCAGACTGATTCATTCCACCAAAGCAAAAGCTGCACATCAGATCTCAATGCTTGTCCTGCATGTCCACAACTAAAGATTGTCAATACTCTTAAAGTCATAACTGACTCTACTGTCACTAACTTAAGACTGGGACGAGAGAGAGAGAGAGAGAGAGAGAGAGAGAGAGAGAGAGAGAGAGAGAGAGAGAGAGAGAGAGAGAGAGAGAGAGAGAGTGAGAGAGAGAGTGAGTGTGTGAGTGAGTATAAAACTGCCATGGTGTGCTCTGTCTGTTATGCCTCAATGGTGTGTGTGTGTGTGTGTGTGTGTGTGTGTGTGTGTGTGTGTGTGTGTGTGTGTGTGTGTGTGTGTGTGTGTGTGTGTGTGTGTGTGTGTGTGTGTGAGGGGGGGGGGGGGCGCCCGAGTTGAACATATTTGCATACGTGTAGCATAAGTTCAGGCATTGTAAGTGCAACAAAAACATACTATCATAAAAAAGGTTTTGACACCCCTCTGTCTCTCTCTGTGTCTGTCTCTCTCTCTCTCTCTCTCTCTCTCTCTCTCTCTCTCTCTCCAGTCTTAAGTTAGTGACAGTAGAGTCAGTTATGACTTTAAGAGTGTTGACACTCTTTAGTTGTGAACAGCAGGACAAGCATTGAGATCTGATGTGCAGATGTTTTCTCTCTCTCTCTCTCTCTCTCTCTCTCTCTCTCTCTCTCTCTCTCTCTCTCTCTCTCTCTCTCTCTCTCTCTCTCTCTCTCTCTCTCTCTCTCTCTCTCTCTCTCTCTCTCTCTCTCTCTCTCTCTCTCCTAACCTTTCTTCAGGTTATTGACTGTTTGTTCTAGGAAGCAGCTAGCCCCTACGGAACCTCTCCCTCCGCTATGTAGCTCCGAGATGAGGTCCCTCTTTATTTCCTGCCTGATGCTGTAGGCCTCGTCGCACATTTTCCACTTTACATGTTTCTTACCCCTTTCTGCACATCGTATCCAAAAAGTAAAGCATTTGCGCCACTCTCTCAGATGTTTAAAATTTTAGCTGGCAATAAAATCTATCCAACGAGTTGAAGAAAGTATTTAATTTGCCTCGGTTTTCATCCGGTTCCAAAATATTTTGCATTAGAAGATGCAATTCAACATTGGACCAGTAGGGTAACCAGTAATGTTATCTCTACGGGCGCAACTCTTGCGCAATGTCTTAAAAACATGGAACCGGATGAAAACCGAGGCAAATTAAATACTTTCTTCAACTCGTTGGATAGATTTTATTGCCAGCTAAAATTTTAAACATCTGAGAGAGTGGCGCAAATGCTTTACTTTTTGGATACGATGTGCAGAAAGGGGTAAGAAACATGTAAAGTGGAAAATGTGCGACGAGGCCTACAGCATCAGGCAGGAAATAAAGAGGGACCTCATCTCGGAGCTACATAGCGGAGGGAGAGGTTCCGTAGGGGCTAGGAAGCAGCTTGTGACACACAGCTCTCTGTTCTTCCTCATAGAACAGCTTACGCTACTCTGGATATTTAGGCCAACAATACAACATGCTGTGTAGTAGCCCTGAAACATGACAGTCATGGACCCACTTGGTCCTGGTATTCGTTTTTTTTTTTTACATTTACAACTCTCACATGTACATAAACGTTCATATTTCAAATATAAAGTGCTTACCCCAAAGGCACGGATGTAAAAAGTTGAGGCAGAGCGCGATAAGTACCCGAATCTCCCGTATTGTTCAATAAAAAGCATTTTAATCCGATCGGCGGCCATTTTCTTAATTTCTTTGTAATGTATCAGAGTGCAATACACCTCCCAACCAGTAGTGTCGCATAGTTGAAAGCATCGGAGAACATTCGGGGGAAATGGCCGGCGGTCGGATTAAAAAGCTTTTTATTGAACAATACGGAATATACAGGTACTTAGACCTTTAGCGACTCAACTTGTTACATCCGTGGCTTGGGGGTAAGCACTTGATATTTGAAATCTGAACGTTTATGTAGATGTAGCAGTTGTGAATGTAAAAAAATCAAAAACCAGAAACAAGTGGTTCCATGACGCTTGTGACAGACGAGCGTCATGTGAACCATGGTTAGTTGTGTAGTAAACATCCTCCTTTTTGATTCACCCAGTATCATCTCAGTATATTAAGTTAATTGTTAAAGGCTATTTGAGTATTTCCCCCTACAAATGGGGCAGTTCTTAGTTTGTTCCCAGGATGTTTTCAAGCCTTTACAACAGACACAGGAGTTCTGAAAGTCTATGAACAGATGTGGCAATTCATATAAATAAGAACATCTGAATGATTTGCAAATATCTTTAAATAATAACACTCACCAATTAATTCACATTCCACTGCAACGCAAGGTTTACGAGTCTCCAAACGTGTAATTGTTCCACTGAGACGTAACACACCTTATAATGGCGTCAGTTCTGTATGACATTTACTTTCGATTTCAATATTAACATGTGCTAGCTCCTGCAAAGCTCCTGGGAACAACAAGTTGTCTACTACTCCCCCTACTGGCCATAGACATCTTAACAACCCTTATTGTAAGTTATATTAAATCAAATAGATAAATAATGGAAGCTTATTGGAACAGGACTGGTGGCTGGAGCTCAAATAGAACACAGACTCAGTGTAAAGTCTTCTGTACTGTTTAGTGACTATATTTGTCTCATTATGTTTCCATTCTGCTTGACTGAACATTCTCCTTTCTCAGAGTAAATTGAGATCATAGGTCTGGTCAGGAAAGACAACAGTATTGAGGGTGGATGAACCAGGTTCAGCTGGTAGAAGGGCTATAGCCTTATTTATTATGTGCTCTACTCAGTGATCCACCCGGACACCAGGGCAGGAGAGTAAGTTGCACAGTAGCAGGGAAAAAAATGCAATGGATTTACCATTTATGATTCAAAATATGATCTTCAAGTGCCTGACTGTTAATTGGGAAAACACATGAAGTTTAAATCATAAAATGAAAAGACAGTAATATAGTCTCTGTCTGATCACAGCATTTACATACATGAATGAGTTTGGAATATTGTATGCTTTTACGTTTAACCATTTAAACCCCATATGTTGTTGAGCCGAGTCCCTCAGGGCTCTATACTAGTGACTGTTTTGTTTTCATTAAATCTACATTAAATATCTTTTGTGAAAACAGCCGATCGACAAGCTCACAATGTCAAAAGTGGTCCCAGAGTACGGATGCTGCGGACTAAGTGGTTAAACAAAATACATTAAAAAAACTAATTTACTGTAGGCTATATGTCCACCATACAATCATGCTCAGGTTTGCTGTTTTGAATGTGAACACCAACGAATAACAGGGGAGTGGCACAGTGTGAATTAACCATGGAATGAACACAGGAATGACCCTGGCAGCATATCAATGATCCAGGTGTGTTATGCATGTTTAGTACTAGACTAGTAAGACTACAACTACTTCTAAACCACAACTATCCAGACAGCAGTAGAATGACTTTGGGAACAAACACCTGACATGAGACAAAAGACATGGTGACAATGAACATTTTTTTCATCATGTGGAATGGGAAATGTATTTGTCTCCTGAGCAACAACTTGACAGCAATGGTGAAGAAAGGGAACTTGGAAAGACACTTAACCACAAACCATTTGACTTCTCCAGCCGAGAAAAAGAAAGAAGCAAGTGAAATCTCAGCTACAGTATTATGCATTTGTGTACCGTACATGCAACTGGATAAAGAGCTGTCATCACATCTGCAGCACAGTTGGTGAAGAAAGAGAACTTCCAGACAAACCACAAATAATTTCACAACATTTTTCGAAAAGACACAGAGGTGAGAATAAGACAGAAGGAACTGAAACCTCAACCATGTGTACCGTGCAGGAAACTTGATGAAGTGCTGTCATCAGTATTTTAAAAAAGTATTTTTGTACAGTTACATCTGCATTGTTGTGTAATGTGAATAACACTTATGTTCATAATGTATCATGCCTTAATTATTCATTTTAAGGTATTGACTTATTCATGTCGTTGCCCACCCCTGTTCGCTGAATAGTGTAGGTCGTTGGTTCTCAAAGTGGGGTCCGGGGACCCCCAGGGGTACTTGAGCTTGTAGATCTGCTATTTTTGAAAAATTGTGAAAATGTGTGCAAACCTTTGAATATATATATATTTTTTTAAAGCGAACATTTGTAACTCAAATCTTTGCTTCTGGGGGGTCCCTTGAACACAATATTTTGAGATGGGGGTCCGCGGCCAGATACATATCATTTTGGGGGTCCTTGACATGAAAAAGTTTGAGAACCACTGGTGTAGGTGAACCCCAGTGCGGACTTAAACACTGGGGCAAGAATTAATTAAAAAATGGAGTTGTATTGCCAGCCAAGCAGAACAACAAAAGTGGGAAAACAAAGGATTAGGTAAACATTTTAGGCCTGGTTTAGGTTTAGGCTGGTTGGGCAGGCGAAGGGAGGTCCAGGGAAGCCACAAAAGCAGAGCAGGCAACAGGACAGGAATCAGAGAGCTTCTGCAACAAAAAAAACACACACATTACAAGGACCTGACAAGGAATGAAGAGCAGAGCAGAGCCTAGAGGCTACTACTAGATTGCCAAAGAACTGTAGCTGATGAGGCTCCAAACTACTTTCCACGCACACTCTAGTCATACGCACTCACACACACACGCAAGGAGATGAGAGGTAGATAAAGCATGGGAGCTGATGTAACACTTCTAGAGTATACACAACTGAATATGTTGCTTTCTGTGAGATGAGGTGATTTAGAGAATGTTTAGAGTGAGACCCTCAGCAGACAATCCCATGGGGCCCTTCTGACCATCTTGAAAGAGCCTTCAGGGGCCTTTATTGCTCTGGGCCCCAGGCAGTTGACTACTTTACCTGTTTATAAAATGTACCTCTGTATGTGGGGTGATTTTGGTTCAGCTTCTGAAACTCAGCGTCAGGGCCAGTTTTCTAGAGAGGGCCTCACTGACCTTTAGGCCCCCGGGCCTGGGATCCCTGAAGGGGCCTGACAGGCCCGTTCAGGGATCCAGCTCTACAGTCCACTAGGGGATGCAATCACTCAGAAAAAGAAACAACACAGACAGCTCCTGGTAAATTGACTCTGTCCTACTATTTATATGATGATATGCCTGTACACAGTCATATCAGCTGTGCCTGATGTTGGATAACCTGGGAGATAATCCTGGGTTATTCATTATGTTTCAAACATAAAATCTTTATCAAGAGAACAGATGTAGCCACTTGACTTGTCAAGGTTAATATAACAAAAATATTTCTAGACATACAGTAGCCAAAATGTGACATCTACCTCTTGAATGGGAATGAACCTACTGTATATCTGTGTTAACAATGTGAATTATGTCTGTCTACCCATTACAATGAATTAAATTGAAAAAACATTATAGGTTGTACCAGTGATTGTGATGTTGATGGACCGGCTGAGTTCTCCTGACTCGGACTGACACCAATAAAGTCCACTGTCGAAAAGGTACACTTCCATGAAACAAGATCCTCCTACACAGAATCACAATGAAAAGAAAGATATATAACATACCTTCTGTGGATCCCCATTCATTGCAGGTTTCATTCCTACTCTCTCTTTGCACAGACCACCCCAGCACAGGGTTCCCTTCTTCTTCCTCACAACTCAGTGACATGGTCTCGGATCTGAAGAACTGTGATCGTTCAGGGCTGACTCTCAGAGACACTGAAAGAAAGAAAGAAAGAAAGAAAGAAAGAAAGAAAGAAAGAAAGAAAGAAAGACAGAAAGAAAGAAAGAAAGACAGAAAGGAAGAAAGAAAGAACAGAGGGATGAGAGGGAGAGATACGCCCTACCTGTAGACATAATCTGGTCTGAGCAGTACTAAGCTGCTATGTGTCACTACAACTAACATTAACAATAGATGAAAGACCACAATGCATCTGACCAACTGTAATGTCTTCATCTGTAGTCTGTTGTATACTAGGCTGCACTAGCCTTCCTGCTTTCGTGTATAGAGGGGCGGGTTTAAAATCAGCGCGGAGAGAATGCGCCTGATCCCATTGGTTCACCAATCTGTCCGTCAGCCCCCGCCCCGTCAACACAACATTGCGAGCAACGCCCACTGCACTCTGGTTGGTTGGGGAAATGAAACACTTCCTATACCGGGTACACTGACACGCTGGTCCAGGCTTTTATTTTTTAGCAAAACTAAACAATAAAAGCCTGGAGATAGAGGCTAGTTAGTAATAGACTTGTACACAAATAACTAAACTAATTTGTCCGTGTTATGGTGTGTGTGTGTGTGTGTGTGTGTGTGTGTGTGTGTGTGTGTGTGTGTGTGTGTGTGTGTGTGTGTGTGTGTGTGTGTGTGTGTGTGTACCTGTGCAGCCTGGCTCAGTGTGCGTTGCGTGTCGGCAGTAGGGATGGAGCTCGAAAACCGGGTCCATTATATACCCGGGCATGAATTTATCGAGACCCGGTTTTCGATAAGCTTTAGGCTTGTCGAGCCTGTTATCGAGTGTAGCGGCCCTTGACGTCACGTCTAAACTATCAATACAAGAGGCAATCAAGAAATAAATCTAATCACCCACGCTTGCACAAACATGTTGGTCTAAAAGTGTATTGATAGCTGCAAGTTGTGCCAAACAGCGCTGTCCGTCCCTCAGTCTATCGTTGCCGAAAATGGCAGATCTACAAGCTCACAACGTGGTGCGAACAGACGCAGTGTGAGCTTGGAGATCGGCCATGTTTTGGTGCGTGACACCGTCGTACGATGAAGTATACATTGCGCTTTTAAAGTGACAGTACACACATTAACCGTTTCTTCAATATTATTTTCCAAAAGTAAAAAGGTCACTTGCCTTCTGTCTGTTAGAAAAGTACTGTATTTGAAGGCCCTAGTAAAATGTAGTGCAAGTGATATATTTTGGTTAAAACAAAGAAAAAAGAATAGAAAAAATAACTATGCATTTTTTGTTTATAAAAAGTTGAAGAGACATGGAGATTTTATAGTAATTATTACAGTACTATTCATAATATAAAGCCATTTAACACTTATTGCACATTATATGAATGGTTGTTTTAATGATAGGCAAACATATTTTTTACTTTTGTCATCTTCATTTAATTTTAGATAGTGGTCAGCCACAAACTCACTGTCACAACTGGCCAATAAAAAAAGATACCGGTTCTGTTCAGAGTTTTTCGCCTCACGTCTTTTTTCTTAATAATAGAAAAAGATCGATAGTGGGCTCGATAAAAGCTCGGTTCGATAAGCAGGCTTGATAAGGTGCTCATTATCAATAAAAATTAACGAGCTCCATCCCTAGTCGGCAGTGTGCGCGTTGAGTTGTGCGGTTAGCGTGCGTAGTTGAGCGGACTGCTCCTTTAACAGAGCCTGGGCCTCCTGCTCAGCGCCTGGCGGAGCTCCGCACACACACTCTCAAAACGCTCCACCAGCACCTACACACACACACACACACACACACACACACACACACACACACACACACACACACACACACACACACACACACACACACACACACACACACACACACACACACACACACACACACACACACACACACACACACACACACACACACACAATCAAAATATACTTAAAGTACCACAATGAGTACCTCAAGTAAAAGTACTCATTGTGCAGAATGTCCCATTTCACATGTTCAAAATGTGTAAAAAATATTTTGAAAATAGCAGATCTACAAGCTCACAATGCGTCGCGATGCGACACATTGTGAGCTTGTAGATCTGGTATTTCCAAATGGCCGAAATATATATACGGCTGATGTGCTTAATGTATGTTTTGTAATAATAATGTGTTCATATCATTTTAGTGGAGTAAAATATTTTATATCTATATAAAAACCTAAAAATTGTACTTAACTCATTCAGTGCCACTGGACGTCTAAGACGTCCAAAAAAAAAAAATGTTCAGAACCCAAGATATGATGATTTGAAGATTTGCTGCTCCATTCACTCTTTGTTTAAAGGAGGAGTTCACCCAAAAAATTACTTATTTTCTATCAATTGCACACCCCATGAAGCCTTGAATTAATGGATTTATTTTTGTTTTTGTGGCATTCCTAAGCCAATAATTTGATGACCGGGTGTGTATCCGGTAAGAGACACAAATAATCTACTTTGTGTCTCCTACCGGATACATTAGCCGGTAGGAGACGGGAATCAAATTATTGTCTTAGGAATTCCACAAAAACAAAAATAAATCCATGGATTCAAGGCTTCATGGAGTGTGCAATTGATGGAAAATAAGTATTTTTTTGGGTGAACTACTCCTTTAACTTCTTACTGAAAAAGGCTGTATCTCGGCTCCTAAGCACTTTTTTTTTACAATGAATTTTGGCTGTGGCACTCAGAGCCAAAATTCCATAAATAAGCTGGGCACTGAATGAGTTACAGTACTTGAGTACATGTACTTCGTTACTTTACACCATACTATATTAGCTCTCATTCAAAATAAAAAAATATATATATAATTTCAGGCAGTGCGGTGGGCAGCCTCACCACGTCACAGGGGTCCTTGTGGCGGTGGTTTCCACGGTTACCCTTGGACGCTCGTTTCAGATTGGCCAACTCCAGCCGGAGGGACCGCCTCTCTACCTCAACGGAGTGCAGCCGTTGGCTGAAAAGCAGGAAGTGTTGCTGCAGGGAGGAGACCAGAGTCTGGAGGGAAAAATGACACGTTTAACACTTTGTTGTTGCGTCGACATTCTTTTCAGGTGAAAAATACGCAGCCATCGTTTTGTCTGAACCACTTATGTAGGTGGGGTGGGGGGTAGCTGTGTGGGTAGAGCCTGGCAATAGGCTCTATGCACAGCAGCCATATTGGGAATGAATTGGGCCCCTTCCTTACTTCCTTCACAGGTGATACCAATGATACTAATTAAGGCTCTGTTCCATTTAGTGTGGCATAGTGGTTGTCTTATTTTCAAGGACCCCTATAACTCTGAGAGTGTACAAATGGAACCAAATGGACCCGTAAGGGTCCATTTGGTTCCATTTGTACACTCTCAGAGTTACACACACCCACCATAAGGGGCCATTTGGGAACCAAAATGGAGTGTTTCTAGTGAGCCAACATGCACGATATCAGCACCCTGACCAGAATGGAACAGAGCCTTCATTAGTATCATTGGTAACACCTGTGAAGGAAGTAAGAAGAGGCCCAATTTATTTCCAATATGGCTGCTGTGCAGAGCCTATCAGAAGGCAACAAACCCCCCCCACAGTATAAAGTTCAAGTTGCATGTTCGTCTGTCTGTGGCGGGCGCGCAGATATGCCTATACTGCATAATATGGACTGGACATGTGTGACACGCTGTTAAACACAATAATCCCAGCAAGGACTGCGTTATCAGCCCACAAATGGACATGCCCCATGTCGGCGCAAATCGGCACGTACAGTAAAATGCCCATATATGGACATAAGATCCCTGCCGTCAGTGCCTGGCACTCAATGTGCTAAGTGACTGGATTATGCCCAAATATGAACATATATGTGTCACAGGGAAATTGGCATTCCAGGGAATTTGAAAAAGGAGCGCTCGTTTTTAGGCGCGGGGCTTCGGCGAGAGGCGGGGATTTTAGAGACAGGGTTTTTTACGCAAGTCGCTCCTCGGAGGAGGAGGAGGAGAAGGAGGTGGCGGCGCGAGGCGGGGCTTTGATGCGAGGCGGCGGGAGGAGGAGGAGGAGGCGCGAGGCGGGGCTTTGATGCGAGGCGGACCTGGATTTGTTGTTCCCCCCCACGTAGCAACCAGGAAGCTACGCTAGGGGAACGCTGAACACGTGTTCACACGCACACGTGATAATAGTTATTGTCCATGACGGAGGCGCGCCGACTTAGCAGAGCTTGAGGCCGAGGAGGCGTGCCCGCGCCGACCGGCCGATGGTCTGCTAGTCGAATCAGCGCCGTCCGAGTTGTAAACCGATAGGGTGAGAATAGATCTTTTCATGGATTACTATCCACGTGTGCATGTGTGTGTGTCGTGGATAAACTAAAACAAATGTTAAAAGCCAGAACACAATAAAATTATCTTAACAGTCATGCTTTCAAATACAGAATTCTACAGAATTGCCTGGGGGGGTGGGTGAAAACGAGCGCTCCTTTTTCAATTTCCCTGGAATGCTGATGGTCTCAATACTGACATCATCCAATGCTGGGTACCGAATCCCGATCGCGCCGAACAATGCGACACACCGGGCAAGCAGATAACAGGGTGTGAAGAGAGTAGAGGAATTTTGCTTGTATCTGAACCTTAAGGAACCTATAAGGAAGTCTTACCTTCCTATTGGGTGGTGGAGCTGTCAGTCGAGCCAGACCCCGCCCCAGCCTAACCACCAGTGAACACTGGTTTCTACGGAGCCCCTGAAGGGACATTACTAGGTAGATTGTTTGAAGTGTAGATACATTTTTTTAAAGGGTCACTTTATTTTTAAAAGCTGGCGGTTTATGTTTTGTGGTATGGGAAAAAAAATCATATGTTGGCAGAAAAAAAGGAGGAGGCTATAAAAACAAAATATTTAGGGGAAGGATTGTTTTGGGGGGGTTAACATTTTTTTTTATAGTTGCTTAATTATTAAAGGGTGTATAGAATAATCTTTTTAGAGAATGACATTTTTGTAAAGAGGGATGATTTTTTTTTTAGGAGAAAAAGATTTTTTTTTCAAAGTGAGGTTTTTTTTCAAAGTGAAGAAAGTTTTTTTTTCAAAGTGAAGAAAGTTTTTTTTTCAAAGTGAGTTTTTTTTTCAAAGTCGTGCGCACGACTTTGAAAAGGAGGGAAAATATTTTTTTTTCAAAGAAAAATTTTTTTTTTCAAAGAATTTTTTTTTTTTTTTTCAAAGAATTTTTTTTTTTTTCAAAGATTTTTTTTTTCTCAAAGATTATTATTATTTTTTTCCAATTTTTTTTTTTTCCAAAGTGAGTGTTTTTTTTTTCAAGTATTGTTTCATCTTCAAAGTTTTTTTTTCAATGGCCGGGGGTCCACAGGGGTCCCCGTGGCGGGGATGGCAGCCGGGGTTCCACCGAGGTCCCAGTGGACCGGCCAGGGGTCCACGGGGCTCCCCGTGTCGGCCGGTGCTCAGCTGCCCGACCCGTCCGAAGGGCCACCCTTCCTGGGTACCAGATGGGACGAGTGCCCTCCCTACCCTGGAGGTGCGCCTCGGAGCTCCGGGCGGCCCGTGGACCGTCTCTACCCGGCAAGCGTGGGGTCCCCTCTTCCGCCTCTGCTGAGTTGCTCCGGGGCTCGGGCAGGGACAACGGGGGACCCACCTGGAGCTCGGAGGCACACCTCCAGAGCTGGGAGGGGGGCACTCGTCCCATCTGGTACCCAGGAAGAGTGGCCCTTCGGACGGGTCATTATTATTTCCCCCTTTTCTCTTCTGGACCATTTTCTAATGCAAGTTTAGTCTGAAGTAATTACGCCGCTTTTTAGTTTCAATAAATTGTAGAATATTAAGTAGGTCTATAATATGCCACCAACGTAATAACACAATGTATAATGCCCCCATCTTTCTAATTCATTAACATGCCTCATGCTTCTGCAATTGCAGCTATTGGAGAACTAAAACTAGATAGGCTTAGAGAGAGCTTCGCCTATTTATAGAATCACTTCTACAAATTAAAAAAGAATAAAAACATACATGCATGCATGTATACAGTATAACCATATAGACCTATTTAACTACTGCTGGAGCCCATATGTGAATGAGATTACAGGATTGAAAAACGACTTTGATCAAAAATAAGTTACTTCTATACTTACTTCCAACTTCTACAAGTGAAAGAGAGGTGATTCACTCTAACAATCATCATCTTGGGTCATGTTCTGCTATTACAGCTATTAAGTACCTCAAATGGCATGTGAATGCAGAGGTGAGTCGTCTTGGGTCATCTTTCTAATTCATTGACATGCTAAGGCACAGCTATTGTCATTGAATTTATTGAAATAATAAATCAAATAGATAAGTCACTTTAACTCCTCATCACAACCATGTAGCCTGCAAAATCAGGGTCTTTATTTGCCACTCTTTGCAGAAATGTATACATCAGCAATAACTGTGTCATCACATCATCACTGTGTCATCATGTTGGGTGTGTTGTTCAAGCCCTCTTAGATGGCTGGCTGTAGACATGGTCAGGTCAGGTTGTAACCTTGGCAGGGCGTCCAGCAGCAATCCGATGTTTTCCACCAAAGCTGTGTGTGTGTGTGTGTGCGTACACACACACACACACACACACACACACACACACACACACACACACACATATACATATTTATACACATATACATACACACTGATATAAATGACAGCTTAAATTAAAAGTGCATACAAGAATTACAAATAGACATTTGTGCTTTGACATTTGCCATGTTCATGACTGCTGTTTCCTACATTATCAATTGCTTACAGAGTTCAACGTGACGTTGAACTCTGTTGAATAGTATTACCCCACAAAACATATAGATCTTAGTTCATTACATAAGTCATTACATGCTAAATGTTGCATTTATCTCATGCTATGCTGACATACATTCCCACATTCATGTTGCTAACAGAAAGCCTTTGGCCAAAAAATAGACCAATTAAAAAACCTTTTTCTTTTGCACTTGAAGTATACTTAGCTTACATGACAAAGACTCAAACCATTGGAGGGGGGTAACTCTTGGAAGCTAGTGTACTTTACTATCATCAGGATGACTTGAACCATTGAACAGGGGTGTGGGGGGTAACCCATTTTTGAAATCTTGGAAGCCTACTAGCTCCTTCCATGCACCTTAACAAAATGTCATCCTACATAACAGCAAGTTGAGATCTCATTCATTTAACTGCATTGGATTCGCTTCCTGGGATGTCAAAGATGAAAGTCTGAATGAACTCCCAAACCTGGGAACATGGTTTCAGGGAAATTGAGATCGAAGACATAAAATGCTTTAAAACACCCATCACCCAAAAGAGATGGGTGCGCCAAGGTCGCCCCATTTATTATCACATAAGCTTGGGAACACTGATGCCCCTCCCCTAGCATAAAAACATATGGATACTCTGTGGTTGCTGCGGTCAGCTACTGCACCAGGTTTGCCACAGGCTGAAGAAGAAAAGAAAAGAGAGGAAAGAACAAGATTATTACAAGTTGATACAACAGGTTAAATTGAACTCCAAAGCTCCAGTGCTGTAGTCAAGTCACTATATCTGGAGTCTAGGTTGAGTTAATTCCCCAGTAGTGCTCAAGTCCAAATAGTGTCCAAAGTTACTGAACATGAGTGTGAATGCACATGTAGGTGGAACACACATGCCTGCCCTTACACAGCATTAAAATAATGTCACTGTAATTAGCTATCAATATCTTATGCCAACTTATATATTAGGCTATATTACAAAAAATGTGTCTGCATGATCCAACTGTTTGTTGGGCTTCTTCCTCACGGAAGACCAAGGCTGGAGACCAAGGCTGGGGCGCTAACCCATACTGCTCCCGGAGTATGTGAGCTCTATGTGAATACCAGCTGAGAGCAAATCTACTGTATGTTGACGCGAAGGTCACCCGCCTTCTCCTTCCTGGCCGGCCATGTGAGTGATCTTCGCAGAGAATTCAGGGTTCATCTCCCAGTACACTCAGGATTTAACATCGAGAAATCATGAGAAATCTACAGACAGGAAAAGACAAAAAAATGTGTAAGGCAAAAACAATAATCGATTTAGTCTGTACTAAACTTATTCTGTGAGATGTAACCTCACCATGCCTTGAGTGTCCACTAGATGCGGCAACTCTTCGATTATGGCTTGGATTGAATTTGTCCCATCTGCAGTCTGCAGTGGTGGCCACATGTTTTGGCAAGGCTTGTCTGCAGTTATTTGATTCTGTGAAGAGCAGAAAAAGATTAACTCAAGCTAATGGTGATAGATGAACATCCAAGTTTACAAGAACGGTTTGTTGCAAAAAGCATAGTCACATGAGTTGGATTGAGATAGAAGGGCAACTTGTACCTTATTTCAATCCAAGACACCTTACTTTACCTTTTTCATGTGACTCCTCCCTGGCCTGGGTTGAAACATGCATCATAAAGTAGAGAAAGATATCAGAAAAGAACACACACAAACACACATGCACACATTAGGAAATAACCAGCAGCAACACTGAAATTAAGAGTTGCCAATAATGGTTCACATTACAGTAGGATTCACAATGGAATGTTTTGTAACAATGTATTAACTTTACTTACTGTCCCATGACAGTCCCTCAGGCATGGAAATGTATCCACTATCGATGACACCAGCTTTGCCTTCGTAGCTGAAGTTGGAATTTAAAACAATAGACATTTTATTAACATTTCTTTTTGGATAGTAGGGCCAAACATATTTTATTGCTTTACCTTAGCTTGACATTCCTCTCCTTTAGCTGTGCTAAATTATTCTAAATAGCCTGTATTGTACATACAACTGATATTTGTTTAAGTAGGCCATCTTTTACATGGCTAAAATTCTACATTTTGATGCTGGCCCCTCTCACATCAGTAAATTGCTTTGCTTAGTGTCTGTGCTACTCTCTGTTTCTCTAAAATGCAAGTGTGCTGACCGCCATCATCTGTAGCTAATACACTGACTATATATATAAGTACCTCATACAACCCCAATTCAAATGATCTGAACTATCCTGTTTAAACCTAGTTCACACCCGAGATTACCTGGATGAGATTGTTCAGAATGCTGTTGTGGTTCGCATTAGTGAAAATGTACCACTAACCACACACTAGTCAACAAATGGGCTTAATCTGTGTGTGAGAATACTCACTTCTCTACGAAGCTCTCCATCAGATGAGACGAGTATACGGACCATTGATCTTCTTTCAGTCATAGAGATGTAATGGCTTTCCTGGAAACTGGCATCCAAGCATTTCCCATCACCGGTTTTGTTGAGGATTTCACATATTCTATTTAAAAAAAAGAGGAATGACTAAAGGAATTGAAAAGAAAAAAACATGAATCTCCAAATAGACTAATCAGACAAAGTTGTTTGTAACCCTACCCTACCTATAGTCAAGGTGAAGCTAGTCTTGTAAAGCTGCTTTAACAGAAAAATTGAACTTACAGTGCAAATGTTGCTGCTTCCTCCCCTGAAACGCTTTGCTGTTCTGTAGGCAATTCTGGAGTGCCTTCTGGGGCTTGAATCCTGAAAAGTATGAAAAGGGAATTATTGCTTTATCAGAACTATACAATGGATACATTTGTTAAAATCAAATACAAAACAATTACACTCTATTTATTAATTTATTTTAATCAATGTGTTTACAACACATCCCTAATACTACAGTATGTGAGAATTTGGCCTTCAACCTAGCTAAGTTGAGTGCAACTTTTTAATCCTGTCGTCCTCTAACTTTTCCCATTCCTCCACTTAAGTCGCACAGCATTCCACCTCACCAAACACATGTATGAAAAAATGGCTATTTTGTCCAACATGTAAAAAAAGAAAAACATGATGTGAACATACACGGTATATCATGATAATAATAATAATAATAATAATAATAATAATGTAAAGTATACATGATGTGAACAAGCACGGTATATCATAGTAATAATAATAATGTAAAGTATACATGATGTGAACATGCACGGTTCATCATTATAAAAATTATGTTAAGTATCATAGCAGTATAGTACAGTAGAGTATAGCAACAACACCTCATTAAGCTACAAGTACAGTACAGTATAGCAACAACACCTCAATAAGCTACAGTAGGTATGCTACATCGCACAACGTTGTCGGCCCCAAAAATAGCAGATCTACAAGCTCACAGCGCGTCGCGGACGCAACATGTTGTGAGCTT
This sequence comes from Gymnoscopelus microlampas, assembly GCF_963454915.1. Classification (NCBI taxonomy): domain Eukaryota; kingdom Metazoa; phylum Chordata; class Actinopteri; order Myctophiformes; family Myctophidae; genus Gymnoscopelus; species Gymnoscopelus microlampas. The sequence goes on from NC_139948.1 coordinate 3,177,280, forward strand.
GTAGATCTACTATTTTCGGTGTCAACGTTATTCATGTGATAGAACATGATAGAACATGCCAGCCAATATGATGACATTCTCTACCTAGAATTAAATCACTTTGAAACGCTGCGCTCCATGTACCAGTGGTTCTCAAACTTTTTCATGTCAAGGACCCCCAAAATGACACTTATTACCCCACGGACCCCCATTTGAAAAGATAAGCCATGGACCCCAATAAGAGAAGGTGTTTACGGCTCTCTAGCAGTGATTCTCAACCATTTTAATTTCAAGGACCCCCAGTTTAACATGCATTAGGCTACGGACCCCCATTTAATGGCATCTATACCTCTGGGACCCCAATTCATATTGTAAAATCAATGTTAATTTAACTCTTGAGAGTGTACAAAAGGAACAAAATGGACCCGTATGGGTCTGTAACTCTGAGAGTGTAACGGGTCCATTTGGTTCCATTTGTACACAGTGGATTTGAGTGCCAGTGCTAGCTGGGTGCTACCCATGGAGCTAACGGTGCTAATGTTAGCGTTAGCTAACATAATGGCTAACGTTAGTAAGCAAGCTGTACTTACCATACCTCTATGGTACACACGCATACATTCATTCATTAATTCTCCCAGATAGCGGTAGATTAATGAGAGCACCTTATCACTTACAATAATTTCCTTGTAAACAAATGAACGTTAGCTGACCAGCTATTTCCTCCGTGGTGGAAACTGGAAACTGGAAGTGGAAAGTCTGGTGACCAAATTTGGTCAAAGAGGAAGTGACGCACTGATTTTCAAACTCGTGCGCACGAGTTCAAAGTCGTGCGCACGAGTTTGAAAAGGAGAGGTTTTATTTTCAAGATAGGTAATATTTTTTTTTGTAAAAGTTTTTTTTTTTTTTTTGTAAAAGTTTTTTTTTTTTGTAAAAGTTTTTTTTTTTTTGCAAAATATATATATTTTTTTTTGTAAATTTTCTTTTTTTTTGTAAATTTTCTTTTTTTTTGTTAATTTTTTTTTTTTGTTAAAGTTTTTTTTTTTTTTGTAAAAGTTTTTTTTTCAAAGTTTTTTTTTTTTTAAGTCATGCATGAAAAAAAAAAACTTGAAAAAAAACATTATATTCCCTAAATAAAAAAAAATCATCCCCCTTTAAAAAAATGTCATACTCTAAAAATATTATTTTATACACACTTAAATAATAAAGCAACTATAAAAAAAAAGTCACCCCCCCCAAAAAAAAATCTTTCCCCTTTTAAAATACTTGTCATCCCCTAAAAAAAAATATTTTAGAGCCTTGTTCTTTTTCTGCCAACATATTATTTTTTTCACCATACCACAAAACATAAACCGCCAGCTTTTAAAAATAAAGTGACCCTTCAAAAAAAATGTACCTACCCTTAATACAATCTACCTAGTGATGTCCCTTCAGGGGCTCCGTAGGTTTCCTCTGTAGGGGGCGGGACCAGAAACCACGTCTGATTGGCTGAAAAGATGTTCCAAGAGGTGGGACAAACCTTCCCGAGCTGCTGACGTCACTTCTGGAGGGGTGGAGTCTAAAGAAGACGAGATAGGAGGAATTGTGTGTGTGGTGAGAGCACTCTTCTGTCTTTGTGAGGACATTTGGTCATTTTAGTAGAAAGATGAACATTTTGGAAATGCAGTCACTTTTCAACAGGCTGTAGAACTACATATTCACTCCCAATTCTCACCTCTTCAGACTCCACCTCAGCCCGTTGCACTTGACCAAGTTTTGACGACCAATGCAGACTAACCCTGGTCATTTGTTCTTGTGTTTCTGTTGTTTTTTTTACCACAAGGTTAACATGTAATTCAGATAGCATGTTATTTAGACATATGTTCATTGTACCTGATATCCTATAGTTTCAATGTACAGATTATTATTTTGATAGTAGTATATTGTTTAGATTGATTCTAGGTTCTAGGTTTACCTGTGATCCTAGTTTCTGGAGACACTACACTGTCTCTCTGCATTTGATGTATGCGTTTACCTTGCTTGTTTAAGTCTCTCTGGATAAGAGGGTCTGCTAAATGCCTACATTGTACATATGGACAGGACTTAAAGGAATACTCTTCGTAACCAAAACATGAATGACCAATTCATTCATGTTGCAAATGTTAAATTAATCAATAATAAAGAAACTGCATGGCCCATTTCTCACCTAAAATGTTATCAGAAGCTGTTTTGTTGAACCATAAAAGGGGAAATGGAGATTGTTTCCAGGCAAGCTAACCTTAACCCTAACCTCAACCTTAACCTCACAGAAATGAAGCCTAAACCTAACCTTAACCCTAACCTCACAGAAACTATGCCTAAACCTACCTTAATTGACAATTTGGCCAATGTTTGACATTTTTTATGGTATAGTTTGTTGATTATTTTTATGCAGTAATGGTCTTTTGTCTTTTTTTTTCCCTTCTTTTTTTAGGTATTAGAACCTTTTTAGGTCTTTAAATTCCTTAAATTGTCACTTCACTCTCATCTGGGGACCCCACCCCCCAAATCATGTGGGGACCCCGACCCACAGGTTAAGAACCAATGATCTGCTAAACCAGTGATTCTCTGCATTCTCTTTTTTTTATCAAGGCCCTCAAGTTTGATATGCATTAAGACTACAGGCCCCTATTTGATACGATGTTTATCTCTGAGCCCCCCCATCTATCTACACTGTGAGACAGTGTTCATTTAACTCTGAGTGTGTAAAAAATGGAACCAAATGGACCTGTATATAGACCCATGAGGGTCCATTCTAACCCCAGAGAGAAGTTCATGGTTAGAGTTAAGTACAATGTAGTTTTTATCACAATCTAGAAATACTCTGCCATTACAAGTAAAAGTCCTGTAGAGCCTATCAGTGATACATTCATGTGTTCATCACTTTGACAGCCGGTAAAGATGGGGCTGACTTTAACCCATGAAGACCTGAGACCGATTCTACAAATGCCTTCTAAAGCAGTAGTTCTCACACTTTCAAAAATGTCAAAAAATAGCAAATGTAAAAGCTCAAAGCGCAGCATGAAGTGTCCAGCTTTGAGCTTGTATATTAGTGTAAATAGTGTGCTACTATTTAAACCGTGACAGTTCCAGAAACTGTTTTATCCACTGTCCTGGCTCTTAAGGTGCTAAACAAAAAGAAGTTCTTATTCTTGGGTTATCGACATCTGTCAGTCAAGAGTAGTAGACGTCCAAATAAAGTTGAATTCAAGTCTTCCTCTGAAACTGTTATTCACCTCTATTGTTGGGGGGGGGGCGGGGTTCAGAGCGAGAGAGGGAGATTAAGACACATTTCACCTTATCTGGTATTAAACCACTGACTCATGTTTCAACAGGGTGAATGCTTCTCTCTCCCACGCGGCGCGCCGACACACACACACACACACACACACACACACACACACACACACACACACACACACACACACACACACACACACACACACACACACACACACACACACACACACACACACACACACACACACACACACACACACACACACACACACACACACACACACACGATCTCTGAGGATTGAGGAAAAGAAGCCAAACGGCCCTCTACCCGTTTTCCAGACAGTCCGCAGTACAATTGCACAGCAGCAGCAGCACTAAGTAGAGTAGAGGTTCGTCCCGAGACCCGTTCTGAAGAAAAACACCACGTTGGCTGACATGATGGATGTAAAGAAGACGACTGTAGCTGCTTCTCCTGATCACTGCTACGATGGACCTGGAGATGTGGCCTGTGATTTCTGCACCCGGAGAAAACAGAAAGCTGTGAAGACGTGTCTTCAGTGTCGGGTCTCTTACTGTGACGCCCACCTCCTGCTTCACTATCGATCCCCTGCCTTACAGGCACACAGGCTGGTCAAAGCCTCCGGCGAGCTTTGGGAGAACATCTGCTCTCGTCACGACGAGGTGAGGAAGCTTTTCTGTCGTACTGATCAGCAGTGTATCTGTTCTCTGTGCTCCATGGAGGAACACAAAGGGCATGATATAATCTCAGCTGCAGCAGAACGGGCTGAGAGACAGAAAAGGTTTGATATGAGCCAGCAGAACCTCCAGCAGAGAATCCAGGAGAGAGAGAAAGACGCAAAGGTGCTTCACGAGGAGATAAAGAACATCAATCACTCGGCTGATAGAGCAGTGGAGTACGCTGACACTGTCTTTAATAAGCTCACCACTTCCACTAAGAGAAGACGATCTGAGGTGAGGGAGCTGATCAGAGACCAGCAGAAACGTGAAGCGAGTCATGCTGAAGAGCAGAGGAAGTGTGTGGAGCAGGAGGTCACTGAACTGGAGGGGAGACATGCTGAGCTGGAGCAGATCTCACACATAGAGGATGACATCCATTTTCTACACCGCTACATCTCCCTCTCACGGATCAGCGAAGCTACACACCCAGTGAGCAGCAATGTCCGTCCTCAGAGATCCTTTGAAGACGTGACTGTGGCGGTGTCAAAGATCAGGGACGAACTAGAGGACAGTCTTAGAGAGGCAGGGACAAACGTCTCAGAGGGGGTGAAAAGAGTGGATGTTTTACTGTCAAGGCCGCCAGAAAAAAAACAACTAGAGGACGTATTAAAAATTAAAAAAATGAAGAGGGCATTTGTAGTGATCCTTTTCTTTGTAATTACTTTGACACATTCTCTTAGGAGCAGTGTTCAGCCCCAGTCGACACACGGGGAGCGGTTCTTAGGACACCACAACACAACTCCTGGTTGGCTTGAACCCAAGACCAGAGAAGAGTTCTTACAATATAAAGTTCCAATCACACTGGATCCAAACACAGCAAACTACTATCTGTCTCTGTCTAAAGGGAACAGAAAAGTAACAATGATGACTGAAAAACAATCATATCCTCATCATCCAGAGAGATTCACCACGATGCAGGTTCTGAGTATAGAGGGTCTGACTGGACGCTGTTACTGGGAGGCAGAGTGGAGTGGAAACCTTGTTGACATAGCAGTCTCACACAAGGATATCAGCAGAACAGGATCCCAATATGAAGTTGTCAACGGATTTCGATTTGATCTAAGTATATTTGCATTCAGTGATATAGCCTTGTCTTTACGGTGTTGGCCAGGTGGTTATAGTTTCAACCACAACAAATCTTTATATATGATCCCAGGTCCTGTGTCCTCCAGAGTAGGAGTGTACCTGGATCACAGTGCAGGTACTCTGTCCTTCTACAGAGTCTCTGACACCATGACTCTCCTCCACAGAGTCCAGGCCACGTTCACCCAGCCCCTCTATGCTGGATTTGGGTTTTGGGCTGGTGAAGGAGACAGTGCTGAGTTGTGTGACTTCGAGTAGATCAAACCCTGGGGGTCGTCTCTCATGACTCCAGAATCATATTCATAATTGTTTTGTTGTTTTAATCTAAAAAGGTCAACATTCTCAACATTCAAAAAGTAAAATGTTCTGTTGATGCAAATACTATAACCTAGTGGTTCTCAAAGTGGGGTCCAGGGACCCTCAGGGTTCCTTGAGGATTCATTTGGACGCCTATATGTCTGTAACTCTTGAGTTATGTGGCTCCTTGAATTTAAAGTTTGAGAGCCATCAGAAGCCAGTAGTGTTGTTCCTAAGCTTTGTCATTGTCACTCGATTCATATGTTTATCTTGTCTAGTGAGAAGATGTAATTGAATCGGCTGTTTTACTTTAAAATAAATACAGTTAATCAGATGAATCACTTCCTGTCAGTTTTAGGGAACATTTGCAGATTTAAGACGGCAATGAAATGTTGCTCAAAAGGCTTCCTGTTTCAAAGGGTTCACTCAAATAATTGCGTTTAACAATTTAATTGTGTTTCTGTCGTTGAACATTGGAACAGTAGATATAAAAATGTAATTTCTGTTTGGCTTTTAGGCTTTGTAAAAGTGCACAGGGCAGATATGACAAATAACTTACATAACTGAATAACTTTATACTTTATATGAATAGTGGAAATTGACACGTTTTGGGCTTGTAGATCGGCTATTTCCACTATTTTTGAAAATATATGAACATTTTTCAACATGGAAATGATTATGATGATTATGCCAATTATCTCAATTAATTGCAATTAGTATTTACTATTATGTTCTCCTCTTCATACAATTAATTTCATGGGACAAATGAGGATTATTAATGAGTTTTTTTGTATTATTTTGTCTTGTTATGAAGTAATGATTATTATGTGGGTTTTGATATTCCATGTTAAATAACATTCACTGATGTTGATTATTTTTGTCATGTTCAAACATTATCTGAATAAATTACAAATGAATTCACACTCTATCATTCTGGCATTAAATGATACATGTGATGAATAGTAAACAACAATGATACATGTGATGAATAGTAAACAACAATGGTAAATATGTGTAAATACTATTGTTTGAGTAAATGTTGGTGTATGACTGCATGTGTATTGTGGCTAGAACCAGGTTTAATGTCCTGGCAGAGACATAATAACATGAACAATAGTACTAGGCCACAATGCAATGCAACTGAAGTTGTACACAGAATATTTAGATAGGGGGTGTCCTAGCTTTATTCAAAGGGGAATATTGGAAAATATTAACCTATTAAAACAAAAATATTTTGCAATGGGGGTCCGCGGCCAAATACATATGATTTTGGGGGTCCTTGACATTAAAAGGTTTGAGCACCACTGATATAGCAGCATATGTTTTTTCAGAAAACTGATTTAGAAGACATTAAATGTCTTTTTTGTAGACTCGGCCTCAGGTCTTAATGGGTTAAAATACCTGGGGGCCGACAGTATCTCCTGTCATACTGTACATTTGGACCAAAATAAAGTCACATACAAATGCAGCGCACTACATTTGATTTAACTACAGTGCAATTTCAATAGAATGTCTGTTGGTAGAGTAGCAAAATGTAAGCCACTTACAGTATCTCTGCTGGGAACAAGAGAACAACTATCTAGCCTTTTCTCAGGCTTTTCCCAGTTGTCTTTTGATTAAATGGTGCTGTAGCCAAATGTAACCAGATGTGAAAAGGTCTTTACAAACATTTTTAATATAATAACAAAAGCCTTTCTTTCACACCTTGAGAATTAAACAACACAAGGAACACGCAGTTCCTGAGAGACAGCCCATATGCCCAGTTTAGCTTCAAAACTCTTAGAAACTTCAATGCATATAATTCGGTACAATAGCGCCTGAAGTTAGCCGTTCTTTAACACTGCATAGGGAGCGACCATGACCTGGTACCTCACACATTTAGAACATTCTCATTCCACTACTCCCTGACACCATCCATTAAAGGATGTGAATCACTCAAGGAGTCCACAAGGGGAGGTAAATGTAAATTCCCATCGAAAGGAGGTGTCTTACACTACCGTAGTTTTTCCTTTTAATCCTTTGTACATAGCGTTTGTATTTGTTGAAGAAATGTATTATCGTGTACATTTTTATGCTATGTCGATGAATTGAATACAAACACTATGCCTATAACCTTAACCCTAACCTCACAAACACTATGCCTAACCTTAACCCTAACCTCACAAACACTATGCCTAACCTTAACCCTAACCTCACAAACACTATGCCTAACCCTAACCTCACAAACACTGGCCCTCATTTATCAACGCGGCGCAGACCAAATAATGGGCGTACGGCAAGATCACCGCAACCTTCGGCATTCATCAATATATCCTGACGTTGGCTTCATCCTACCGTACGCTGAGATCTCACGCCTGGTCGATAGCAGTTGTTGACTTTGGCTGCGCCCGTTTATTCCATTCTAGAGCTGCGGAGCAGCATTGTCTGACTGTCTGACACTCATCTGGACACATAATCCACTCCAAAATGTATATCTACACCAGGGGTATTCAACTAGATTAGGCAGGGGGCCACAACTGTAAAATAATTTGGAGTCGGGGGCCACACAGCGCAAATGCACGCGCGCGCAGCGCGCGTGCATGTGCGCACACAATTCGCGCGCGTGCGCGAAGCGCACGCGCGCGAAATTTTTCGGGTCTAATTTGGGTCTAATTCGGTCTAATTCGGGTCTAATTCGGGTCTAATTCGGTTCAATTTGACCAATAGAAATCAACCTTTTTTCGGGTCTAATTCGGTCTAATTCGGTTAAGGTTCTAAGTTAAGTTCCAATGAAAGATGGCCTTTCAAGAACTAATGAAGGATAAATAATTTGTACTGTTTTAACTTTGATAACATAAATCAAAGTTAAAATAAATAATAATTATGAAAATTAAAAAAAAAGAAAAACATTTTTTTTTTTTTTTTTTTTTTTTTTTTTGGAATATGGCCAGGGGCCACAAGGAAGCTCCTCGCGGGCCGCACGTGGCCCGCGGGCCGCCAGTTGAATATCTATGATCTACACTAATAAATAATCCCTGTGAAAATATATCATTTTATAAAGTAATTTAAACAAACTGCTTGCCTTCAACAGTCATTCAGATAAGATTGCAGATCTGGCTGCGTTGAAAATAGCAGATCTACAAGCTCACAAGCAAGGCGTTGGGAGCTTGTAGATCTGCTATTTTCAAAATATACGAGCGCTTTTGCGAGAGCCTTTTCGGGAGTCGCCGTCGGGACTCCCGACCATCTTTTCATGGACAGTGAGGTCTACAAATTTACAGTAGCTTGTCCTATGGTATGGAGTTATGTCATAGAGAGTTATATAGGCTACAACCTGGCTGGGTTAAGGATATAAACCCAACGCTCCAATGTCTTATTAACATGGTGGCACGGGATCACTGCAGCCCGCCTTACAGGGAGGGAATAGCCTACATGACTGCTTTTATTTTAGTGTACGTAACTCCAACGCGCACTGCTCGGTATGGGTTAAATAAATTAATATACAAACGTATTCCATTCATGGCGATGTGATTGGTATCATACTATGTCATTCATGTAGGCTACCGCCAGGGCAGGAATTTCACGGCGGCCACGGCGGCCATGGCCGTCGTTGCCCCTCTCATTGGCCGTGTGCCCCTCGAATAATGACATGCCTTCACGGCCACAGTGGCCATGGTGCCCCAGCTGCGCCCAGCAACTGATTTCAGTTTTTCCTCTGCGCGATTTTCCTGTCAATACGTTTTTTTTAGACACCAGTCCCTTTGGTTGAGCTGCGCAGCTACAACATGCACAGTGGTAGGTAGGTTTGATTTTGAGCCTCCTATGAACCTTCGGAATCCCGCAACACCGTGTAATAAACACAAAAGCATTACCGGGCCAAACCGGAGATAAATCTAACGCAGCCTGTTGAATGGTAGGTTTGATTTCTAGCCTGAGAGAGAGAGAGAGAGAGAGAGGATTCCGTAGTCCTACAGACCGATGTGCCCCAATGTTTTTTTCAACAGCAAAATATAGATGAATACATCTAATAAAATACAGCGAAATCCCCAAATTATGAGTCTTAATATAAAGCAAGCAACAGAATAACTGCAGACAAATTAAAAGTTTAGGCTATCAATATCATACAAAAGAGTGACCTCACCGCTCTGATGGACAAGAAATTCCTTTTGCAAACCACATCCATAATATCTGTTTGTTTGTCAACAATGTTCTAATTGGGAAGTTTATTTCAACAGCTAGAATGTGACAGTTTTAGTCCGTTTGTTGGTGCGCAACACAGCCCTCGTTAAGTGAATTACTTTCACCTGCAGCGCAGTGTGTGGAGTGTGCGCAACAGGGCATATCTCCGCCAAGCCAGGGTGACCTACCCAGGCTCATGAAATTCATATGCAGGCATAGTAGCCAATTAGAATGAAATCTGCAAAAACGGACTCATACAGAACCATATATTGGCTATATATTATGGCTGTGGGGTGGAAATCTTGCATGTTCCTTTTTTATTATTATTTAAAAACAATTTAAAATCGTGAAAATAGCCAATCTACAAGCTGTAATTATTAATAATTAAGAAATACTATATTTTAAAGAGTGAAAAATCAACTAAAGTCATTATTAGTGCAAGTTCAATCACATTTCATTTGAATGAAAATAACTTGTGGGGAAAAGACAAAATCTCAGAGGTCTTCAACAGGGGGTCCGCGAAGGTACTGCAGGGGGTCCGCGAAGGTACTGCAGGGGGTCCGCGAAATTGTTGTTTGATTAAAAAATATTTTTGTTTTTAAAAACTTTAAAAACTTTTTTTCATTCTTTTTTTTCCCATAAATGTAAATTTGTCTTTAAACATAACATGACATATTTTAATAGCTTAGTAATGAATGCACAATAACATGGTACGTTTATACATATTTTGTAGAGAAAGATCAGTGGTGTCAGTTCAGCAAAAGCTAAGGTATGGCAAGGTTAGGGTTGCCAACTCCCAGAGATTAAAATAAGGGACATCTATCCTTTTTTTTAGGGGGTCAACCGCCCCAAAACCCCTGAAATGCATAGAAACTATGCATTATACCTATAACACAATGCAAACACAATGGTCTTACACCTGCATTAGGCTACTATTCATGATTTTATTTCTCTTTTTTTTCTGGAGCCAAGGTATGGCACCTGCCATGCCTTGCCATACCCAATTGACGCCCCTGAGAAAGGTCCTTTTGCACACCTACTGGGTCAACCTGTGCGTAGGAGCAGGCAATTTTTTCATGTGTATTTATATAAAACACAATTTTATACATAAATATATGATATATATAGTAGCCTACCCCCTACCTACCCTACGAGGTAGGGGGTCCCTGCTCCATCACCCCATCAGTTTGGGGGTCCCTGGCCTGAAAAGGTTGAAGACCCCTAATCTGTGAATCTAATGTGATTAATGTGACCCCTACTTCAGTCAATGAAGTCCAGGGCTGAATGTGACATATTGAGACCTATATAACCAAATATTGGTCATTTGCCAACACATTATTTTGACACCGGGACAAAAACACCGGGAAAAGAGACTCTCCCCAATCCAGGTATAGGTGACAAACGACACAGCAACAAATTGTGCTATTTTCACTATAGGGCTTAAGTGGTTAAATATCGGAACATACCTAACTCCTAGCTTATAGATCTGCTATTTTTTAGAAACCTTTTTGAGTAAAAACAGGGCTTAAATGACAGCGACACCTAGTGTGTGTTTGTATAGTTAGTTACCAGTGTGTGTGTGTGTGTGTGTGTGTGTGTGTGGTTACCAGTGTGCGTTTGCACCTCCTGCAGTTGTGTCATGGAGGAGAGGATGAGAGAGGAGAGATGTTTAGACCGCAGCCAAAGCACAAACCCTGCTCCACCACCTTCCTCCTTTTCTTCATCATCATCCTCCTTATCTGGAACACACACGCACGCACACACACACATGAACTTACATTTTGAAAACACACTGAAATGTCCTATACTCTTCTCTCTGGGCGTGTGTGTGCGCGTGTGCATGCGTGCGTGCGTGCGTGCATGCGTGTGTAGGGCTGTCAGAATCATAAAATGTTACTTGACGATTAATTGCCATACTCAATTGTGTTTTTGGCAATAAACATTGGAACATATAAATCAAAATGACATTTCTGTTTAGCTTTGTAAACCACAGCGCAGATGTGACAAATAACTTGCATATACAAAGAAAGACAATGACCGATACCGAAGGCCACAATAGGCCATCAATTATCAATAGCACAACAGCTGATCTACACACCGGCTTCGAATGCTATCAATGCATTGAATGGGAGATTATCACGTTTTATCAGACCATTGAATGGGCGAGTAGGTGACGAGTAGGCGATACACGGACCTACCCGCGATTTGTCAGACCATTCATTGGGCGTAATCAGGAGCTACTGACCTACTTTGGAGGCGGAGCAGTCCCCACAACAATATTTACGATTCTGTGCCTATCGGTACATAACTCCAACGGCGCTGAATAGGCTCAGGCTCCAGTTCGCCTGAGACTGCGCGCCTCCGTCATGGTCCGAAACCAAAACAACCAAAACCAAAACCGAAACTGAACTATTTAAGTCATCTCCGTTGGTAGGTCAGTATGTCTTGATAACACCCAATGAATGGTCTGATAGTAAGTAGGTCGCCTACTTCGCCCATTCAGTGGTCTAATAAAAGGTGATAATGTCCCATTCAATGCATTGATAGCATCCAAATCAGGTGATCTACATCTACAAGATCACAACGCATCACATCGCGCTATTTTTGAATACGTTTGAAAATCTATGGCCTTTTTTTAGGTAACACTTGCTATGCCATGTCTACATGGCATAGCCAGTGACATTCCCATGTCTATGATGCATTATAAACATACTTATAATGTATTATAATCTGCATTATAACACTGTATAATTATAGTTATAAGAACTCATTAATGCTCATAATGCTTTATAAGAATAATCATAACACATTATAAAGCATTATATAATGACTTAAGATCAATTATTATAATTGTCTCTAGTCATTTAAAGCAACAAATGACCACTTATAATGACTTATGACAGTAGTATGCATTTTAACAGTGATGACAATGCATTATAAGTAGGGCTGGGACTTTAACTGATTCATTTAGATTAATTAATTACAGAAAATTAACGCGATTAAAAAAATGTATCGCATTTTAATCACGCTTAGTTTATGCACCACAGAACCTTCTCACTGGACGAGTTTCAGGTGTACCGATCATACCAGTGCACCAACCAACAGCCAACACACCCCAGTGCACGCAATGGGACAAGAAGCCGATCAGACTGCTTTTCTTGGCCCAGGGGATGGGAAATTTAGATTTAAAAAACTCTCTGATGGAAGCGTGGATAAAAACACGGTTGTGTGCAGAACTATTTTTTGTTGCTTAAACTTATGTATTCACTCATTGATTCACTCATATACCAAAATCTGTTTTAACTGAAAATAAATTGCTTCTCAGGTCAAATATTGATATGCGATTAAACATGCGATTAATTTAGATTAATTAATTAAAAAGCCTCTAATTAATTAGATATATTTTTTAATCGAGTCCCAGCCCTAATTATAAGGTGATTATAAAGCATTATAACATGATTATATTGTCTTACAACTATGATAATTAACATGGGATGCATAGAAAGTGTCATTATAAACTGGTTTATAATGTATTATGATTGCATTATGAGTGCTTACGAGTGCTTATAACTATAATTATACAGTGTTATATGCATATCAGATTGCATTTATACATGACTGTATAAGTCTTTATAGCATGCTTTATATTATAATGTGTTATAATTATTGTTATAAAGCATTATGACAAAGGCGTTCTTATAACTGTGTGTGTGTGTGTGTGTGTGTGTGTGTGTGTGTGTGTGTGTGTGTGTGTGTGTGTGTGTGTGTGTGTGTGTGTGTGTGTGTGTGTGTGCCTACCTGTTGTGGGTGTGAGTTCCCTCTTGGCTGCCGTCTGCCCACAGACGCACACACACACCGCCTGCCTCCCACCATCCTCTTCCCCTCCTCTCCTCCCTCCCCTCATCCCTCCATCCTCTCCTCCTCTCCTCTCCACACGGAGCGCCACGCTGGAGCTCCTGGCTAACGCTAGCAGCCTGTTAGCCGCCAGCACGGCGCACACCCCCTTCCTCCACCTCCGCAGTCCTCTCCCCGTCCTCTGCTCTCCTCCTGCTAGGGGCGGAACAGTTCATTGAATTAATCATAAGATAATTTAACCCATTTAGACTTGTTTTATTAGTGCAAGTACCTTTCATTACGGGAGCACAACCACAGCATGTAATAGGCTCTATGCACAGCAGCCATATTGTGAAGACATTCACAGGTGTTGCCAATGATACTAATGAAGGCTCTGTTCCATTCTTGGTCAAACAGAGTCAGGGTGCTGATGTTGTGCATGTTGGCTCAATGGAAACACTCTGCTACACCAGTGGGTCTAAAGTTGGGGTTCAGGGACCCTTATGGGCTTCCAAATGCCTCCTTACGGGTGTGTAACTCTGAGAGTGCACAAATGGAACCAAATGGACCCGTAAGGGTCCATTTGGTTCCATTTGTACTCTCTCAGAGTTATGGGGGTCGTGGAAACCACTGTGCTACACTAAATGGAACAGAGCCTTCATTAGTATAATTGGTAACACCTGTGAAGGAAGTGATAATATGCCTGCTGTGCATAGAGCCTATTTTAGATGATGCTATATAAATATATACTAGCCCATACCCGGCAATGTGCGCAGCCAAACTATATGCAGACTTTTGGGTTATGAGCTCGGTATGCATAGGTCATTGACCATTAGCACATGCAGGTGACAGTGAGGTGTGGTGAGTGTGTGATAACCCGGTCATTTACGACCCTAAGTCTGCTAATAACACAGTTAATACGCAGTGTGTGTGTGTGTGTGTGTGTGTGTGTGTGTGTGTGTGTGTGTGTGTGTGTGTGTGTGTGTGTGTGTGTGTAAGCCAAGTCTAGCCAGCGGCTAGAGATCCCATAGCCTGCTGGGCTGTAACCATCTCTGCTAGAGAGGCTGAGAAAAGTTTTTTTTTTATAGTGAACATTGACAATTCCGTAAAGTCGTTCAGAAAACGCTCACAACGAGTGTAAGCTTGTAGATCAGCTATTTGCCTTTTTACATGCATACAATTATTAAATATGTCAATAATGTCTTTGCATATTTTTTATATTTATATAAATATATTATATTTGTCATATCTGCCCTGTGCAATTTTTTATTACGACGCCTAAAAGGCCTCATAGTAAGTGTTCCAATGTTCAACGCCAAACACACAATTAAAATCGTTAATCGCAATTATTTGAGTGACAATTAATCGTCAACTTAACTCACTGAGTGCCAGGATTGCCAGAATTATTTCAGAATTGATTCTGAAAAGTGCCACAGTTTTTTTCACAGAAAACAAAAAGTGCTTAGGAAGCGAGATACAGCCTTTTTCAGTTCTAAGTTAAACAAGGAGTGGATGGAGCTGCACATCTTCAGATGGTGATATCTTGGGTTCTAAACATGTTTTTCAAAAAAAAAAACACGGTAAAAACACGTGAAACACGTTAATGGCACTCAATGAGTTAAATTTCTAATCGTGACAATTAGTGAGGCCCTTTTTTTTTATTACACAAAAAGCGTGCCTCTCCATTATTCAATTAATGGAAAAAGCAATCAGCAGCATAACCGCTAAGAAACATAACGAATAGTTGCAGCCATACTTCCTGTGTCTCCTCCCGTCTCCTCCTCTCCGCCCAGGGCCTCCACCAGTCTCCTGACCTCCGTCTCCACTCCCTCTCTCTCCTCCAGGAGGCGATAGAACAGGGTGCGCTGTGTGGAGAGGGCGCCCGCGCGTCGGTAGGTGTGCACGAGCGCGCCGGCCAGGAGCGCGCACGTGGCGAGGAGCGTGGCGTGTGCCCCTCGGCTCCGGGTCAGGAGACCCCGCAGGCGCGCAAGGTCGGAGGTCGCGGCGGAACGCTCGCGCTCCACAGAGGAGACGCGCAGGCGGAGAGACTCCACCTGAGAGTGATACAGCTGAGAGAGAGAGAGAGAGACACACACAGAGAGAGAGAGAGAGAGAGAGAGAGTTGTGTATTTAAGATGATTGTCACCTGCTGTGCACATGCCAACTGTGTCCCATGTCTTTTTCTGATTGAGGTTTTCTAATCAAGCTTCCATTGTCATTTATGATGTCATCATTTTTATTAAAATAAAACATTATAATAAAATCCCTGATTTGAATAATAAACTGATTAATCAGATAACATTTTTATTTATTTATTTTTTTGTAATTAAATCAACCTTCTTAATGTATATATACCGTAATAGTATGCAATGTTTATATGCAACTGCAGAAAAACTCCATTGCATGTTGAAATGTGTATTTCATCAATCTAAATCAGTGGTTCTCAAACTTTTTCTCGTCAAGGACCCCCAAATTGATAAATATTTGTCCGCGAACCCCCATCTGAAAATATGTTGTGCAGAAGCAAAGGTTTGTAAAAAAATGTACACCAATGTTCGAGATTTTTGATAAATAGCAGATCTACAAGCCCAGAGCGCGACACTCGGTGCCGTGCTATGAGCTTGTAGAGTATAAAAGGTTAAAGTGGTTAAAATGATTGTGATGCTATGTCAACTACTTTTGCTGGAGATCCCCTGGAACCACCCCCCAAGAACCCCACTTTGAAAACCACAGATCTAAATCACGCAAAGGAATCAAACTTGAATCATGCGGATCTCGGGATCCACATAAGAACGGAGTTGCTCCAATGTGGATCTCTTACCAGCCTGTGAAAATAGTCATCTATGATGTCAGTTGTCTATGACTTGTGTCTATGATGTAGTCCATATTTGGCCAAGATTTCAACGCAATCAGAGCAAAAACAATCAAAAACAGCAGAAGTAGCAAATCTACAAGCTCAAAATGCACTCTTTGCGCCGCGTTTCGAGCTTGTAGATCTGCTACTTTTGACGCTTTTTTTGTGACGCTGTAGTATGATCAAGTAGGGCGTTAATTTCCGAAAAAACACAAAAAGATAATATGTGGATCTTTATATCTTTATTATATAAAAAACTGTGAAAAAAGTGGTGTGTGTGTGTGTGTGTGTGTGTGTGTGTGTGTGTGTGTGTGTGTGTGTGTGTGTGTGTGTGTGTGTGTGTGTTACCTGTGCTTTGTTGTGTAGTTGTGTGACAGTGTGCGTGTGCTGCTGGTCCATCTCCTTCCTGTGCGTGTCCCAGGCCTGCTCCCTGTGTCGCACGCTCTCCTCCAGACGAGACAACACGCACTGCTGACTCCTCTGCAGCTCACGCACACACACACTCTTACTGTCACACACACTCTGCAGCTGCACCATCTACAGAGACAGAGAGAGAGAGAGAGAGAGAGAGAGAGAGAGAGAGAGAGAGAGAGAGAGAGAGAGACAGACAGAGAGAGAGAGAGAGAGAGAGAGAGACAGAGAGAGAGAGAGAGAGAGAGAGAGAGAGAGAGAGAGAGAGAGAGAGAGAGAGAAAAGATGAATGTTAAAGAATTTCATATAATCACAGTTTTTTTTATGAACAGTTTGGAACTATGGATAGGCAATGCGGATTTGATCACACTTTCAAATTTCATCAATTTATCATTTTCATCATGCAAACACATTTGCGTTTGTTAAAAAAAGTTTTAAAACGCTCTAAATTCTAAGTGAGAGGGTCTTGAGTGGCTCATTGTCGGTATTCGCGCGAGAACGAGGGAGTCTAACCAGTGTTGATTTCGTCGACTAAGACTATGTAAAAAAGAATTTGTCGACTACCTTTTTTCACTAACGAAAACTAAATAAAACCGAAATAAAAACGAAGCTATAGACCACCGAAGTCCTGACGTCACTCGTTCATCCCCTGGTTCGGTTCGTAAGGTAATTTCTCTATGGAGAATAACATTGGGTCATCTTAGAATCGTCTCATATAAGTGTGGTCCAAAAACAAACTGTCTCGGCGATATTGTCAGGGAGGAGGTTCTGTACCGTTTATGATAGTCAGTCACTTATATTTGATACAGTCTGTTTCAGGCGAAAATGTAACTAATTCGGCGGAAGTAACATTATCGTTTTCTCACCGTCAGTTGATGCTTCATATCCATACGAGTCTAACCGCCGGGGTCATTTGTTTATTTTTGGAACACAGTTCTTATTTGACGCGATATTAAATACGTCTATGGGGATTCAGAATGGGGCTGGAAAACTGCGAACCAGGTAGACCAACAAAGGATGTGTAAATTACGTCAGACTTCGGTGGTCTATGATGACTAAGACTTAATATATTGACAATTTTGTCAACAAATTAAACTAGATTAAAATGTTAGTGAGGGACTAGTGGAAGTCATTTTATGCTTTGTTGCGCTCGACGCCATCAAGGCACCGCTAAAACACATTTTAGTAGACTAAATCAACTGTAGATTTAGTTAACTAATTCTTATGATAATTCTTATGATATTTAGACTAAACTAGACTAACAGTAAAACATTTCAGATGATTAAAATATGACTAAAACTAATGGAATTTGATTCAAAAGACTATGACTAAAACTGAATCAAAAGTTCCAATTCCAATTGTGTGTTCCATTTTATTTTGTGTCATCACTTCCTATTCCACTTATTTATCCTGTATGAGCTCTCTTTGATTGGATCAAATTGATATCCTGACCTGAAAATGTATTTTTGAACTGATCTGAACAAACACTTCATAGCAATGATTACTGTCAGAATATAGAGCTATATTAACATTTATTTTAACAAAAATATGTCACTTACACATTGTTTTTAAATGCTGTTTTTAATGTTGCTGCTTTTATACTGTTGTTTTTTAATTGCACAGTTTTAGTTTTTTTTTGTTGTGTTTAGCTGTATTTTATTTATTCTGCCATGACCAAGACCTAGGTAACACATTTTGTTCTATAATGGAATGTCAATAGAGCTCCTTGAACTCTGGTTAATGGTAAAATTAGATATTTTTCTGACCCAAAGAGTTCAGATATAATCATAATCACATTCATACAGTAAAATCCTCAGTGTTCATTTAGCCATTATTAACTCTGAGTTAAAAGGTAGGTTAAGCGATTTACCTTGGTTAAAATAAGTGTTAAATAGCTCTATATTCAGATATTAATCATTGCTATAGAGTGTTTGTTCAGTGAAAGGAGTCTCCATGTCTCTCCAGCTCTTTAATAAACAGAAAATGCATTTTCAGTGCTCTCTCCTGATTGGCTTACATTTTGTCACCTACCTGAACATGTACTAAAGGCCTATTCTGTTTACTAAAGAGCTGGAGAGACCCCTGTGACCGAACAAACGCTCTGTAGCAATGATTACTATCAGAATATAGAACTTTAACCTTTTTAACAAAAACAAATATTTTACCCCAAAAGATATCACGTACCCTACCTTTAAATGAACACTGAGGAGTGTACAGTGTAAACTCACCGTGTCATTGGCTCTGCTGAGGTCAGAGGTCAGGGTGTTGACCTGTTCTACGATGACGTCACACAGCTCCGAGCACGAGAAGTTACCCAGCATGCACTGGGAGGCGTCCAGCAGCACACAGCCCGCCACCAGACGCTGGTACAGAGAGTACAGGAACGACACACGCTCCTACACACACACACACACACACACACACACACACACACACACACACACACACACCATGTTTAGTTCTTCAGTATTGAAGCGGTTGCTTGGGTAGCACAGGGATAAAGTTCCTCTCCACCACCCAGGGTTTCCGCTAGACAACTTTGGGGCCGGCCCCCTTGGCCGACAGGCCATAGTATAATTAACGTCACATGCATGTTTGCAGATACAATGCAGATAAATGCATTTTGATACCAATACTTTTGTACTTTTACTCAAGTACATTTTGAATTCCGGACTTTTACTTGTAACAGAGTATTTCATTTTCGTCTTTTCATTACAGTATTGATCCTCTTACTTAACACATTGGGTGCCAAAACCGTATATATACTGTTTTTGAAAATAGTATATATATTTTTTTTTTAAATTCCTTCACAGCATCAGGAGATATCATTTTTCGAAGATTTAGACTTTAATCCACTTCCTGGTTAACTTATGACTTCAAAAGCCTGTATCTCGGCTCCTGTGTACTTTTTTTTTTACAATGTATTTTTGACTATTTTTGACTATTTTCAACTGGCTGCAACTATGGAACGGATTTTTTATTATTTTACATGTTTTTCCCCCGATTGTACAAGACCTCTATGTATAATGAATGGATGCATTTTTTTTACATGGATTTGCTCGTCGTGGAGTCTAGAGCTTTAAACAGTAAAGCGCAGTCAATGGGGAGAATGCTGGCACCCAACGTAAGTTGTTATGAAAAAATGCTGGCACCTAATGTGTTAAGTAAAGAATTTGAGTACTTTTTCCACCACTGATACAGATAAACCTGTGGGTACCTTGGATTCTTTCTGGAAGACTTCTGTGACACGTTGGAGCTCCGCCTTGCCCTCCTCCCTCTCTCTCTCCCTGTCCTCCCTCTCTCTCTCCCGCTCCTCCCTTTCTCTCTCCCTCTGTTCGCTCTCTCTCTCTCTCTCCTCCCTGTCTCTCCTTCTCTCCTCCTCCCTGCCCTGTCGCTCTGTCTCCAGGGTGAGCTGGGCGCTCTCCACTTCCACCCGGAGCCTGTGTGTCAGCGCCGACGAATCAGAGCTCTCCTGGCGTAGGTGCGTCACTTCCTCCCTCGTGTTGGCCAATAGCAGGTCAGACTCCTGGGGACATAAGACAGATGAGTCCAACGAGTGGGAGGAGTCACAAGGACAAGTCCTTTAAAGTCACTTTAGCAGTCACTTGATGCTTAGCTGTATGTTGACGTTTTCCCTCCCTCGTTCCATTGGAGCCAATCAGTTTGTTTTTAATCACATTTATAACCCATTAATAAACTTAGTTTTTCTTATTCTTTTTATAAAAGTAGAAAGAGCTCCAAATTTACAAGAGCTCCAACTTGTTGTGAGCTTGTAGATCTGATATTTTTGCTCTTTGCTGTACGACAAAGTTTGGAATCATTTATGTATTTTTTTTGGGTCATTTTCTTTTTTTCATGTAAGGAATTTTGTTAAAAACGCAGAGGTTTTTCCTGAATTCTGGGAATGTCAGCAATTTGGGGATTTTTGTTCTTATATACTTCTTTAAAAGACAAGGTTATACAGAAATAAAGAAAAACATGGATTGGTGGTAGAAAAGTTCTACAAAGACTTTATCCAGAGGACTGGGCGGCTCCAACTGTGACACATTTGGTGAAGTGGATGAGAGGATGTACCTCAGAGTGTGTGTGTGTGTGTGTGTGTGTGTGTGTGTGTGTGTGTGTGTGTGTGTGTGTGTGTGTGTGTGTGTGTGTGTGTGTGTGTGTGTGTGTGTGTGTTTGTTGTACCTCAATGTGTTTGAGTTGCTGTGAGTTGATGTGTCTGTGAGTCTGGTTGTCCTGCTCCAGTCTCTCTGAGGCACACAGCAACTCCTGGAGCTGACGCACACAATCACACAATCACACACACACACGCACGCACGCACGCACGCACGCACGCAAACCATAATTACAGCAAGAAACAGCTAAACACTAAGATGCAGTAAGACAGCTACAAATGTACAGTAACAAACCGTTACACAGTGATATCAAAAGAAGCTATGGGAAAATGAACCGGAACAGGACCTGGGAGTACATTTATGCACACAACTTATTGATTAATACTACTAGTCCATACCCGTCGGGGGATATGAGCACCCAACGTATATGCAGTTTGGGTTATGCGCTGTGCACAGATAGTATATCAGGGATGGAAAGTGACTGTTGGTACCTGCAACAGTCCCATCGCCGCGTCCCCACACAAACATACACGGCCGGACAGACCCGCACGCGTCGCGGCATCCTGGACCCCCCCACACACACGGCCGGACGGACCCGTCGCCGCTTAAGCACGTTCTCTATGTGTGCTTGTGGAAGAACCGCACACGCGCACGTCCCGTCGCCGCTTAAGCACGTCCTCTGTGTGTGCTTGTGGCAGACGGCAACAGTGTAACACAGTGGGTCTATGGATTCGACGCATGCGCAGTTTGTTCATTCATCCCATAGGTCGGAAGGTCATCCCACAGCTGGGGAGTCGTAACCATGGCGACATTCTTTTACATTAAAAAAACGCTAATAAACAGCTGACATTTGGGGAAAGCGAAAAACGGGCTTCGGTGTTCCGTGCACATGGTAATGGTCAATGGCTGTGAGCAAATGCAGATCAATTGGAGGAGAACTGGGCGATTCTTTGCACACAGCACAAACAGCTACAGAGCCACAGAGAGCTTTGGTTAGTTATTTGAGGATGTCAATGATCTATTCTATTGCTTGTAGATTGTTATTTTTGCTACTTTTAACACGTAAGAAAGAAAGAAAGATATTGTCACAATATGTGTGTAGAGGCACTTGTGTGTATCTTTTTGTTAAGTGTTGTGTGTATTGGCAGTAGTAGTTGGACACGCGTGCATGAGTGCGCGTGTGCCTTGACAAACTTGCAGGCTTATGCATAGGCTCCCCATCTCCTTCAGGACCGAATACAAGATTTCCCTTCTCACCCATCAGTACATTTACGGCAACGCCCCCCCCTACCTCAAAGAACTCCTCACCCCAAAACCTGCCACACGAAGCCTCCGCTCCAACAACACCAACCTTCTTGTTGTGCCTGACACCAACCTCCGCACCATGGGCGACCGGGCCTTCTGCCACACAGCCCCATGTCTGTGGAATGCCCTCCCAGACCACCTGAGAGCGCCACAGTCCACTGATGCTTTTAAAAATGGACTGAAAACCTACCTTTTTAAAAAAGCATTTTTCTAACTTTTCACTGACTTTGATTGTTTTTTGTATGAGTTTTAAATTCTAAATGTTGGCCCTCTTAGTTTAGCCTGGTTGGGTCTTTTAAAATTGTTTTGTTGCCTATGCTGCTTTTATGCTCTGCTTTTAATCTGTAGCACTCTGAGATTTGTGAGAATGTAAAGTGCGTTATAAATAAAATGTATTATTATTATTATTATTAGGCTAAAAAGATTTAGATAGAATGTTATGCAGACAGATACCAGGTCATTCATTTGTAGACCTGGCATTTTAGACCTATAGATTTTTGGATATTATACTGTTTAGACTGATGATAGGCTCTATGATCCTAGATGACCATTTTTTTGTTTTGTTTTTGTTTTTTCCCCCACGATTTTGTAACCCCTTTTCACCCGGTGCCAATGTTCTTTGCGTACCTGTGTGTTAGTGTTGTCCAGTGTGTGTTGGTAGTAGCTCAGTGTGTTCTTCAGTAGTAGTAGAACAGCATTGGTGTGCGTGTGTGTGTCCTGTCTATCTGCAGCCTCTGGAAACAAACAAGTCAACATCACAGCAATCTGGGAACCTGAACAATGTACTGTATTGTAGAGCTTCGAAAGCACTAGGTAAACACCACTAAAAACTATATTATATTTTATACTTTATACTTTGGCCATTCAAAAATAGCAGATATATAAGCTCATAGCGCGTCACTTTTGGCCGCGCTATGAGCTTGTATATCTGCTACTTTAAAAAAACAATCGTGGAAATTTTTGCACATCTTTGAATCTATAATATTTTAACTCACTTTTAGATTTGAGCTAAAAAGCATTATTTTACACTTTGGCTATTCAAAAATAGCAGATATACAAGCTCATAGTGCCGAGTGCCGCGCTACGAGCTT
This sequence comes from Gymnoscopelus microlampas, assembly GCF_963454915.1. Classification (NCBI taxonomy): domain Eukaryota; kingdom Metazoa; phylum Chordata; class Actinopteri; order Myctophiformes; family Myctophidae; genus Gymnoscopelus; species Gymnoscopelus microlampas. The sequence goes on from NC_139948.1 coordinate 3,200,400, forward strand.
GTAGATCTGCTATTTTTGAAAAATCGTGAAAATATGTGCAAATCTTTGAATATACATATTCTTTTAAAGCGAACATTTTAACCCAAATCTTTGCTTCTGGGGGTCCCTGGAACAAAATAATTTTAGATGGGGGTCGGCGGCCACATACATATCATTTTGGGGGTCCCTGACATGAAAAAGTTTGACAACCACTGGTCTAAACAACATGCTATCTAAATCACATTCTGTACATTGGTGGTCAAGGAAAAAAAAGAGAAAAAAAAACACGTACCTGTGTTGTGTGTTGTTGCAATGTTGTGTTGCTGTAGTGTGTGTTGGATCTGGTTTATACAGTTCATGTACGTCTCTTCTATACAGGACTGTGTCTTCCCAGCCTACACAAACACACACACACACACACACACACACACACACACACACACACACACACACACACACACACACAACTTAGTGATGGAGAATACATTAATGTCTTTAAAAACAAACAGCTCTTGCATATGAATGAGTGTGTGTGTGTGTGTGTGTGTGTGTGTGTGTGTGTGTGTGTGTGTGTGTGTGTGTGTGTGTGTGTGTGTGTGTGTGTGTGTGTGTGTGTGTGTGTGTGTGTGTGTGTGTGTGTACCTGCTGTAACAGTGACAGACAGTGTGTGTGTTGTCTCTCCTCTTCCTCCAGTCTGTCCATCAGCTCAGAGCTCCTCTTCCTCTCTGTCTCCACGGCGACGCTCAGCTCACATCTACACTGCTCGTACTCCTTCTGCAACCTACACACACACACACACACACACACACACACACACACACACACACACACACACACACACACACACACACACACACACACACACACACACACACACACACACACACACACACACACACACATTTTAAAGTCCTTCCATTTCCAACCGGCATCCAACATTTTCTAAACTTTTGACTAAACCTTTGAATGTTAAATAAAGTTCAGTTCATGTGTTTATTTGTATCTACATCAAAAAGTTAGCATTTTATTGCCTTCTTCTCTTATAAGAAATATGTTATCACATAGAAACTAGATCAAATAAAAGCCTTTCAGATTTATTAGAAAATGTTGCACTTTTTGACAACATCTTGGTCCAAACATTGGTAATCGGTGGTCTATAGGACAGTGGTTCTCAAAGTGGGGTCCGGGGACGCCCAGGGGTCCTTGAGGGGGTTCCGAGGATCAAACCGATAGATATCGGTCTAGCTGTAGTTTGCATGGATTCAAGCTAAATACAATCTCACGACTGAAAATGTTTGTTATGACCAAGTCCTGATGTGGGAATTGTGAAACAGTGTGAAAGGAGACCCCCCCCCACACCACACAACACAATATGTAAAACTATGAGGGTTTTAGTAATATTGTTCCTGCTATTCTACATACTGCGAACCAGGCCAACACATCACAGATTGAGGCTTTAACCCATTAACACATTGAGTGCCAAAAACGGTCCGGACCGTTTTTCATAATCCAAACGAGGAGTGCCAAAAACGGTTATAGCCGTTTTTTGGGGAAAAAATATATATATATTTTTTTCCTTCACAGCACCAGGAGATATCATTTTTCGAAGATTTAGACTCCAATCCACTTCCTGGTTAACTTAACACATTGACTGCCAGAGTTTATTCATAATGTACTCACCCCTGTGCCAGCAATTTGCGTGTTTTTTAATTTTTAATTTTTTTAATTTTTCATTCAAATAAATTATCTGATTGTGGTTTTAAGCACATACAACAGTTCCACCAGTAGAGAGCAGCAAATCCACACATTGAGCACCTCGCTCGCCCCCTCCCAAACAGGCCCACGTCACATCCGGTCATTCACCGGATGTTATGATTCGACAATCCCTGATCCCCGGATCGGCCTGAAAACGATATGATACACGACGACGATGACTGTTAGTCACCCGGACCAAAGAAAATAGAAGTTGAGCTGTCCGTTTGTATTTTATACCGTGTGAAAATACGTGTTTTTCCCTATTCTGGCCGAAAATGACCGGAGAAAAACAATGTGACCCGGAAACGAAATCTGCGTTATACATCCGGCTCCGGGTGAGTGTGACGTAAGTGGAAAACGAAAGTGCTGATGAAAAATAAACAGACCCGCGCGATCACAGATTAAACAATGAAAATTCAAAAGAACCCATCAATGCGTTCTTTTGAATTGCTGGCAAGCAAGCGATGGATTTGAAAGAACGCATCAATGCGATCTTGGCCATCAATGTGTTAAGACTTCAAAAGCCTGTATCTCGGCTCCTGCGTACTTTTCTTTTTTACTATATATTTTTGACTATTTTCAACTGGCTGCAACTATGGAACGGATTACCGAATGTTTTTAATTTTTTTCCCCCGATTGTAGGAGACCCCTGTGTGTGTAATGAGGGGATCACCGTGAGGACGGTGATCACTGAAAATATTTCGTGACTACTTGAAAAAGGTTCAAAAATGGTTAAAAACTGCCAGTGACACTACATCGTTTTTTTTTAAAACCTCTGGCACTCAATGTGTTAAGACCTGAGGCCGATTCAAGAATGTTTTCTAAATCCTAACAGTTTTTTGAAAATGAAATTAAAAAAAAATGTTTTCACGATTTAAAATAAATAGCAGATCTACAAGCTCATAGCGCGGCACTCGGTGACGCGCTATGAGCTTGTATATCTGCTATTTTTGAACAGCCCAAAGACATCTAAAGTGACACAGATGCGTTCCAGGTCTAAATGGGTTAAGATTTTATGGACGATGCTTCTGAACATATTGCTAGTTTGACCACTTCAAATGCTCTAATGTTAAAATTATAACCCAAAATAGCAGATCTACAAGCTGTAGATCATCTATTGTCCCTGCGCAACATGCTTCCAAATCCAAATGACTGAGAACTTGAAATCCATGAGTTTGGATGCAAACTACAGTTTCCATGTGTGTGTTTTGGATGGAAGGAACGTGTCTTACTTGTGGTGTGCATCTCTGTCCAGACTGGCAGCTCTCTCCAGCTCTATGAACTGACTCCTCAACATCTCCAGGCTGGAGAGCGCCTCCTGGTGGCCACAGCGCTCTACTGACACGGCTACCTCTAGGTCTCTGATACGCAACTGCAGGCGCACAGGCGCGCGCACACACACACACACACACACACACACACACACACACACACACACACACACACACACACACACACACACACACACACACACACACACACACACACACACACACACACACACACACACACACACACACACACACACACACACACGCTTTTATCCGAGGCGACTTACAATAAGTGCATTCAACATAGGTAGGCAAGAAAACTACTAAATCACCAGAAATTTTAAGTGCATTCTCTTCTTAAACAAGCGACTAAGAGTATACCTACATTACCTAGCGCTAAGGTAAAAGTGCAATATATCAGCTACCTACTTTCTTAACTCATTCACTGCCACTGACGTAATAAACGTAATTATTCCCGTTTACCAATGCTGCCACTGACGTAAAACACGTTTTTTTGTTTTGTTTTTGTTTTTTTGACCCAAAGACCAAGGAGATATGATTTTTCGAAGATCTAGACTCCCACCCACTTCCTTGTTAAGTTAAAACTTAAAAATTCTGTATCTCCTGAGTACTTTTTTTTTTTCAATGAAAAATCTCTGGCAGTGGGCAAACGCGGCCAGCAATAATTCAGGCAGTGAATGAGTTAAACAGATGAGACACATAGGAAAATCGAATGAGCCAGAGCTAAACAAATAAGCGTATCGAATAAACGAGATCCAATAAAACACGAGCTTGTACAAATAATTGACAACAAGTAGGCCAGGCAAAGAGGAAGGGTAGTGTTTCCTGAAGAGGTGGGTTTTCAGCCTGAGGCGAAAGATGGGCAGTGACTCTGCTGTCCTGACATCAGTGGGGAGTTCATTCCACCACTGTGGGGCCAGGACAGAAAAAAGCCGTGACCGTGTAGATCGACCAGAAGGACCACTGAGCGACGAGGCAATCAGTCGCCCCGTGGCGGCAGACCGAAGTGGTCGGGCAGGGGTGTAAGCCTCGACCACACCTCCATACACACACACACACACACACACACAGAGTAAATAATTTAGTTGTATAACACCACCAGAGTAAAGAAACAAAGTCTCGCATAAGGTTAGAGAACAAATGGGCGACCCGATAGCCAAGTGGCGAATACCACATGGATGCAATGCTCTGCATTATTTTCTTTCTTTCTTTCTTGAGCCCATTAAGACCTGAGGCAGATTCTACAAATGTATTCTTAATTCTAACAGTTTTCTGAAACACAAACACTTGAGTTGCTATAATATCAGTGGTTCTCAAACTTTTTCATGTAAAGGACCCCCAAAATTATATGTATTTGGCCGTGGACCCCCCATCTCAAAATATTTAGTTCCAGCGACCCCCAGAAGCAAAGATTTGAGTTTACAAATGTTCACTTAAAAATATATATATATTCAGAGATTTGCACAAATGTTCAAGATTTTTCAAAAATAGCAGATCTACAAGCTCATAGTGCTGCACTCTGAGCTTGTATATCTGCTATTTTTGAATAGCCAAAGTATAAAATAATGGTTTAAGTGGTTGGTTACACAGATGCGTTCCCGGTTTTAATGGGTTAAAGGGGCCATGCCCAACAAAACTGTTAGGTCAGAGTTAGCTATTAATAGCTAACTTGCATCTCTGGTCTCTTACTCAGCGAGTCCCAGCTGATTCGATTCCCGGCAGGCCAGACCATTTGCTGAATGTCATTAATAGATAACTAGCATTTTATTATTTGTATTATAAATGACTTGCAGATTGATTGAAAAATGAAAGTCATTAAATAGGGGCAATAATAGAGACAACAGTGTGCAGCCCAGCACACTATGTCCTCCTACTAGTGATGAGCGGGTCGGGTTTTTTCATGACTCGGCCCGCCCCGCCCCGCGACGGAACCCAACCAGCCTCAACCCGCCCCGCGAACCCATATATAAATCTATGGCTCAACCCGCCCCGCGACCCGCGATTTTTTTTAAATTCTGTAAAATCATGGTTAGAAAATAATCCCCAAGTGTATTCAAACTGTTTTATTGTTATTATTCTTATTCTTATTAGGAATAAAGACAAAACAAGAGCATGTGATCATTTTTTTTTTTTTTGCGTGTGAGAGCGGCTGACCCGCTCACCCACAACCCACATAATTGCCTCTGAAATTCTGACTCGACCCACCCGCGCCGCGGGTTGACCCGCGGGTCCCGCGGGTTACGGGTCGACCCGCTCATCACTACCTCCTACTGTATGTATCCACATATTCCACACAGTTAAGTCCTCAGTGTTCACTCATCCATGTGTAACTCTGTACATTTGTAGGCCATCAGAGGTAAATTAACACTGAGGATTTTACTGTGTAACTCTGCACTGATTTGTGTAGAATAAGTGGTTCCCAAACCTTTTAGCTTGAAATCCAAAAGAGACATTTTCACTACTTCTTAAAAAAGGGTTTTATTTTTGGAATCCCTTTCATTATTATTATTTTTTATTAAAAGAAGGAAAAGAAAAAAGGGATTTTTATTCCCGACCCACTGTTTGGGAACCAGTGGTCTATATGGACTTCTAAAATCAGTGAACTATAGTACTATGGTGTTGTACTGCCACCTACTGGTGATTTGACTTCGTTCACGGTCACATCTCGCCTCACTGAAGCGTTTTGTAGTGTGTGTGTGTGTGTGTGTGTGTGTGTGTGTGTGTGTGTGTGTGTGTGTGTGTGTGTGTGTGTGTGTGTGTGTGTGTGTGTGTGTGTGTGTGTGTGTGTGTGTGTGTGTGTGTGTGTGTGTGTGTGTGCGTGCGTGCGTGCGTGCGTGCGTGTGTTACCTGTATGATCTCAGAGTTGAACTTGGTCTCCAGGTGAGCGGATCTCTCTGCTTCCACGTTGGATTGTAAACTCTTCGCCTTCTGACCTGACAACTACAAACAACATTCACATCACACAGCTGAGTTGGATGGAACAGACAGACCTCCCTCACAAATGAAATCAATTTCAATACATTTTTACGCTACATCCAGTCCGGATTCCTAATTCATCCAAACAGTAAAATCAGCAGGGTCAAGACATGCTATTTTCAAAGGCAGACAATTAATGTCAACGAGGTCGCGATAATGGAGATAAATATTCTGTGACTACTTGAAAAAAGTAAGAAAATCGATAAAATCACTGGCAGTGGGCAAACGCAGCCAGAAATAAGTCTGGCAGTGAATGAGTCAATCAAACAAACTTATATTTCTTATTGAAATAATGATTGCCGAGATATTTCTAAGATCACAGATCAGAAAACAAAGTGATTCCAGTCCTATTCATTGGTTTTGAACTATGCAAAATCCAATTCTGATCCAGGCGGGTAGGGATTCAAAGTGTTTAACTCTTGGGCCCAGGGAATTTACATTTTCACTTTTAAATGCCGTGTCGGGTTTCATAATGTTATGCATTGGCAGAATCTGCTTTGGTTGTGTTCATTTATGTACTAAAATGGTGTATTTGAGAGCTGATTCACTGCAATGTAAGTCAATGAGGAGAATCATTTGTGAATGATCAGTTTCTAATCAATGGAGTAACCATTGAAGATATGTCACTAATACAGTACCGTATTTGGAGTTACATCATGGCAAGGTAACTACACAACCCAACCTCTACCAAAGTGTCATTATGCTTTAAGGCTGCACCATGTAACTTTCCTCTTCTACCCCGGATTTGAACCTGGTTTCCTGTGCAAATGCAGATTTTTTTTACCATGGAGCTAATAGAGCCTGGCTGCTTGCTGACCATCAGCTCAGAATTTGTGTCAGATCCTGTGTCTAGGTGAGACATGACCTTTGACGCAATCTAAATGTCTCAATAGAAGAACAGGGAGACAAAATACAACCACCCCAATTGTAAAAGTTATATTGTATTAACATACTCTACCATACAGATTGGACAAAATTACATTTTATTCATTAAAAAACTAAGTTACATAGTACCGCTTTAACTATTTGCATTTGATGTTTTAACATTATTTTTTGCTATTTTTGTAAGTTTGGGTCATGGAAAGACACCAATTTTCATATCTGACTCTGAGCTGAACGTGTTTGGGAACATGTGGCCTAGAGAGGCTTCATCAGAGCATTCTAATAAAACATGGTGGAACTAAATAAAACTCATGCGTTTGTATCTTTTGGTGGATCTCTCTCTGTACCTCCAGTTCCTTCCTGCTCTTCTCTTCTCTCTCCATCAGGTATTTCAGTTCGTTGGTCTGTCGTCTGAGGGCCTCGCTGTCTCTCTCTCTCTCCCTCTCCACCTCCTCCAACCTCCTCTTCAATCCCTCCATCACTTCTTCCTGCTCCTGAAAACGAAGGAGAGAGAGAGATGAGAGAGAAAGCATGTGTACAAAAACGCAGAAAGATCGGATGTGCGCGTGCGTGTGTGTGTGTGTGTGTTACCTGCAGCAGGGTGTGTAGTTTGTCGTTCTCTGTGTTGACGCTGAACAGGAGTCTGTCTCTCTCCTCTACTTCCTGTTGCAGTGCATGCTGGTCCTGCTGTCGGGACTGTCTGGTGACCTCCAGAGCTGTCTGAAGGTCACACACCGTCTGCTGCAGCTCTGCACAGCGCACTGCTCTCACACACACCCACACACACACACACACACACACACACACACACACACACACACACACACACACACACACACACACACACACACACACACACACACACACACACACACACACACACACACACACACACACACACACACACATTGTGTACCACTGACATAATGAGTGTTTCCCATTAGTGAACCACTTAAACCCCAGCATCCATATTGTAGGGGAAGCTTTCACAGAAAATAGCAGATTGACAAACTCAGCTTGTGAGCTTGTCGAGAAAACAGAAAGTACACTGGTGTTGAGCCCTGAGGGACTCCGATCAACCATATGGGGTTTAAGTGGTTAACTATTCCGTGGGGTGGTCCGCCATAGTGTAATGTGTCCCTCCACGGTCTCATAATGAACCGTTTTTGTTTTGTTTGCTGTTTTTTTCACACAATTCTGTGTGTTTGACTTAATTTACGGGGACCACTTTGGTTGCATGTCCACAGTATCCTGGGCTGCAGAAAAAATCTTTAAAATGATACAGATTTGGGGAGAAAGTGTTGGAAGCAGAAATGTGTTCACTATTCTCTATTAATGCTATCTATTCTAAAGCATAAAGCATCAATGTCCACAATGTTCCTGCTGTCAGACTGCTGAATTACCAGCCAGCGTTTTATTCAACAAGTCTATCTTAACTGAATGAACTTGAGAGGGATTTTTTGGGGCGGTGTAGCCGCCCCCTATAAGTGAGTTTTGGACACCGACCAATCCTGCACCGTGATTGGCCAATAGTCTACAACGCATTGTATACCCCCTAACCCTTCCATTGTTAATGCAAATCAATACTTTTGCAAAGTCAGCCAATCACATTACAGCTAGTGTCATCACCACTAACTGTAATGTGATTGGCTGACTTTGCAAATTCAGGACTGTGATTGGCTAGTGAAACACATGACACATGTACAGCCCTATGAATAGCAGTATGGACTTTAAAAAAAGTCATTCTTCCTTTTTTTAAAGTGAGTCCACTTCACACTGGGTGTGATTTTTATTATATGTTGCAATAATTTGGGGATACATTTAAATTGACCGAAACAAAATGCAAATTCTACTCCTGATATAACTGTGTACAGCAAAATAAACACTTTGCTTGTAGTATTATGGGAACAATATTGTTTTTTTGGGATGTTCAGTAAGCATAGATGACAAGGATGTAGGATTAGGTCTATTTGGGGAGTTGGCAACGGTTTGTAGAAGTGAGATGATAAAGCAGGATTAGAAAGTGTGAAAAGGATTATGTATCCTAATCCTGGTGACACACTGACATGAATCTGTAAAACAGATTGTATCGTCTCGGTCGGGTGGAAACCTCAGGATGTCCAAAACTGTTACTTTTCAGGATTCAAATTCAAAAGCATCAAAAGTAGCAGATCTACAAGCTCGAAACGCGGCGCGAAGCGTCGCGTTTCGAGCTTGTAGATCTGCTAGTTTTGATGCTTTTGTGTGACGCTGTAGCATGATAAAATAGGGCATTCATTTATGAAAAAACACAACAAGTTAGAATATGGAGATAAGAGGTTTCGGCCAACAGCAACGACATGTATGGTTCATTTGTTATCAGGGGTTTTTGAGACCGGCATGTCGTGACACAAAAAATAATAAATATACCAGTAAACATCCAGCATTTCAAGCAAGTGGAGAAGGGATGTTTCTAGTAGAATTACCAGTGAGTGCGTCAGTGTGTTCGGTCAGATCAGACAGTTTAGCAGCGTGTCTCTTCTCTACAGTCAGTTGATATTCCAGGGTTTGTCTCACAGCTTCTCCTCTCTCCACCTCGCACCTCAGCTTAGCGAGCTGGGACTGGAGACTGGACGTCTGAAACACACACACACACACACACACACAAACTTTTGGAATGACAATTTGGAAATACACATAAAACAAGATAAAACAGACAAAAACACATAAAACAACATTTTAGATGTTCTTGCTACATTGCACTCTTTTGATTTACAGTTCATAAATGATTTTACTAGGTGTGTTAGTATGAAGTCGTGTCCCACTCTGGAGAAGGACAACAGACACTACATGAAAACATTATCAGGATTATGATGGAGATTTCAGGGATATGTTGGACAGACTAGGGGCAAAAACATAACACAACATAGCTTGGTGGAGGTTTAACAATAAATTAAGAAGATTAAGCATCCGTATTCTGGAAAAAATAGCAGATCTGCAAGCTCACAATGTGTCATTACAATGCATTGTGAGCTTGTAGATCAGACATTTTTGGTGAAGAAGTTTTGTGTCGATGGAAAAAAGCAGAAGGACAACTCTGGTCTGGTTTACTATGTTTTGAGGGTTTAAGAGAAGGAGAAGGAGAAGAAGAAGAAGAAGAAGAAGAAGAAGAAGAAGAAGAAGAAGAAGAAGAAGAAGAAGAAGAAGAAGAAGAAGAAGAAGAAGAAGAAGAAGAAGAAGAAGAAGAAGAAGAAGAAGAAGAAGAAGAAGAAGAAGAAGAAGAAGAAGAAGAAGGAGTAGTGTGTACCTCCTGGTTATGTAGGGAGATCAGCTGTAGTTTGTCTTTCTCCAGCTGGTGAACTCTCCACCTCAGACCATCCTCGTTTCCCTCAACACCTCCCGTGGTCCTCCCCGTCTCCTGCTGCTCCTCCTGAATCCCGCCTCCTCTCCCCTCTCTCTCCTCCTCCTCTGAATGTCTCCTCCTCTCCCCCCCACCTCCTCTGCTTCTATCTCTCGCCTCCACCTTCATGCCTCCTCCTCCTCCTCTCCTCTCTCCCTCCTTCCTCTTCTCCTGCAGCACCTCCTCTGGAGCCACTCTACCTCTCTTCCTCTTCTCCTCCTCTCCTCTCCTCCCCCTCCCTCTCTCCTGCTGTCCTTTAGCTTTCAGGGCGACGGTGACGTCTTTCGGCCTGAGGAAAGAAGACAAACGTCACACAGTCGCAAATGTACCTTTCATACTAATCTAAAGAGGCTAGAGTTTAATTAAAGGGATATTTCACTTTCAAAAAAACTTTTGGTATTTTTGTCGTCTACTCAGGCCTTTGTGAGCCCCCAGACAGTTTTTAAGTTGCTCGATTCAGTATTTAGATATTTGATGGTCATTTTATCAGACACGCCTTGCCCTCCTAATGCGTGAGGGGGCCGTGTTTTTCCGATAGTTTTTTTCATTTATTTTATTTTTTTATTGAATTTAATTTTTTTAATTTTCCAAAAGAAATATTAAAAGTAAATGAAAAAAGTAATTGAAATAACACGGCCCCCTCGCATATTAGGGTGGCGGTATGAGTCACCAGAACCAAGGACGGGTGTTTTTGATGAATCTAACATGGTTAAAATGGAGTTTGAAGTTACAATGGGTTTGTATAGGAAGGGGGCGTGTCTGATAAAATGAATATCAAATATCTAAATACTGAATCGAGCAACTTAAAAACTGTCTGGGGGGCTCACAAAGGCCTGAGTAGATGATACAATGACCAAAAGTTTTTTTGAAAGAGAAATATCCCTTTAACACTAATACATGTTACCATATCTACATGATATAGGGCTGGCAAAATATTCTAAGTCAGGGGTCTTCAACCTTTTCAGGCCAATGACCGCCTGGATGGCTTGATTCTAGGCTTAAAATAATTGATATCAATATTTTTGGAAATCTCTATGGGAAAAATGCATTGTCATTTTCTGAGTGGAACCAGAACATCACCGCCACTGCTAAGCCCTATAAGGCTATGGGGTTTAAGGGGATGAACAACCCCTGATAACGATGAATGTCCAGGTGATTGTCTATGTTATAACATAATCATGGAGTGTTTATAGTTGATGCTGTAAACTGTTGATGGTATATTACTAAGTTAACCCATTAAGACCTACCTGGAACGCATCTGTGTCATCTTGGATTTGAGCAATAACCATTATTTTGTACTTTGGCTATTCAAAAATAGCAGATCTACAAGATCATTGAAGATCTACAAGCTCTTGTAGATCTGCTATTTTTTTTAAAAATCCACATTTTTGCAAATCTATTTTTGAAAGCGAACATTTGTAACTGTCAAACGTCTCAACAAATGTCTGAAAAACTATTGTTGCTATATCTTCTTCCATGTATGACCCTCATCTCAAAATATGTTGTTCCAGGGACCCCCAGAAGCAAAGATTTGAGTTAAACATTTTCGCTTTGAAAAAATAATATATACATATTCAAAGATTTGCACAAATTTTCTCGATTTTTCAAAAATAGCCAAAGCATAAAATAATGGTTAAAGTGGTTAAACAGATGCGTTCCCAGTCTTAAAGGGTTAATATTCCTCGTCCTCACCTTGCTGTGTGTTCCTCAGAGTGTTTGTCAGTAGAGACGTTCTGTCCAGCATCGTGAGCCCTTTCTCGCTCAAACCGTCTCCTCCGACTCGATGCTTCAGACATTATTCCATTGGTCAGCAAGTCTATACTCTCACTGATGGAATGAAATGTAATGTAATTACAGTAAATCCAGACATGGAACAGTGAATTATAGGATCCAAAAAATTAAACAGCTTAGCCATTTTACCACAACAGTGAAGTCTGTAACACTTTACTTATAGGTTGGGTCTATTAATGCATTATAACAATACATTATAACGCACTTATATGGCTTCATAACACTCGTTATAAATGTTTATAATTAGCGGTGGTGGAATGTAACTATGTACATTTACTTAAGTACTGTAATTAAGTATAATTTTGAGGTATTTCTACTTTACTTGAGTATTTCCAATTTCCAGTACTTTTACTTCTACTCCACTCTCGGATCTCGGATCCAAATATTGTACTTTTACTCCACTACAATTATTTGAAAACTTTAGTTACTAGTTACTATGCAGATATAAATTATTATATTTCAAAACATACATTAACCACTTTAGCCCTATTTTATACCTAGGCTATTTGAAAATAGCCGATCTACAAGCTCACAACGCGTCGCAATGTGACGCGTTGTGGGCTTGTAGATCTGCTATTTTCAAACATTTTAGTACATTTACTTTTGGTAATTTAAGTACATTTTGATACCAATACTTTTGTGCTTTTACTCAAGTACATTTTGAATCCTGGACTTTTACTTGTAACAGATTATTTTTATTTTGCAGTATTAGTACTTTTACTTAAGTAAAACATTTGATTACTTTTTCCACCACTAGGCATAACAACTTATAACAAGGTTTATGATGCATTGTAAGTGCTGGGTCATTATGCATTATTAAGCTCAGGCTCGGCGGAAGAACACATAATAACTACCATACTTAGTCACTTATAAAGTGTCTTTGTTATAAGTTGTTATGCATAATAATTATAAACATTTATAACGAGTGTTACGAAGCCTTATAAGTGCATTAATGCATTATAAATGTGATTATAATGCACTACTATAGACACAACCTTTATGCAAAGTTTTAGCGTGAATTCTTTAACAGCAGATTAACTTGCATTCCAGCTAACGCACCTGCAATGACTATTAAGAGAGTAACTGGTTTAATGTTACAGCCTCTATGCTTCATGTCCAGTAAACTCACTAATAACAATGATAAGATTGTTGACATCTCAACAGTGTTTATTTTATCTTCATGTGGTTGCTACTGTAGCAGTTCAGTGATTGTCAGTGTTGGAAAAAAGTACTCAAATGTTTTACTAATGTTTTACTTTAAGTAAAAGTATCAATAACCGCAATGCAGAAATTACTAATTGTTACGGTTACAGGTAAGTCTGTTATTCAAAATGTACTTGAGTAAAAGTACAAAAAGTATTGGCATCAAAATATACTTAAAGTACCAAAAGTAAGAGTACTCATTATGCAGAATGTTTCAAATGTATACAAATCTTTTGAAAATAGCAGATCTACAAGCTCACAATGTAAGCTTGTAGATCTGCTATTTTCAAATAGCCAAAGTAAAAGTGGAGTTCAAAATAATAGTTGCCTCTGACATGTGGTGGAGTAGAAGTAAAAGTATTGAAAATTGGAAATACCTAAAGTAAAAGTACCTAAGTAGTAAAGTAAAAGTACTTAATTAAAATTGTACTTAAGTACAGTACTTCAGTAAATGTACTTAGTTCCTTTCCACCACTGGTGATTGTTGATCAAACAACAACAGGTGGTTGGTATCAGGGGAAGCTGTTGCTGTACACTTGTTGCCAGGTGTTACACCCACATTAGTGACCTATCGAATTACCGCACACTGTGTAGGCTGGTGTTTGAGGTTGTTTGGTTTAACAAAAAAATATTATATTCTTGTTTTTTTTTTTTTTTTTAAACAACAGTACCACCAACCAATTTCACATAATGTACTAGGGTTAAATGTAGAGGGGGAATAGATATGAATAAATCATAATAATAATATTAACCAGAGCACCAGTTTATCTAAGATTTTATTCAAGTTGTTGATAGGATGTCGTGATACACAATTAATTCACATCTCTTGGGGAATGTGTTATATTTCTGCATTTTAATAGAATTATAATCTAAAAGTATATTAACGTTGAAGATAATAACGCGCCGGAGTCACAGAATTCGATAGGTCACCAATGTCACCAACACCCCCATATGAAGTAAACCAAAACAGAGACGCAGCGGATACAAAACACAACGTTTATCTCATTAGTTAGTTCAAAACACCAGCTTGTTCAACTCTACACACTTGTGTGAGGACATTTTAACACAATAGTTTAAGGAACGTTGTTGAAAAAACACTTTAAAACACTTACATAAAAACATCTCCTCACGAGCCGTTTGAATGTGACGCCATCTTTAGCGTCCTCAGTGACGCTGTGACCTCACGTCACCTGGTTCTGTTTCTATTCTGAATGAACACGTGAGTTCCGGTCTAGAGCCCGCCAACTGTATCCGGTCATTTTCAACAACACATAAATGCACTGACTATTTCCGTATCCGCTCTAGACTGGACCGGATCTTTAACCTGTAAAGCAAATTCATCCTACTGCAGTGACGCTATCATGTCCATGTGATTCATTACTACACCCTGGATTGGTCGAATCGGACTATGACCTATATAAAGTCTGTTTATTTTTATTATATCATATCATATCATATCATATCATATCATATCATATCATATCATGTCATGTCATGTCATGTCATGTCATGTCATGTCATGTCATGTCATATCATATCATATCATTATCATTATTATTATTACATTTATTATTACATTTATTACAATTATTATTATTATTATTATTACGCTAAATGGGTCTGAAAAAGTCTAAAAACTAGACTTGGTATATTGTACTATATCCAGTAACTAAGTACATTTACTCAAGTATTGTACTTGAGTACAATTTTGACACATTTTTACTTTACTTGAGTATTTCCAATTTTCAATACTTTTACTTCCAATCCACTACATTTCAAAGGCAAATATTTTACTTCTACTCCACTACACCGATTATTTGAAAACTTTAGTTACTAGTTACTTTGCAGATTTGGATTAATATTACAAAACATAACCAGTTCAGCCCTATATAGGCTACATTTCGGCCATTTGAAAATAGCTAATCTACAAGCACACAATGCGCTCAACTCATTGTGAGCTTGTATATCTGCTATTTTCAAAAGATTTTTATACATTTGAAAACTACATTTTGATATAAATACGTTTGTACTTTTACTCACGAAATGTCTTTATTGCGAACATCTACTTGTAACAGAGTATTTCTACATTGCAGTATTGGAACCTTTACTCAAGTAAAATATTTGAGTACTTTTTTCCACCACTGACTATGACACAAACTATTAGTTGATTCTTCAGGGTATTGACTGTTTGTTAAGTTAATTATTGTATTCTGTTTTGATGATTTTATCAGATTTGAACAGAATCTGCGATGACGGTCCAGAGACACATGCGCTCTGAAAGTCTATGAACAGAGGTGGCAATTCATAACTAAGACAATCTGAATTATCTGCCATTACCTTTGATTTGCAGTTACCTTTAAATAATAATACTCACCAATTCACATTCCACTTCAACTCCCTGATTATGAGTCTCCAAGTCTCCAAACATGTACTGTTCCATTGAGATGTAACACACCATGTAATGGCGTTGCAGTTCTGTGTTCTGTTCAAACATGACATTTACTTTCTATTTCCAATGAACTCTCTCCTGGGAACAACAAGGTGTCAACTCCTCCTGCTGGTTATAAACATCTTAACATTTAGAGGCTCATTCATTTAAGTTATATTAAATAAAATAGATAAATAATGGAAGCTTGGAACAGAGAGAGAGAGAGAGAGAGAGAGAGAGAGAGAGAGAGAGAGAGAGAGAGAGGGTGAACCAGGATGAGTTAAAAGAAGGGCTATAGCAGTGTGAATGTCAGGTTATGTATTGTTTTTGTTTAAAATCATAAAATAAAAAGAAAGCATAGTCCACTGTCTGAACTTGTACAGTGCAAAGGGGACACTGGTTCTTCATTTTTACTTTAACCACACCACTTTTTAACCATGTTTTTAAGTTAGGGTTAGGAGTAAGATCAATCTTACAATGAATGAATGCACACAGGGGAAAAAATAGGAAAAAAAAGTGGAGTTAGGCGGTTTTGTTCATCATTGATAAGAACAGCTGAATGGACCTCCAAGCTCACAATAACCCTAACCCTAACCCTCACAATGAAGTTTGAGGTCAAAAGGGGGTGGAGCCTTGAGTCAGCTAAACCAGCTAACTCCACCCCCCTTTGGCAGTGTTGTAGTGCTAACTTTGACACATGCATGCGCGCGAACATTTTTCGGGTATTGCGCGGATTGGAGGGCTTTTTTTGTTACTTTATTTCGGTTTTAGGGTTATAATAATAATAATAACATATAGTAATGACAAGGGTGCAATTATATTCAATGATATTTAATTGTTTTGTGGAAAACACATGGCTCTTTAAATTATAAAAAAAAAAGAAAATCATTTAAAAAAATAAATTTTAAAAAAATCATATTTTTATTTTTTTATTTTTTTAAGCAGTTAGAGAAGTGAGGGAGCGCCGCTCCCCCGTGTCCCCCCTCCACTACACCCCTGCCCTTTGGTGAACTTAGCTGGTTTAGCAGAAAGTTTGAGGATCCAATGGAGTTAGCTGGTTTTGTCAGAAGCGCTTTTTAATACTTTTCATTGGTTCAATATTGTTTTAATCAACACACAGACGTAAAGGGTGTTCAATAGCACTGAGTTATGAAAAAAATGCAAAAGCGGAAAAATGGAGTTAGCTGGTTCCTGCCGGACAGCAACGATATACATATACTGTATATAGGACATGGGTCATGTGGCCTATTAGTTGCTTGTTTTGGGCTTGTTTTCATAGACCTGCATGGCTGCTTATTTCTCTCGCAATCTGACAATACTAGTCACTGTGATTGTTGTGTGTTTGGATGTATCAAGGCCCCTAAACTTTATTCCATTCTTTAATAATGTTACAATCAAACACATCTTTGTGCAATACTGTACACAGTCATATAGAGTTCAGTCTTCTCAGCACAATCGTACTAGTAAAATGATAGATATGTCCATATTATCACACATATTATTATGTAGCACCGTGGTCCCTGAGAAAGACACTTAACCCTTAACTGCCCTCCCTGGTTTTAGAACCACTGCTTAAGGGGCCACTTCACCCCAAAAAAATCAATGGATTAGTCACCCCATAGAGACTTTAATTCATGGATATTTTTTTCGTTTTTTGTCTCATTCCTAAGACAATAATTTGATGACCGGCAGCAGTTCCGGTAGGAGACACAACGACTCGCTGTGTCTCCTACCGGAACCGCTGCCTACCGGTCCGCTGGTCATCAAATTATATGACATGGAAGCACAGCGCTGAATGGAAACCTACATTCTATACATTTGTCTCCATACAGTATGTATACAACTGCTCAACTTGAATTGTGTTTCCTGGTGAAGACCTAATCAATATCAATAGCATGTTTCTTCTTGTCAAACCATCTTTATGTCCGGCTGTTCCAACTGTCATTTGTCTCCTGATGGTTTTAGTGACCTCAGCAGAGTATTTCCAATTTTCAATACTTTTACTTCCACTACATGTCAGAGGCAAATATTGTACTTTTCACCCCTCTACAATAATTTGAAAACTTTAGTTACTGTAGCTACCTTGTAGATTTTGATTATTACAAAACATACATTAACCACTTCAGCCCTGTACTATGACTATTTGAAAATAGCCGATCTACAAGCTCACAACGTGCGCAATGTGCCCCATTGTGAGATTGTAGATCTGTTATTTTAAAAAGATTTTCATACATCCTAATACAATTGGCATACTGCCCATGCTCGGAGTGCCACTGCAGAAGTTTGCGCGCAGCTGGACCTCAGTGTGCAACAGCACTGTCTCTCAGATCTATTATAATGAAATCATTGTTGTATGGATCTAATTCCTTATTGAAACTCTATAAACTTGATGCAGTGATGACTCACTATAGAGATATTCAGCTGTATTATGTTCAAATGATGTACCAGACCACCGTGGTGTGAACATAAATATGCTGACTCGAACCCCAGCATGTCTATTCCTGGGGGAGCATTTGCCAAAAATAGCAGATCTACAAGCTCCCAACGCGTCACGTTGTGACGCGTTGGGAGCTTGTAGATCTGCTATTTTGGGCGAAAAGATTTGGCGTTGACAGACAGTTGTTTTTTTTTGCTCTGTAAAGCACTTTGAGCTGCATTTATGTCATGAAAGGTGATATATAAATAAAGTTTATTATTATTATTATTAAATCAAAGTGTATCAGTAGTTGTCCAGCAGTAACTGTTGACTAAACAAAACATAAACATAAACAGAGAATTAGTGGCTACACACTAACTTCAGTCACAGCATGTTTCTGAAACAAGAACATCTGAAAAACCTCAGCCTGAAAAATCTCTTTTATTGTTCTTATTTGGCTGGGATGCCAGTCAGGGTTCTCTCTTGGCATACAAGATTTGTCAGTTTGGTTTGTTTATACTGTAGTATACTGTATGTACACAAACACACACACACACACACACACACACACACACACACACACACACACACACACACACACACACACACACACACACACACACACACACACACACACACACACACACACACACCTCACTGAAATCACTTTAACTTCCCAAAGACATCAACTTGGCAGACTTTGATATCAGTAGTTGTGTTATCACCAGCCTTACCAACATATATATAGGGATAGAGTTTCTCAGTGAAAGTGTCTTTATGAGTGTGGATGTGAGTCATGTCTTCAGGGTCGTAGAAGGACACCTCACCCCTGTCATAGTCCAGCTGGACTCTGATCCTCTGAGGATTCCTCTTCAATGGGAGGGTTTTCCAATCCCCATTAGTGTACTTCCCACTGCTCTGCCGTAAACACCAGAATCCATATGATGGTGAGATATATGTCTTTCCCTTCCTGTCAGCAGACTCTTTAGCCAAGCCTATATTCCAGTCAGAATGCTCTCCAACCTTCACCTCCCAGCTGTGTTTTCCGGAACTGAAACCCTGTGAACCCAGAACTCTGGTATACATAGTGTTCCTCTCTGGGTTGTCAGGAAGCTGCTGCTTTGTGTCTGTACGTCTCACACTGGTCAGGTCTTCAGACAGACAGAGCCAGGGGCTTGCTGTGTTTGGGTCCAGAATGACAGGAGTGAACTTGACCCTCTCCTTCATCTTCTCCCAGACTGTGAAGGTAAGTTTTTCTAGGTGTTTGGCCACGTCTATCAGAGCTCCAGGGACCAGCTGTGGTTCTGACAGTTTACGCTGGACTCTGGCACTGGTCTGAGTGTGTTTATAACTGCTGAGAAATGACACACTGGGTTTCTGCAGCTCTTGTTCTACAGCAGAGATGCTGTCTGAGAGAGAGGAGATCTGCTCCTGAATGATTTTCATCTCTCTGCTGACAATCATCCCCTTCTGCTCCTCTTCCTCCCTCAGAGATTCCAGCTTTGCCTTCTCTTCCTCTCTCAGGAACTGGTAGATCTTTTCAAACTCTTCTTTGATCTGCTTCTCCGTGGTCACCACCTGCTTCTTGTTGTGTTGAATCACTTCACTGTATGTCTGTTCAACCTTTTTGTATTTGTCCCTCTTGTCCTGTAGAGACTCGAGGTCAGGCTTCAGTTGGTCCTTCAGGTTATTGACTGCTTTTTCAATAGGAAGCAATGTGTGACCAGTGGGGTGAGGGAAGTCACAGATATGACACACAGCTCTCTGTTCTTCCTCACAGAACAGTTTAGGCTCCTCTGGATGTTCACTACACAACACCTTGACTTCCTCCTCACATGACTCAGCTTTCTGTCTCTCAACATAAAAGTCAGCTAGTTCTTTAAGTTTAAAGTCAATTACTGCATCCTTTGATTCTTTTCTCTTACACATGGGACAGTTCTTGTTCTCAGTTTGTTCCCAGAATGTCTTCAAGCAGTTGGAACAGAAGCTGTGATGACAGCTCAGAGATACAGGGTCTCTGAAAGTCTCTGAACACACATAGCAGTTCAGGTAACGTTCAAGGAAAGTTTTCTCTGCCATTTCCTTTGGTTTGCAAAGTGTCTTTAAATAACACGCCTCACCAGTTCACATCCAGATCAACTCACTGATCAGAGAGTCTCCAAACAGTGCTGTAGAGAAAAAAAATGTTTTGTTGTTCAAGAAATGTGATTTTCTACAGTATTTGCTTCAGTATAAAAGTATCCTTCAATGAATGACCAGATTAAACACTTTATATTCCCCTAACAGTTCTAAAAACCTGTATTGTATTGTGTATACATCTTATAGCTTACAGTTGCATCACAGCAAAGTGTAGCAATGATAACATTTAGTTATCTTACCTTGTTTACCACTTAAAACCTATATTTAGTTGAACGTTATTTCCATGGTCTACACTAAATATCTTTGCTGAAAATAGGCGATCTACAAGCTCACAATGCGTCGCAACGCTTTGTGAGCTTGTAGATCGTCTCTTTTCAGTGAATGTTCCCTCCTGATTAGGGATAGGATAAGTGGTTAATAGGTTAATTATAAAAAGATATATTTATGTGTTGTTAATCATTACTGTTTGATACATCAAACATTATAATGAAGGTACCTTACATCATTATTGTGATACCCTAAAAGTATTGTGATTTATACAATTTTGAAATCAATAATATCATATTTACTTTATTGAGAAATAAAGTAAATATATATAGATTTGTGATCCTGTAATAACATCATTGTCATACTGTATGTGCATATGGGTGATATGATTTCAATTTCATTTATTAATTTTAATATTGAGAAATAATTGATGTTCCAGGTGCAAGAGAAAAAATATTCTACTGTTTGTGTAAAAAGGTAAAAGAGCTCAATACAAAATATAAATCTGATCACATAATATTCTGTAGAGCAGCATTTCATTTTGTGACAAACGGCTACAGTCTTTCTACTTGAGTATTTCAACAGCTCAACACTGTCCTTCAGGTACTGTAGTTTGATTTTTGATCATTCTGCTGTCACACCATGTGATGTGTTCTTTACAGTAGTTTAATGTTGAAATATTCCAATAGATGGTGATCATGTATCACCTGACAGAAAGAGAGTACACAGGGAACATTCAAGAGAATTGTTTTCTGCCATTTCATTTGTTTTATAAAGTATCTTTAAATAACAAATACTCACCAATTCACATCCAACTTCAACTCAGTGATCAGTGAGTTTCCAAACAGTGCTGTAGAGAAAACAAATGTTCTGTGCTCAGGGTTTCTTCTCAAGTTTTCAAATGTGATTTTCTCCATTATTATAAAAATGAGAGAAAGGCATAGCTCAAACTTTACAAAATATAAATGTGATCAGATATCATTCTATCATAGAGCAGCATTTCATTTTGTATTAGCTTGAAGGTCATGTTTTTAGTAAAGATTAAAGTTCTATAGACAATTCTGTTACAATTAAAATAATTGTAACAATAAATGTTCTGGTTTCGTTTGACCTCATCCCCTCCAGACCCCCCACCCACCTACAGTATAGACTGAACTCTTTGATTTCACTCAAAAAGTACTAAATGTCTCCAGTCTGTCTACTTACAGTGAATATCTACAGATTATTTCAACACACTCAACACTGTCCTTCAGTTAGCTTGGTTTAATCATTCTGCTGTCATAAACATACCGTTTGATGTGTTCTTTACTGTTTACTGTTTAATGTTGACAGATTCCACTAGATGGCGGTCATCATCAGCCCCTGAGACAGAGAGAGAGAAAGATACATAATAGAGAATGGATGGAGACAGTGTGAGAAATACAAAGTTAAACACGATACGAATGAACAAACTGTTAATAAAATATTCAATCAATGGAAAGGAGTCCTGTGTGTTCATGGTCCTTGTCTGTAGACTAAAGGGCCATTCACACTGAGTGTTCTATGTCAAGTGGATGGCAGAGTTCACACCAACTGTGTGTGTGTGTGTGTGTGTGTGTGTGTGTGTGTGTGTGTGTGTGTGTGTGTGTGTGTGTGTGTGTGTGTGTGTGTGTGTGTGTGTGTGTGTGTGTGTGCGCGCGTGCGTGTGTGTGAGAGAGAATATTGCATATGAACCATTTAAAGGTAGGGTAAGGGATTTACTTTGGTTAAAATAAGTGTTAAATAGCTCTATATTCTGATAGTACTCATTGCTATAGTGTTTGTTCAGTAAAAGGATTCTCCCATGTCTCTCCAGCTCTTTATTATTAAACCGAAAATGCATTTTCAGTGCTCTCTCCTGATTGGCTTAAATGTTGTCACCTACCTGAAAATGTACTAAATTCTGTTTACTAAAGAGCTGGAGAGACCCCTGTGACCGAACAAACGCTCTGTAGCAATGATTACTATCAGAATATAGTACTTTAACCTTTAACAAAAAATCACTTACCCTACTTTTAATGCATACTACATAGGAGAGACTGGGGTCAAAAGTAACACTTTTTACATTTTCCTTCATAATTCACAGAATTCTTGAAATACACTAGTACTCTTTTGTTTTAAGAAACATATATATGCCCTAATTACAAGACTAGAATATTACCTTTAATGCAATTTGCCCCCGTGACGGGGGCAATTGTACCAATAGTTGGGGGCAATTGTAACACTGTAAAAATAAGTAATATTAACACACTATATCTCAAATAAAAGCACATCACTAAGTAATATGTGTTTTTTATAATTTAATATTTTTTCTTAAGAATGTTCTATATATGCAATTACATTTTTTTTTTTTTCAAATGATTTCATTTTTAAATTTTGTTTTTTCAAATGTATGTCTATTTTTTATTTAAATGTATCTTACTTTGAAATGGGGCAACCATGATGGAATCCCATATTCATTCTACCCTTCCGTAGGCAGAGAGAGGACCCTACTGAGCATGTGTAGAAGAAGCCTCACCCCTCTCACCCCTCTTCTGATTATAATTATTGTGTGTGTTACATTTGCCCCCTGTTACTTTTGACCCCAGTCTCCCCCTAGGAATCAAAGAAGTATGATAATAATAAACCATGTGAATCCATTGATGACTGTTAAGTATTATGTTAATTATGATGAGGAAAGTCACTTTTGTTGTAAAAGGTAGACTTAGAGCGGTTTCACACTATGGTCCCGGGTGCGCACCCTGGGCCACTTGGCTGATATTGTGGTAGTGTGAACGTAGCAAACCGTTCCCCGTAACGCATCACCGTTCCGTACCCGAAACCACCTCGGGAGGTAGTTTCGGGTCCGATTGCTGCGGAGTCGGGAACGGGACGCGGCAGTGTGAATCCATCCGTACCAAGAGAAGGAAGTGGACTGTTAAAATATCATTTATATATTTATATAGTGACGCATTATTTTAGCTGGGTTATACCTTCTCATAGTTATACTTGAATGTTGACAATAAATAATAATCCCGCTAGTGTTTGAGTAGCGCGAGCCGTGAAAAATAATAAACAAAAAACACATGTGTGGCGAACGTATTTGTAAGGATAAATACACCAAGGATTAGTCCGTGACGTGACGTCACTGCTAAATTACAAAGGATGCGTCCGTGACGCCAATATCATATTAACAGACGACAGTGCATTTCGAGGTTTCAAAGACCAGTGCACACACTGCTTTGGTTGTGTATTGTTGATCTGTTGTTATAACTCAAGACAACTTTATTATTCACTCTAGAATGACTTTTCTTCTGTGAATGACATTCGCTCTCCCAAAGCGTCATAGTCCACAGCGCCCCCATGAGGCACCTATTTACCATTACTGTTAAATGAAATGGTCTGAGTCTTGGCCAGTGTGAATGCTGGCCAACCAAGCGCACTCGGGAACGGAGGGGGAACGCTTCGCTTCAAACGCACCCAATGTGAAACCGCCCTAAGTGGCTCCCTGTCTCATTCAGAATTGAATAGTCCTGCTTCTCACACACATGCATAAACATACATGCCCCTCTCTACCTACAAGAACTCATTACACCACAATATCCATCCACACCCTCACATCTGCAAACAGCTTCCTCCTCCATGTCTCCAGTACCAAGCTCTGCAGGCCAGGCCAGGCCAGGCCTTCTGCTCGGCTGCACCACACCAGTGGAACAGCCTTACTAACAACTTAATGGACGACTTCACCGATTTTCAACCTATCTTCATATAATTGTCCTCACTAATACTCATGATAAAATGGTACCATTTTTTTCTACTTGGTCTGTGTCTCATAGGAGGGCTGTGGACAGTCCAGAAACCTGTCTACCAGTGACATCATCGTTAGGCATGATTTTTTTTCCAACAAGATTTCACATTTTTTATTTAGATTTTTATTAACACGAGAACAATGGCTTCTTTTATTGCATTGCAACTTTCCAGGAATAGAAAGCCTGCAGTTTCTATTAGCTTGGATTCCCCATTGATGATGTCACTGGTAGACGGGACTCTGAACTGTCCACAGCCCTCCTCTGAGACACAGACCGAGTAGAAAAAAATTGTACCATTTTATCATGAGTATTAGTGAGAACCAATTATATGAAGATAGGTTGAAAATCGGTGAAGTTGTCCTTTAAGGACACTGCAGTGCAGACCCTGCACTCTTTTAAGACTAAAATCCTTTTTACACACAAAGGATTTTTTGTGGAAAGGTGTCAACTCCTCCTACTGGCTATACAAATTGTAGCATGTACAGTAGAGGCTAATTGTTTTAAGTTATATTGGCCCTCATTTATCAATGTAAAAAAAGGCTTATTTTTTTGCCTTAAATCTGGCCGTAAGCCAACTTCCAAGTGAGATTTATCAAAGGATCCTATACAGCCAATCCTAGCATACATTTGGTCGTAGCTTTGATAAATCTGACGGCTGAAACCAAGCATCATTTAAATAACACGCCCTTAAATATTCTCGAAATGCCCCGATTTTACGACATGAAGAACCGGAATATGACCAAAAAAAAGGCATGGAGAAGAGTTTCCCCCGCCGCCTCACTGCCTGTCAAGTCACACACGTCACAAACACACACACACACACAAACACACACACGCACACACACACACACACACGCACACACACGCACACACACGCATACACACGCGCACACGCGCACTTATACCTAATTACAAACCCAACTGTGTCTTTTGTGTGTTCCGTAACGGTACAATCTTTGTCAAGTAGGCTAGTAGCCTACATGAATGACAGATTATGACACCAATCACATCGCCATCAATGGAATGCGTTTGTATAGTACATTATTTAACCGTACCGAGCAGAGTTACACTAAAATAAAGCATTCATTCCCCGTGAGACTCGGGCGGGCTGCAGTGAGTCCCGTGCCACCACGTTAATGAGAGATAGCCTGGAGAGGCAAAGGTTTGGAGCGTCGGGTTTAAATCCTCAACCCAGGTTGCACATAACTCTGTTAGACATGCTACTGTAAGTTTGGAGACCTCACTGTCCATGAAAAGATTACAGTGGCGCGGCCGCGCCAGTCCCGACTCCCGAAAATGTTCTCTGCATAGCTCACAGCGACGCGTTGTGAGCTTGTACAGTAGATCTGCTATTTTCAAATAGCCAATGCAGCCAGATCTGCAATCTTGTCTGAATGACTGTTAAAGCACTTTGTTTAAATGAGTTTATAAAATGTTATATTTTCACAAGGATTATTTATTAGTGTGTCAAATATACATTTTGGAGTGGATACATGTGTCCAGATGCCTGTCAGACGGTCAGACAATGTTGCTCTACAATGCAATGCAATTGCAGGTCTACAATGGAACAAACGGGTGCAGCCAAAGTCTACAACTGCCTCAGACCTGATGTGAGATCTGTGCGGGTACGCTAAAGTCAAAGTCAGGATATATTGATAAATGCTGAAAGTGCGGTGATCTCACCGTACACCTATTATTTGACGCCGCATTGATAAATGAGGGCCACTAAATCAAATAGATGAATAATGGAATGATGGCTGGAGCTCAAATATAGAAGAAAGACTCATGGTGTAAAGTATTCTGTACTGTTTAGTGACTATATTTGGCTCGTTATGTTTTCATTCTGCTTGACTCCTTTCTCAGAGTAAACTAAGATCATACTGTAGGTGAGTGCATGAACCAGGATCAACTGAGAGAAGTATTTATTTTTGTGGTATGTGGTCAGTGATCCACCAGGGCCCCATAAGTATTTTGTAAGTTGTGTAACAGTATGGCATTATAGTAAGTTGCACAGCAGTTGTTAACTGGGGAAACAAATAAATGTTTAAATCATAAACTAAAAAGACTAGACTTGGAATATTGTATCAATGCACACTTGCTTTCTCTGCTGAATGTGTGGATTATTGATGTCACAGCAGCATTAGATTGTTCTCTCTGACCAGTCTCTGCCATACAGTAGTTACACCATGGCTGATGACAAACACTATAGAGCACGGAGCACCCATGATTAATAAACTACCACACTAACACACATTCTAATTCCCTTCTTTTATAAACTACCACACCAGCACACATTCTGATGACCCTTCTTGGCTGAATTTAAAAACGTTTTTTTTTCTTTTTTTTAAACGGAAAACGCAAAAGGATGAAGCCAAATGACTGGTGGATTGGTAATTTTTCTTTAACCATTTTACAAGACATTTGATTTTTGTTCTGGGACGAAAACCACAAAAATGCTTTTGTAAAAGTCACTGAAAATCAAATGATACTAAGATCCCCATTCTCTGCCATTTCCTTTGTTTTGTAAAGTATCTTTGAATAACAAGACTCACCAGTTCTCATCCAACTTCAACTCAGTGATCAGTGAGTCTCTCAACAGTGCTGTAGAAAACACTACTGTTCTGTTCTGTCACATTTTGTTTTCAAGTTTTCATTTGCTTGACACTAGAAAATATCCTTAAATGTCATTTAAATTCCGCTTAATGTCCTGAGAACCTGTATTGTTGAGATTTTACAGCTTGCAAAGGCATCACAGCTCCGTTCACCAGTGATATGATTTACGTTCAAGTTCTCTTACCATGTACAGTAAATGGGTTAATTATTATCCACGCCAGGCTGACAGGCGGTGAGTCGTTATATTGAGTAGTCAATCATTAATGTTTGATACTAACATACAGTATCATTGTAATTATGGTACATTACAGAAGTTTTACGTTGTATTGTGATTCTTATTTATTCATATTATTTATAAACATTGTAAATGTATATTGCTAGGTTTTTTTTGTTGTTAAATCTGCTTTCCCTGAAAATGACATTATGTCATGTGACAGTCACCTCACTGCTATCAGGCTTTATAAAGAACAGATGAGGAGACAGTGGTTTAACACTTGAATTGCACATTTATACCCCAGTGTTTGAACATGTTATGATGATGATGTGTATTTATTGGTTGTTTTAAATGCATGTAATTGCTGGTGAACTGAATTTCACTCTTGAGGGATAATTAAGATGAAGCTGACTTACAGAACATTCATCATGTAGTGTTGATGACATCAAGAAGACCTCATCCCAAATAACCTTCATAATGTAAAATGATCAGAGTAGGATGAAGAACATTTGAATCATAATCTGTTTATTGGTCAACTATATGTTCACATAAAAGGAACTGGATTTGGTGTATTTACTCTCAGACATTATTATAAGAGAAAGGTAACAAAAAGCTAATAAGAAAATACCTTGCCAAAATAATGGCCTATTTTTTCCATGCTTTTCATAAAACAGAAAAAAACATACTCAAAATAGACCACATGATATCTTTTAATCATTTCACTCAAAAAAGTTTATAACAATATATGCCCCTTATAACTATTGACATACAAATAGCTGTCACTGTCTATTATGTATTACATTGATTGATTGATTGATTGATTGATTGATTGATTGATTGATTGATTGATTGATGTACTTTATTTAGTAAGACATGAGAACATCAGTACATGGAAGTACAAATTCACAATACAAGGTCTACTAAACTGGAAGACTTACACTCCTTTACTCCTTTTGGTAGGGCATTCCACATTTTTGATGAATAGCATGAGAACGAGTTCATTCCCTTTGTTGAGCCAAATCTTGGTTGAACATGATTCGTGGAGCTGCCTCTGGTGTTGTGATCGGACTTCATTAACATTATAAACCTGACTTAGGCCAAATTATTTCTGGAGTAAATGACTTTATTTTTGTTTAAGTCACATTGGCAGAATTAAATGTCCGAGGTCGCCCTCTTTTTTCAACAGGGATATAGGCTTTTTTTTTTTTTACCAGAGGTGGTCAGTGGCATGAAGAGATGGAAAAAAAATAAGGAAAAAAAAATGCCTAAAAAAATGACATAGGCCATTATTTTCAGAATCAGAATAACTTTTATTGTCACTTCCATAATACACAATAGCCATACGTCGGAGCAAAATATCATTCTCTGTAACTCATGTTATTTGTTACATTAAAAACAACAGACACACGAGGCAAAAGCATTCAAAACATTTAAAAAAAACTGAGAGAAAGCAGCAGTAAAATAAGGAAAAAACAGCATTGGTAAAAAATAAAAGTGCTAATGCATTCAATGTGCAATATAGGTATAATAGTACTATTCAAACGTGCTATTTAGGAATGTAATATGATACATGAATATATAGATAATTATAAGAGTTACAAAAGTGTAAAAGTAACTTTATTTTTCATTTGTTGCACCCCTTCTGGAAAAATATCCAATTTAATATTGCCTATTTCGACATTGTGGATTAAATCCAATGTTTTATATTAAAATATTGTTTTTTTTATTCATTAAACTTGTATGTGAAAGGTTTAGACTACATAATTATCATCAGCAAATACTGAATTGGCCGTGGGTTATGGGGTTGACTACAGAGCCGATTCTAATGACACCCTTTTGAAAACCAAATAAAAAATCTGCAATGTTTTAATACCCTCTCCTGCTCCTCGGAGAATCCTTTTGTTAACCCAGCCCAAGCTGGGCTGGTACACTCGAGAGCTGGACAAATAAAATAAGTCAAGTATATGTGTTTTAAATTGTCATACGGTACACCAGCTATTGGCAAAACAAACATTATGATCTTTGGCTGTGTCTGTAGAGATCATACTATATACTATACTATACATATACTGTACATATGTACATATATATTATACATAATATACATATCATATACATACAGTATGTGGGCATCCAATGACAGATTATATTTAACCGCCTTACTGTATACTTAGTTGACCAGAGACCCCCAGGAGCCTGCAGCCCGAACCTCTAATAGTCGATACAATTGCACAATATACTATTTTAGTATGCTAGGCAAGGCAGTTTTATTTGTACAGCACATTTCAACGACAAGGCAATTCAATGTGCTTTAAATGGTAAATGGTAAATGGTGCATTTATATAGTGCTTTTATCCAAAGCGCTTTACAGATTGTGCATTACATTCACCCATTCACACACACATTCATACACCGATGGCGGAGGAAACCATGCAAGGCACCAACCGCTCATCGGGAGCAATTACACAGAACATCAAGCAGAACTCTGATTTATAGTGACATCCCCCGTGACAACAGATACTCCGCCCACCTGTGTGGCTACTCAGTCAATTGTTTATACAATGAAATTGTTTATACAATGTATCAAAAGTGGGCAGGTACAAAAGCAGAAAAAAGGTGACAGACAATAATAATAAAATATTAAAATGCAATACACGGGGTCACGGGGGATGTCACTATAAATCAGAGTGATCAGTCACGCCTGTGTATATAGCACCTGATGAAGCCAACACGGCGAAACGCGTCGTGCTAAATAAAGCTTAAAAAATGAAGCATTAATGGAGTCTTGAGTCCATCGTCATTTGGATATATATAATATATATATATATATATATATATATATATATATATAAATTATCCTTGGACGTGTCTTTGGCTGTGTCTTTGAGATCATATAGTTAATGTGATGTGGACGTCCCATGACATGACATTTAACCACTTAAAACAATATAATTGAGAGGAGTCTGCCAGGGCTCTATAATAGGCCTACTGCTTTTTTCCCCTCTACACTGAATATCTTTGCAGAAAATAGGCTTAAGCTTGCAGATATGCTATATTCTGAAATATGACCAGATAACGTTGTATGGTATTTCATTTCATTTTGTGTTCACCTGATGATCATGTTTTTACAACGGTGTAAGAGCAAAGTTCTTTTATTACACAGGTAGATATATTACACCTCATATCGGACAGTTAGAACATCTCTAAAGTCCACTCACATAAAAATGTTTAAACAAGTCAAAGAGCCATAATGTTGCTCTGGTCAAAACAAACGTGACCATGATTGATTGTTTGAGTGTAAAGACATACACATATGTACTGACGCCAAATATTATTTATAAGCAGGTCAAATGTAATGTCTGGTTTTGGGCTATTTGTAGGTTCTGTTGACAATAAGGAAAAGTAAGTAAGTTCAACACGAGTCACGGCACGTTGTGAGCTTGTAGATCTGCTAGTTTCACTGAATGTTGATGCTGAATGTTGGCCAACCATCACATGTTCAGAATTGGGATGCTAGGGTTCATGGGGTTAAAATCAAAACAAAACTCGTGAAAATGTGTTGCCCTATTTTGATTACTTCCTGGTACATGCATTTTGCCATGTCTTTATAATCTACACTAAACTCAGACTTAAGTCTCTTTGTATAATATGTAACTTTTTACCACTTCATTACTAATGTTAAATCAGACCAGTGCATTTTACAGCGCATAAAGTATAAAGCAAAGTCCTCTGATCCGTCTCAGACAAATGTGTCATTGTGTGTCATATAAAAAGACAACACTGACAGTCTGTGTTAGACCTGTATAATAAACTGATAGGAAACAACACATGAAGTCAGATGACTGTCATGAAGTGATGTGCAGATACAGCAAGAGAGAGAGAGAGAGAGAGAGAGAGAGAGAGAGAGAGAGAGAGAGAGAGAGAGAGAGAGAGCTGATGTCTATTGAATTACAGTAGCCTGTAGTATAAAAGATTAACTTGACTTACAGAACATTAACCATGTGGTGTTA
Organism: Gymnoscopelus microlampas; assembly: GCF_963454915.1. Taxonomy (NCBI): domain Eukaryota; kingdom Metazoa; phylum Chordata; class Actinopteri; order Myctophiformes; family Myctophidae; genus Gymnoscopelus; species Gymnoscopelus microlampas. The sequence goes on from NC_139948.1 coordinate 3,231,550, forward strand.
AGAGGAAACATTTGAATCAGAATATGTTTATTGGCCAGAATACGTTGTCCTCCCTCCTTCACACTACACAGCCACATGCAAGTGGTTGAAAAGGTTAAATTGAGTTACATCAGCAAAATCCATAAAGGTTCCGAGAGAAAGATTTTTTCTTCTCCTCAGGTGCTGTAAAGACACTGTCACATCACATGTTTAATATGTTAACCACATTAACAATGGTGTCACTATATTGCAAAAAGTCCCAAAAATTGCTTACGTATATTATGCTTAATTTATACACCAGTCGATGAATAGAATGGTACCATGTCAGGCTTAAATGTTTAAACTGTCAAATGGCTCCAATATTGAAAAGCTACAATAGCCATCAGATAGCAAAGAAATAATATACAATGTAATCCATCAGAGTAGAGTACTTTGATAAGATGATTTTTGGAAACGCTCTGTCTCCTGTTGCAAATGAAACCATTGAAAAGCTGTGGGATTTCTTTGTGTTCAATGAGAGCTTCCTCTACTACACACACAACCCATTGAAAAGAGGAGACACTCTTAATCAAGGATTTGTTTTTATTTCTCAACATACACAGATTAACTGTTACGAAGGACGGTAGCGATATCCGGCACTACATCCGTATATGGACACAACGCCAACGTGACGTAGTCTTACGACAGTACCCATAGATACTACGGTCATCAGTTGAGACACCAGTCCGACGGTTTGAATAGTAATAATAAATAGTAATAATAAATCGTTATACTATTCGTAATAATACTTAGATAAATAGTAGGCCTATTCACTTGTATAAATTAGGTGATTAAGGAAAGTTCTCCGGGCCTGTGAGCACACTGCGGCGGTCATAATAGCCAGCGATTAGAAATACAGTCCTTATATCTTGCAGTACCCTCTGCAACATTAACAGAAACATATATTTAATCAATTCAACAGTTTAACACTGTCAACTGAAAATTTAACGTTAGGTGCAAACAGTACATTTTACAGTAATTAAGGTGCATTCAGGTCCAAGATCCCTTTTATGTTAGGCGTTGTGCTGACAACCCCACCCTGTAAAAAATATATTGTTACGGAAACTACACAAATGTCGTCAGGTCCATGTGATTTTTGAAATAACGGACTTTGAATGGGTTTCATGGCCTTGGCTCGTAGACTCATCCATAATGGACCATAGCAACTTTCAGTTCAATTTCAAATCTAGAAGTTACATCAGGTATTCATTCACGGCATAGACAAGAACATGGAAATAAAATATAAACTAGAGCTGCTTAATTGCTATAATACTAAGAGCTCATAATACAATAATTTAACCTGTACACTACTTATTGCTCATAACAAATCTTGTTTTAAGAATGTATAAACAAAACTAATCACAACATCAAAACGACAGGAATTATATATTGGCAATACAATAATAATGTAACCATATAAAGATTGAAGTACTTATAAATCACCTTCAACATCTAAAATTAAGAAATGTATTAATTATAAATGTTTAATATAATGACATTATGCCTGGTGTAACATTTCCAAAAGTAGAAAATAAAAGAGCAGATCTACAAGCTCACAAAGCGGTCATATCGTAATTAATTGAACTTGTAAACCTGCACGTTCAAAAGATCAATAAACAACAGCTAACCAATAACCATTTACAGGGTACAAAATAAATCACTCATTTAAAGAAATAAACACATATTGAGAATGAAATATAGTAGGTTATATATACATTGCTATTGACAACTTGTAACTATAGTATCTTATTATGAAACATATTGGGGTCTTACAACTCCATAGGGAATTGGGTCGCTCACATTACTACAGCCAGGACAAAAAAAAAGCATGCATGTGAATAATATGATCTAGATAGGCAAGTAGTTATATTAAGGTATTCTACTTATGGTGTCAGACAGTCTACATAAACATCTTATTACTGTATGTCTGACGATCGAAGTCAGAAGTCAGTGCAATCAGGAGTCTAGATGCACCATGAATTGGTTGAATTGTGAGTAATTCTTATTTTTTTCTGTGTAATAGTCACTTGGTTTGATTTTGTGACATTAATGTTCAAACCTTGACTGGGGTCATGAACAGTTATGTGCAGTGTTGCCAGATTTTGCAAGAGAAATAAGCAACCAGGTCGATGAAAACAAGCCCGAAAGAAGCGACTATAGACCACATGAGCACTTTTAACCTACCGGTACACACACCGGCTATTTGAAAATAGCCGATCTACAAGCTCACAACGTGTCGGACAGCCCATTTTCCGATTACACAAAATATCAGCTGTTTATTAGTGTTTTTGTGTTCGCTGGCTCCCGGGTTGCCAGATCATGTGCGCATACCCCCCCACGGGTATGGTCTAGTACATATTAATTTGGGGGTCCTTGACATGAAAATGTAACCACTGGTTTAAAGAACATTAGGAAACAAGAACCCAAATGCCGTGGCGTGGCGGGGCCCCCCGTCAAAAGAAGAAATGATGTCTCGGCGGTGCTGAGACTAGGGGGGACGATGTGAAAATTTCATGTCATGAGTATCGTGGCCAAAATAATTGTGATTAACAATATTATTACGATAAGCAAAATATGCTTATAACTCTTAAAATACACCCCGGCATCCATATTCTGGGGTGAACATTAGCCAAAAAGAACAGATCTACAAGCTCATGATGTGTAGTTTGTAGATCTGTTTTTTTGTGTGCAAAGAACAGTCGAAGATGGTCGAATTGGCGATGGAACGGCAGCAACAAAAATATTATTACAAAACATACACTAACCACTTCACTCCTACATATACTTAGGGTATTTGAAAATAGCCGATCTGCAAGCTCACAATGCATCATATTGTGATGCATTGTGAAGATCTGCTATTTCAAAAAATATGAAATGGGGACATTCTGCATGATGAATACTTTTACTTTGGTACTTTAAGTATGTTTTGATGCCATTGCCGACACTTTTGTAATTTTATTCAAATAAACTTTGAATACCAGAATTTTATTTGTAACAGAGCATCTCTA